>NC_085878.1:13855739-13915739 GCF_034702125.1 Engraulis encrasicolus
TTATCTCTGTACTGTATTTATTCATAGTTATTTCTGTTATTTCTTGGAAACGTTGCCTTTAAATATTGGTTCTGTGATGGTGCTTGTTGTGGGATGACATTACACAAATATATAATCATTGTAATTATTGTCACTGGCATTTCCTATAGATTGCAGGTTTGACCGAAACTCTTATCTTTCTGACATATAATCTCTTACCACATGTGTTTGGACATTCAGTCATTGATTGTGATATAGCCTCACTAACAGTATGGATTTATTATTTTAAAATGTTAAAAGCAGTGGTTTACTCTGACATAACAAACCTCCAGACCACCATCACAGAGGATTATTTGTGTGTGAGTATTTGTGTATTATTTATTATATCTTTATTTTTTTACACTATTATTTAGACACAAGAACAGGTTTAGCCTCAAGTGCTCGTTTTTTGACTCCAAACGCTCCCAGTTTACTTCCCCTCCCTGACTATTCCTTACGAAAGACTAAGTGACGACTGCAAGCAAGTTGGTCACAGCAGCTGCGCTTTTGTGAAACTGATCATTTGATACAAAAAAAATGGTACTGCATCAAAAGATGTTTGGCTTGCATGCAAAGAATATGTCCTCTGCAAACGTGGTGAGCGTTGAGCTGTGGCAAAAGAGGCAACTATACTGGATGGCTGTAGGTGCTTTACCTCTTGTTCTTATCACTTTGGTGAAGTGATTGGGTTTCTTTCTGTTTTTTAAAAACAGTGTTGTATGGACCAAAACACCTGCAAGTGCTACACGTACAACTGCATGTTCGATAGTGAAAATAGCAAGTGTTTACTACCTTTTGACAACAAGAGTCAGAGACAGATGTTTTCTATATTTTGCAGAGGTTATCTTGACTAGCACTTGTCTGTTCTTGCACTTTATGTTATCACGGATACATTTGATCATGGCAAACAGTCACCTGTAATTGTGAATACCCATTTTGTCACTAAATTGTCAGTAGCAACTAACTTCTCTCTCGCTTTCTCTCTGTCTTCCCCCTCTCTCTCTCTCTATGTCTTTATACTATACACGTATCTTCTCTTTCATGTTGTTATTGTCAAGACACATATGGTTTTAAACTATGCTTAGATATACATTGCACAGTGCAAATATTCCTTAGATGCATATTTTGTGTCACAGCTGAAAATCTTGTACACAAAATAGTGACTTACAAATGAGAATGCACTGATGGCATGGAACAAGAAAGGTGTTTTAATGAGAAATCATAATTCTAGTCTTAATTCTAACCATCAGTCAATGATTGCGTTGACAGTTTTCAGAGTTCTGATTTTTGGTTAGGGTTCAGCTCAGTAATTTGCACAACAGATTCCTTCAAAAATCTAGTTCTACCATACATGGGTTCTAAATTTTTGTTTTAACCTGACTGCGCAAAACTAGCTGCGCACAACTCAACCTCTGATTGTTGGAAACCGCTGTCGGTCAAAAAATTAGCTCACGTGGTTGGCTGTCAGTGTCTTGGCCCTCCTCACAGCATCGTGTTTACAAACACGGCAAACCCATGTATAAGTCACTGCAAAAAACAGAATGTCTATCCGAAATCAGAGCCAACAGCCATTGATATAGATTTATTTTCTGCATTAGCATCATTGCCAATGGAAATACAGTTTAAGCAATAAAACGCAGATGGAATGGCACCATTATATCCTATTAAGAACCATTAGCAAAAGGAATGTAATAGACTATTTATGTAGGCTATGTATGTATTTAGTTGTGTTTTTTTGTTTGTTTATTTATTTATTTATTTATTTATGTACTTATTTATTTATGTATTTATTTATATGTTTTTTTATTATAATTAATCATCATTCAGTATTGATGTGTTGTTTATTTATTTGATTTAATCTCTATTTTGCTGCACTTCTGAAGACAACTGCACTTCAACATGTTAAAATAATATCGTTTACAGCATTATCTATCTATCTATTTGTTTTGACCAGCCCCATAGTACACTATTGTTATTGTATGTTATTATTTTATTATATGTAGGCCTACACGGTTTCTTTTTCTGTCTTTTCTACCTGTTGTACAAATCTGTTGTACATTTATACGTTTCTTTCTTTGGCTGAAATGCTCCGGGAACATGTTTTATGGGCAGGTTGCCAACAATCCTATTCCCTTCCCCTGGTGTCTTACTCCATCCTGGTCAGGTTATCCTGTTTTATATCAGTATTGATCTTTAATCTTAATCTTGCTCTTTCGAAGGCTTCTTGCTATAGCTGAATAAAAGAAATGAATGATGCACTCATGTAATGGTCAAATCCTTTCATTTAAGATGGATGGTGAAACGTGACCACATAGATGGCATCTCCAGTTTGATCAATTGCTGTTACATCATTAAAGATGCACTGTGTAATATTTTTAGTAGTTTATTTCCAGAATGAATGCTGTCCATTCACAAATGTTACCTTTTTCATGAATATTCACCACCACCATAAAATTCCAAGTATTCAGTATTTGCACTTTTCCTACATGAAAAGGAAGATCTTATCCATTATCCGCCATTTTGAATTACTAGAACTTTTTAGCTGCAAAACATACTGTACTTTGGTCATACTAATAAACATGAGTTCATTATTTAGTATATAATCATGAAAAGATCAAATTTGGCATTAGACACCACCGTTTCAATGAGCAGCATCTGCAATACTTACCCTGGCCTGTGGCCACCATCTTACACAGCACACCTTCAAGAAGAATAAAGTGGAAAATGATCTTATATATGCTCATGCATTGGTAATCATACATAGGCCTACATAAAGATGTAGAACTGTTGTATGTCAGAACAACTGCTGTGTGAAAGGTTGGCTTTTGTAAAGAGCTGGTTGATTCTTGCATAGATTTGCCGTGCAGCTCCAGATTCTCCACCAGTTACTTTATCTTGTCTTTGATGAGACATTCCTGTACAACCTACCCCCTTCCACCCCCAACACACACACGTACAGACACACACACACACACACACACCACCACCACCAACACCACTACAATCCCCTGACCCCAGGGGCCCCGCTAGTGAGTTTGACGAGCTGTCGTCTCCTCAGAGCTCAGAGCTTTGGTGGAGCTGTAGACTCTGGAGATCATGTAACCACGCACACACACACACACACACACACACACACACACACACACACACACACACACAGAAGCACACACAAACACAGGCTCAGAAACACACATACGCATAGGTGCATAAGACAGACACACACACACACACACACACACACACACACACACACACACACACACACACACACACACACACACACTTCTTCGTACAACCCCCCTCCCCATTCCCACACCTTTTTTTTCTCCTTTTTTCCTCCTTTCCTTCCCCTTTTTTTACCGGGCCTCGTCTTGTCTTGACTGACACAGTGGTGATGGAGTGTTCTGATTAAAACTCCTGGCCCCTCTTCACCCAGAAATGGGCTTCTAAAAATGGCAGAGAAGAAGAGGAGAGGGGTAGAGCGAGATGAGAGAGAGACAGAGAGAGAGAGAGAGAGAGAGAGAGGGGTAGGGGTGGGGGTGTAGAAGGGTAGAGGGATTGAGAGAAGAGGGATAGAGAGAGAGAGAGAGAGAAGAGAGGTATAGAGGGGAAGAAGAAGGTCATTATCCAGGTCCAAGCCGTCCTCATCATTCAGCCCTCTGACGCACAAGACAGGGGACAGGTATGGGCAGGGCCGCTGATAGCTTTGGCCAGGCCCGAGACAAAGTCATAAGAAGGACCACCTCGCCCAACAGCCCAACACATGCAATGTAATGAGGACCTAATTCTGGGCCCCCACTCTCCCTGGGCCCGGGATAAGTGACCCCTTTGTCCGCCCCTGTCGGCATCCCTGGGTGTGGAGACACGAAGCCTCTCCTGACAAAAGGACAAGTAGGAACCTGGACACGACGGCCAACCACCCGACCAACCGTGTCACTTGGCTCGCACTGTGTCACGGAGATCGGCAGCGGTGAGAGATGAGATCTTTTTATGCCAAGGGGTGATGATGAAATGGCCCGAGAGCCCATATGGAAATGGGGGTGGAAGGAGCCAACAGGTTGTGTTAGCGTGTCAGGGATCCTGAGTGGCACTTTTAATTATCGCCTTTCATATATCAACCCCCTCCCCACACCCACCACCACCACCTCTCCTCAGATCAGACACTGTATCAAGGCTGGCTGTCACGGTGGACTTTTCGTATATTGAAAGTGATCATTTACGTCAGGCGCTGGCTTTTGGCCGGCTACACACCTGTACTGTACCGTTTTATATAGTTATTCATCCATCGCAGGTTTCAGATTTTCACAAAGCTTCATCGCTGAGCCAAGTCGGATCAAGCAGAATGACCAGAAGTGATTAAGTTTCTACTACGGCCTCTTGTTGCTAACCTATTGCCAAACCGACAGCAAAACGTCAGGCACGATAGCTGCCACGTGTCCAGAATTTCAATGTTGAGTTCGCAAGTGCATGGTGGCAGAGCCTGCAGCGCAACGCACTGCTTGCTTGTGGATTACACAAACAACCCGGAGGTGAAATTGTTGTTGAACAGGTTGCTAATGCTTTTGGCAAGGTCACTAATGAACATTGCACCATCTGGGCTGTTTTTCAACATTATAGGGTATAGCCTATAGAGTTGGTGAGCACGTGGTTGGGGGGAAAGAAAATCCCAATTGCATTTGGGTGATGAATTAAGAGCTCTAGGAGATTGAGTGGTTTTCACCAGTCCACTCTCGGGCCTCGAATAACGGTTTGTTAGCGTCCATTAAAGGGCATCCATAGCCCATTTGGAGCAAGAATTATGGGTGCATATAGACAGTCAATAGGGAGCCTGGTCAATCTGTCTGGATTGCCTTGATCACAAAGCAGCATCTCTGCTCCTCTTTCTCTTCTCTCTCTCTCTCTTTCTCTCTCTCTAGCTCTCACTCTCACTCTCACCCTCTGTCTCTATCTGTCTCTCTCTCTCTCTCTCTCTCTCTCTCTCTCTCTCTCTCTCTCTCTCTCTCTCTCTCTCTCTCTCTCTCTCTCTCTCTCTCTCTCTCTCTCTCTCTCTCTATCTATCTATCTCTTCATTCATCCGCCTCCCTGCCTCTCTTTATTTAACTCTTCCTCTCCACCATGTCTCTCTCCTTCTCTCTTCCTCTCCTCCCTCTCTGCCAATGTGAGCCCACAGATGGTATGTTCACATGGCCTATTTTCCCCATCTCTCTGTCAGCATCATGATGAAGCGCAAGATGTCTCGCAGGATTAACCCTTCATAGACAGACAGAGAGGAGAGAAGGGCAGAGGAGGAGAGAAGGGCAGAGGAGGAGAGAAGGGGAGAGAGGGGAGAGGAGGAGAGAAGGGGAGAGGAGGAGAGAAGGGCAGAGGAGGAGAGAAGGGCAGAGAGGAGAGAAGGGCAGAGGAGGAGAGAAGGGCAGAGACGTGAGGCTTCATCTCCCAATAACGACTGGGATGGGAAGGGAAGGAGAGAGAGAGAGAGAGAGAGGGAGAGGGTGTGTGTGTGTGTGTGTGTGTGTGTGTGTGTGTGTGTGTGTGTGTGTGTGTGTGTGTGTGTGTGTGTGTGTGTGTGTGTGTGTGTGTGTTTGCGTGTGTGTTTGCGTGTGTGTGTGTGTGTGTGTGCGTGTGCGTGTGCGTGTGCGTATGTGCGTATGTGCGTTTCTGTAGGTGCGTGCATGTGTGTGCGTGATTGTATGCGTGTGTGTGTGCTTCCATGAGTGTGTGCGTGCGTGCATGTATGCATGCATGTGCACGCGTGTGTGTCTGTGTGCGTGTGTGTGCGTGCGTGCGCACATGTGTGTGTGAAGGAAGTGGGTCGGGGAGATGGGTGGAGGGGGGTAAAATGGTTAAAAGACTGTTGGTTTGGAGTGTCAGCTGGAGATGGAGAATAAGGAAGTCATCTCCATGTTGTTTGATGGATGCCAGACGCTTAAGTTGTCAGCAGCAGCTACTATAGGCCCAGTGATTGGCTGCCTCACGAGGGAGGCTCACGGCACCTCCTCGCCGTTTTGTTTCTCACATCTCTCTCTCTCTCTCTCTCTCTCTCTCTCTCTCTCTCTCTCTCTCTCTCTCTCTCTCTCAGATGAAAAGACAAGCTCCTGTCTCTGGGTGAGAAATGAAAACGTAGGAAATTCAGCAAATAATGTATATGGATGCATTGAAAAGCACTTTGCTCATACACGCACACACAGACATGCAGCACATGCACATGTTCATGCACACACACACACACACACACACACACACACACACACACACACACACACACACACACACACACACACACACGCACACACACACACACACACATATATTCACATGCCCACACACACACACACACACACACACACACACACACACACACACACACACACACACACACACACACACACACACACACACACACACACACACACACACACACACACACACACACACACACACACACAGATTCTTACAGCCATTTGGGGCCCAAATATTAAAAGGAGAAGCGTCTTCCAGACGAGTTCTTGACAGTAATTATGTAGTTCTTTTTTCAAACGGTGTCACTGCACGTCAGCAGTACAGTGCTGAATTGGAATAATTATTAGTTACATTCAGATTGGTCTTTTTGTAAACTGGTGGGGGGTGGTAGGAAGCTTTTTTCCGGAAGCGTTGGTGGAAGTGGATTTTTTTTTTAACTTCATAACTTATTTCGCAGAAACTACTGGGAAGCTGTTTTGTGCCCTCCAGTCAATCAACGCTCCGTGATTATTTGTTGGATTAATAGGAAGTCAAATGTGTTTGGCAACCACTCTAATTTTAAACTGGCTCCTGCTCTATCGAGCATGATAATTAAAATGTCGCCAAATTTATGCATCACTCTTTACTTCCTCAAAAGCCAAACGAGAATGTGATCATTATTAAACATTTCAGCGTCTCGCTAATTTCGGCTACCTGGGGTTTTTCTCCTGTGCTGGCTGGCTGGCTGGCGAGCTTCGACTGCTCCCCTGAATGATTATGCGACTGACATTAATCATTTATTATGCTTGCATCGCAAGGTGGATGATCATCACAACATGATTACAAATCAAGCCGCAAAAAAAGTGGGGGGAAATTGTCGACGTTAGCTGGTAGTCCGGAAATGGATGCACATAAATATTGTGGTGGAAACCTTTGGCAGTGCAGTGGTGGGGCCGCGGAGGCAAAAAGAAATTGGGTTATTTTAAAATAGAATGAGACGAAGAATTCAAAATGTGCCCGTTATGCCAATATTACCACCATCCCTCACAAAGTTGTTTGACAAACACAAATTCTCAATTTCCAAAACATAAAAATAGCAATATATTCTGACATACACAAATTCAGGCACACAGACGGCCAAGTGCAAATGTGCACAGTGCAGCACACATATGCAAACTGGTGGACTCACACACTCACGCACGCACGCACACACACACACACACACACACACACACACACACACACACACACACACACACACACACACACACACACACACACACACACACACACACACGCATGCACGCATGCACCCGCACCCGCACCTGCACCCGCACACGCACACGCACACACACACACACACACACACACACACACACTTGTGTGCACATCATGGACATCACACACACAAGCTCACACACATTCCTGCACCAGCACTCACTCACACAAGTTATTAATATTTCATGAGATATTTGTGGAGTGTGGCAAGCAAACTATTGCAGTTCCAGCAGCACTCCAATTTATTTTTTTTCCACGAATGTGATTTTAATAAGGCCTTGCAGCCTGACGGGCACAAAAGAAGGCACAAAATGACAGAGAATTTGCATTCAAACTCTACAAATGAACACCTTCATGTGCGAGTCACATGATATGGGATTGGCCGCTCTGTCACACCAAACAGAGAAATGAATCCCATCCTAGGAAGACCAATGCTAGCACTATGGGCTGAAACGCTGAGGACTGGGAGGCTGTAGCTGTGCAGTTGTAGTCCAGGATCTGGCCAGTCCCATGATAAGGACGAATTAAAAATGTGCAATTAATGATGAGGATTAATTAAAAATGTGTGTGTGCATGATAAATGATTTTACTGCATGGCTAACAGCCAGTCAGAGAACAACACTCCATTCCAGAGGGTCATAAACATGTTTACCGAGTAAAGATATATAATGTACTTTCTTTTTTTTCTTTCTTTCTGTTTTAAATTATCATTTAATGGTTTATTTATTCAAATAAAGGGTGGAAAATGTGAGGATAGAAGAGAAAATGGTGTGTTGATTACAGTCCTTATACGATTGATTAACACAATCAAGTATGAAAATGCGGTCTCTAAACACTCATTCGTCTTCTCAGAAAGAAATAAAATGGAATCTAATGACAGCTAAGCTACTGTTAGGCTACTTACGTCCAAAGCCGACAGAAATTTCAGATGGTATCTCTAATGATCTTCAGATGCTGCTAATAGTTTGTGGTGTGTTGTGTGCATGTTTTTTGAAGATAATACTCTTGTGTACATACTGAAAACGGTATCTGCAAAGATAAACCTCTCCCTGCTCTTGTAACTCGCTTTGTTTGGTCCAGCACTCTGAGAGTAGTCAAAAGAGCGCCTGTGTGAAGCACCACCAATCCTCCAGTCCCTGACAATCTATTATTGTGACCCTTCTGACCCTGCTACACCACAGAGCTAGATAAAGGGTCACATTCACCACTAATGTGATACTTATCCCATTTAATAGGGAGGCAGCGGTACATGTGATTGGTACATCAGGACATCCTGTTTGTGTGTTGGCGGATGAGACAGGCAGGGAAGCCGACAGTGGGAGACAAAGGGGTCACTTGTCCCGGGCCCAAGGAGAGAGGGGGCCAGATTGGGATCCTCATTACATTGCATTGATTGGGTTTGGGGCCCTCTCATATGACTTTGTCCCGGGCCCAGCCAAAGCAGTCAGCGTCCCTGGAGACAGGCATTTTTCGATGGGGTGCGTGTTCAGATCTGGGGACCGTTACATGTGCCTGTTCATGAGGCACATATAAATAGTCAGAGAAGAGACGATATGGAAGGCATGAGGCTGGAAATTGGATTGGAATTGCACACGGCCCGGAAAAGCTGAAAGCTTTCAAGTGTTTCCCCATCTTAATTCAACATCATCCTGGTTGCTTTTTTTTCCCGCCGTGCACACCGTCGACCTGTCAAACATTGATACTGCGTCCCCAGGGGGGCTCCCTATGTCGCGCCTGCCTGCCTGCCTGCCTGCCTGCCTGCCTGCCTGCCTGCCTGCCTGCCTGCCTGCCTGCCTGCCTCCGTGCTGAGGAGGATGTGTCGCCCCGCTTTGCACTCTGCAAGAAGCCAGCCAGGAAAAAAGTGTGTGTGTGTGTGTGTGTGTGTGTGTGTGTGTGTGTGTGTGTGTGTGTGTGTGTGTGTGTGTGTGTGTGTGTGTGTGTGTGCGTGTGTGCGTGTGTGTGTGTGTGTGTGTGTGTGCGTGTGTGTGCGTGTGTGTGCATGTGTGTGTGTGTGCATGCACGTGCATGTGTACGTGTGTATATGTGCGTGCATGTATACTTGCATGTGTGTGTGCATGTGTGTGTGTGTGTTTGTGTGTACCTACAGTATGTCTGAGTTGGGGGGTTGATGGCCGAATACGGTGAGAAGGGGCTTTGTGTTGGGCGGTGGAGCTGGGTAACCGAGGGGAGGGAGGTCGCCTGGAGGATCTTCTGAGAAAGCCATTACGTCTCCGTCGCTGCTGGCCCTTCCTCCTCCTCGCCTCCCCGCGCTCCTCCTCCTCTCCTCCAGGTTAGTCACCATGGAGGGCGGCAGCATCATTGCACGCAGGGAATACGAAACAACTCCACCCCCACGTCATCAGGACGTCTTTTCAGGTAGGGGGTTAGGTGTGTGTGTGTATGTGTGTGCGTGCGTGCCTGCGTGCAAGCATGGGTTTGTGTGCTCAGGCAGGGATAAACACAGTGTGAAACATTTGGTGGTGTGTGTGTGTGTGTGTGTGTGTGTGTGTGTGTGTGTGTGTGTGTGTGTGTGTGTGTGTGTGTGTGTGTGTGTGTGTGTGTGTGTGTGTGTGTGTGTGTGCGTGTGTGTTGCCATCACAATCCCTCAACACACACACACACACACACACACCATCAAGCGTTTCACACCGTGTTTACCCCTGTCTGAGCACATCATGTTGTCAAGTGGTACTGTATGTGTGAAGCGAGGTTTCAGAACAGTGAAACGGTAAACAGGTGAATCCATGTATTGACCCCGATCCAAAGTGCGTGTTGTTCCTAGGATTTGTCTACTACTAGAGGCTCCACATAGCGCCACTGTGATGCCTTCTCTTATGGACTCAGAGGCACACTCAGTAGTATTCATGACAAACATCAGTCCCTGCACATCACTCCCCACTGTTTGTTTGAACAAACTGTGTGTGTGTGTGTGTGTGTGTGTGTGTGTGTGTGTGTGTGTGTGTGTGTGTGTGTGTGTGTGTGTGTGTGTGTGTGTGTGTGTGTGTGTGTGTGTGTGTGTGTGTGTGTGTCTGTGTGTCTGTGTGTGTGTGTCTGTGTGTGTAGGTATAGGTCTACTACAGATCTCTGTTGTCTCCCTGCTTCATTTCTCGGTCCTGTTTGCTTTGTTGCAGGCTGGTTTCCATCTTCGGTCGATGGCGCCGGGCGAAAGGCACAGCCCGCTGACATTCTTTATTTGACGACCTCCCCCCAGCCGTAACATCTAGCGACAGGACTCTCTCGCGTCATTCTTCTCCCCTGATCTGGTCCACCACTTGTCAAGCGATTCCATCAAGGCTGCATCAAGGCAACGTCTGGGCCGGCATCCAACCGTATCTGGCCCAGCACCCATTTGTATTGGCAGGCAAGAGCAGGATATAGATCCACTTCCTCTCTTCCCGGCACTCTGTCTTTCTCTCTCTCTCTCTCTCTCTCTCTCTCTCTCTCTCTCTCTCTCTCTCTCTCTCTCTCTCTCTCTCTCTCTCTCGTTCTCTCTCTCATCCTCTCTCAGAGTGTTTCTGGCTGACAGCAAATTTACCTCCTCTCCATTTTGTTCTTGTTTTTCCTCAACCTCCCATCTCTCTTTCACGTCAGACTCCGGATGACAGCATCCATCTCACAGTCTGTCTGCTCTTTCTCTCTCTCTCTCTCTCTCTCTCTCTCTCTCTCTCTCTCTCCATGTGCTTGTTTGGTGTCATGCCAGTTGACATTTTGACATCTTTACAGATATAGTAGTGCCTATCTGATGCACACACCTCTGTCTGCAGTTTTTTTGTTTGGGCATACAGTACGGGTACCTTCAAGGGATCACACAAATCCTACGAATCCTCTGTGCTGTACCCTAAAAAGATAAAATGCCGAGGTAAACATAGGGACTCTAAAAAGTATGGTACGGGTACCTTCAAGGGATCACACAAATTCTACGAATCCTCTGTGCTGTACCCAAAAAAGACAAAATGTAAGCATAGGGACTCTAAAAAAGCCCTTATTATGTGTTTCACCCATACATTGTCTTATTCTTACTAAGGTGCTACCCAAATATATGAGTCCATTAAAAAAATGCACAATGTATTCTAGCTGATTTTGTCAAATATATTGTGAATTGAAGTGAAAGCCCAACTGGGAAACTCCAACTCCCATTGTCATTGTGACACAGTACACTGCACTCAATGAAATTGTATTTATGCCTCACCCGTGCAAGGGGGCTGCCCCCAATGGCGCCCCAAGGGAGCAGTGTGGTGCGACGGTACCATGCTCAGGGTACTTCAGTCATGGAGGAGGATGGGGGAGAACACTGTTTAATTATTGCCCCCACTAACCTGGCTGGTCGGGAGTCAGTAACCGGCAACCTTTGGGCTTCAAGCCTGACACTCTAACCGCTTGCCCATGACTGCCTATTGTAACTGTAAATAAAGTAAATATATTTGTTTATATGGAAATGCATGTGTAGTCATAACACAAGGGAGGTGTAAGGCCTGATGAAGTCAATCTTAACTTTAACACAATTTAGCCAATCGTGCAGCTGGGACTTTTTAGCTTTATTGAACAGTATTGCCAGTCTGTCTGTCATAATTACATCAGCACCAGCCAAGAGCCCTGTAGTATTTCAAACTCCACATCAGCTGTGTCTGCTCTGTGCCAGCGTTCATAACTTACTCTGTAGTGATGTTTGCTTCAGTTGGACTTTTTTGACCCCATTTCGTAGAACTCAATCACATTCTCAAGTGGTCCAATACAGGTGCTTATGTGAAGAATATGTTTTCGAGCGTAAAATGGTGAACACGAGTCTTTGACACATATTCGATATTTAATGTTCTTTGACACATATTCTTTGACACATAGTCAATATCACACTACCAGTCAAAATGTGATTTTGGCGGGGCATGTTTATTGAGACAGATTGTTTTACAGCCAGCAGAAAGTATTATGTAATAACAACAACCTGAGATATTTCGCTCAATCGATGGAAAGGGAGTCAAGCAGAAACAGGAAACAACTAATTAAGAATTAGGGTGTAAGTTGTTGCAACTGGATTGCAAAGACTAATACCACCTAACCTTATGTTGTCTTGCCTTATGCAACAACTATTAAATTGCTCGTAAATAATTAACAAAATACAACAAAACACTGCCGTCAGCTAGAAAAAAGTAGTTTTAAAGTCAGCAGTCTACTTTGGTGACATTAGCCGGCCATTAGCAATTTGCATTGTGCGGAAGGAAGTAGCATGATAGATGCTGACACACTGTGTTCCGAGGATAAAGAGCCGACTTGATCGCCGTCCAATTGTACCGTGTTGTCTGAGTGCTTGTCATCTAGACTCACATTGACTAACATTGTGCCCCCCCCCCCCTCATCTACATTCTGTAAGCACCACATCATTTACTTTTTAACATGAACTCTTCCCCCATGAACGCTCTGTCTCAAAAAGCGTTGAGGAGACGGGCCAAGGATGTGCCAGTCAAATCCATCTCCATCGTACGAGGCGGATACACGCGTGTGCCAAAGTGCAAAGCCTGGAGGTTTCCTGAGTGATCTAGTTTACAAGCTGTCGCGCGCAGATAAATGAGCAGCTTCCTGTGTTCTTGATGACAACGGCAAGCAGGGCCACTGGCAGCATTTGACTGGGCCCAGGACAAAGCCATCGAAAAGGGCCACCCACCCAATACATGTGATGTAATGACGACCCAATTCGGGGCCCTCTCTCCTTGGGCTCGGGACAACTGATCCATTTGTCCATCCGCTGCCGACTTCCCTGACACCAAGGCTTCGCCACACGGTTCAAAACTCCTAACAGTTTCCAGATGCATTCCACTCATTTCTCTCCCGAGTAATGTCTGCACCATGATGTATGGCACATGGTGCTCGGATTCCATCAGGGTTAATGCGGTTGACATTGTCATCAATTTAATTGCAACAATAATGACAAAGGCAATAACGATTACATTCGCAGAAGAAAGCACATGGTGTCGTGGTGGTGTTATTGATGACGGTCAGATAAATCCGTGAGAGGGCCTATTCGCCACTTTGAGAGCGCTGGTGAGCAATGTGGTCTCATAACGCTCTCTGGCTGTCACCCTGCCACCACCATCCCTGTGTCGTCGCCACGCCACGTGTCTGAGAGACATGCTTCTCTTGGCATTGATCCGTCTGCCAGGACACACACATATGCACACGCACATGCACGCACACCCGGACGCACGCGCACGCGCGCGCACACACACACACACACACACACACACACACACACATACTGTGCGTGCACTCACACACACATTTCAACCCAACCCAACCGTGTGTGTGAGTTTGTGGGTTGCACACACACACACACACACACACACACACACACACACACACACACAGGCAGGCACGCAAAACACACACATATATATGCACAAGCATGCACTCTTGTACTCACACAACCACCCACACAGACACAGACACACATACACACCCACACACAAGAAGGCAGTCTTGTGCACACACCCACCCATCCACCCACCCATACAAGCACACACGCACGCACACACACACACACACACACACACACAGACACACACACACACACACACACACACACACACACACACACACACACACACACACACACACACACACACACACACACACACACACACACACACACAGAAGCCCTGTCTCCATCTGCACTGCTCTCTTAGGAACAATGCAATCTGTGATGTGAGCAGTGGCGCAACATGCTTTTCAAGCCATTTGATTCTTCTAAGCACACACACACACACACACACATATACGCACACACAAACACCCAGCCTTGTGCACGCACGCACGCACACGCACACACACACACACACACTAACTGCTCTCTAAAGTTCCACAGATGCCTGGAGCCACGGTCCAATTAGCAAACAAACATTTCACATATATATATATAACATTTCATCATCTGCCTCGTCACATTCATGTCAAAGTTTAGCATCCAAAAATAGGCACACAGCGGTCTTTACATCATCGCAACCTGGTCAACAAGAGCAAGATTATATAGGGCACTATGAGGAAGTGGATTCACTGTTCACTTTACACCTAATGAGGTTGTTCACTCATCAGTGAATGACTTTTGTATCCTATGGTGCCATGTATCTCCATCTCACTATGTGGTGGTGGTGGTGGTGTTGTGCTTTAGTGCTGTATTTATTTTTGATGGCTTTTCAGTGATGCCCTAAAGGCATCGTTTGCCATATTTAACAGCAGTATACACATCGCGCCATGGTTTTTCAGTAAAGTGTTTGTTTTTATTTGACAGTTAAGTGTGATGTGAGTGAATGTGACAATTATTCGCAATTATGTGTCATTGTGAAAAACTATACGGCACAATATTATGGCACAAATGTGTCTTAAACACACACACCCACACACGCACGCACGCGCACACACACGCGCACGCACGCGCACACACACGCGCACACACACGCGCACGCACGCGCACACACACGCGCGCGCACACACACACACACACACGCACACGCGCACGCGCGCGCACACACACACACACACACACACACAAAATATAAAACAAGAAAGGGAGGTTCACTGGAGTCGCTCAGTTGTGTATATGCCAAATGATACATTCGTGATGCCAAATAAATGGCCATGGCCAATTGTAAAATACACCTGTCTTACGTAATATCGCATAGGCAGCCTCCAGACTATTTCACTTGTCAGATACGGTAGTCTGGTGTTAACCAGGCAAACGTCTTCATAGACACTGCTAAAGATGTGGCATCTTTAGAATGGGTAGTTATTTGGCACTTTAATCTGAAATAAAATTATGTTTCACACATGAGTAACTCTGGTGAGCCTCCTTTTTCTCAATAAATTAGTCCTCCCCCGTCGATGCCGTAGATAGTGAACTACGGGAGATCTTTTTTCTCTTCTTCTGTTTATATTCTACTCAAAAACAAAATACATTCAACAACAGAGTAATGAGGCTACATATGATACCCAATTTTCATGATTTAGTTTTAGAACATAAAATTATTTTTCTTAGTAATGTTGTATACAGCAATATAGGTCCTATATCTTACCAACATTCATTTCACTGGTACAAGCTGACAGCTTGGTTCACGTGGTTGGTCTTACGTAAACAGCAGTTATTTCTGTTCCTGAATACAAGCCGAGTCACACAGCTGCTTCCTCAATTGCATTGCGCGAGTGTGGAAAGCAAAATGACCAGTGCAGTGCATCTCCCATTAGCAGTCCTGTGTACACGCTGCGTCCCACATTCACGGGCCTCTTCTGCAGTCTGTAGCCCTGCATTATCACGACTGATTTAACTGATGCTGTTGTAGCACGTAAATGAGTGAGTCGCTATCCAGGTATCAGCATGTGTGCGCGCGTGCGTGTGTGTGTGCGCGCGCGTGTTAGCGCGCACATGTATGCACGCACGTGTGTGTGTGTGTGTGTGTGTGTGTATGTACGCATGTGTTATAGACGTATGTATGCGTGGTGTTCTGGCCGTCCGCGGCGGATGAGCGCGAAGCATTGGTTGGGAGCCACTGGGTGCAGTGCAGTCTCTGTGAAGTGTGTGATTCCATTTGTGAATTAGAGCAGCATGCCCACATATGCGCTGATCCGTTCGGACTGATCTGATGTGCGCGGGCATCTGTGGCCTACCCCGACGCCGGCCCAGGTTCAGACGCATGGCAGGCCAGCCCTTCCTCGGCCCCCCAGGGTCACGACCAACCATGATTGCTCACCGAACCGATGGCCGATTCACGCCCCACAGATGATGTGGATCCGGTATCTGTGGAAAAAAATATACGACTCCCCATCGTCTGGCATTGGATTTAAGAGGAAAGGAGAGGTGGGGATAGGATGGAAATTGTGTGTCTGTGTGTGTGTGTGTGCATGAGTGCGTGCGTGCATGTGTGTGTGTGTGTGTGTGTGTGTGTGTGTGTGGATTGATTGGTGGCAGTAAGGCATCCATGAGGAATTGTGGGATTGATATTGTGGGATGTTAAGGTGCTGAGTGTGGGCCAGATGTGGCCCAGATGTGACCTGGACCTGCTGCCGTGTCCCCATGAGACCGCTGTCACTGTCTTGTCACCCACAGCGCCACCAAGTACATCACTCAAGATGAGTTTTGTGGAACAACAATTGTATGACAACAATGTAATGGCAAGTTTTTTTCTATTAATTTGATCAATGCTAGTGTCCTCCTAACTGAATACTTCATTGGTTATTCTCTCATTCTTTAAAAAAAACTAAAACATGCCCATTGTCCTGAGAGAGAGAGGGGGGGGGGAGGAAGAGAGAGAGAGAGAGAGAGAGAGAGAGAGAGAGAGAGAGAGAGAGAGAGAGAGAGAGAGAGAGAGAGAGAGAGAGAGAGAAGCCAGAGTCAAAACAATATGCTCTGCTGCCCTTGACCCAGATAGGGCTAATTGTGCAACTAGCGCTGTGCTGATCCGCATGATGAGAGCTGCTGTATAAAACATGAATACGCCCATTTACACATCACATCCAGGCATTGCCGCTCTCTCTTCTTTCCAGGCTTATAATTCTCCATTCATTATCGGTTGACGGGGGACAGCTATCTCTTTTTTTAATTGCCTGATTGCGTCCACTATCATTTTTCAAGACATTTGACCAAGCACGCACAGATTTAATTGACACATTTAGTAGACTTTCTCATGTTTTTTCTCCCTTTCTGGCAAAAATGTTTGAAATGCACCATTAGCGCTTGGGAGACACACTGTGAGTTTTTAAATGATTACTATTATCAACAGCAGCAGCAGTAACAACAGCAGTAAAAGAAGAAGAAGAAGAAGAAGAAGAAGCAGAAGAAGAAGAAGAAGAAGAAGAAGAAGAAGAAGAAGAAGAAGAAGAAGAAGAAGAAGAAGAAGAAGAAGAAGAAGAAGACAACAAGTTGCAGAAGGAAGAGACATCTTCACCTAGGGTCAAGCATAGATGAATGTATGACAGTGTATGTCATGCTGCTAACTGTATTGAGCAGAGTGCACCGATGTCACGGAATGCCACAAATGAAAAGCCTTACAGGAGGCAATCAATCAGAGGGTCTTACCACCCCAGACCTTGAGAGAGAACATTGCATTTTGTGCCTTTATCTCTGGGTCGGATAATGAAAGGAAGAAAAAAAAAATGCTCTTTGTAAATAGTTTCCTTGGAAACGGTGCAAAAGGAAAGAATTTTCTACTTTGAAACGGCTCTGCTTCCCCCGGACTCTGCTGGTGCTGGAAATAGATCCAATTCGAGAACCAGGCTGAAATCAATCTCTCCTTGTCATTTAAAAACTGATCTTTAATTTATGACAAAGTCAATCAATGGTATTTTCTGAAAGCAACCCAATCAGTCATTGTTGCAGTGTGTTAAAAATCCAACTCATTTCTCAAGGGTATGTTATGTGTACCCATGCAGTATTTGTCATGGTGTAATGATAAAAGGAGGCCAAGGGGACATTGAATGCCATCACCATCAAGATTCCTGAAATTTTAGTCCAAGTGAAAGTGTTCTAACCCTATTGACTCACTAGAGCGTCAGCTGCTGTAAATCAGAGTCAGCAGCTTGTAAATCAGATAGCTGCAGGTTCGAATCCCACCGTAATGTTACTGGTTGACATTTTGATGTGATAATACACTATTGGTCTGGATGTAAAATCAAAGTCAGCGAAATGAAGATGTTAAGTGCAAAAAATAAATTAAAAATACAAGAATTTTCCGACATTTGGTGGAGAGACGTAACATGACCACTAGGTCATCGTGCCCATGATGTGCTGCTGTATGGATGAAGACCACGTCACACCTATTTATAAGCCTAGGCTAGCAATATGTTTAGCTAATTATTGCATGGAATCAGCAATGGTGACATATTCTTTCCATTTTGATGACGAGTGGAGAAATGTTCAGACAGAGAATTTTCCGACATTCACTGGGAAGGGGTAATATGGCCACTACCAGAGCCAGTGACAGCTTTGGCCGGGCCCAGGACAAAGACATCTAAAAGGGCCCCACCCAATACATAGTACATTGTAAATGAGGACCCAATTCTGGGGCCCCCCTCTTTCTTGGCCTGGGACAACTGACCCTTTTGTCCGCCGCCCCTGCCGGCTTCCCTGGCCACGACAGTAGGCCGTCATGCCCAATGGCGTGCTGCGGTGGCCTCGTCCGGCATGGCGGACATGTGGCCAGACCATATGGGCCCTGATGGGGAGGTCCATGCCGCCCCAGATGGCTGGGCTGCGGTGGGCTGGGCATGGGAGACGACGGGAGTGGGCCAGGACAGGACAGGACAGGACAGGCCTGCTGCAGTGAGTGGTTGTGGCTGTGGCTGTGGCTGTGGCGGTAGCCATGACGATGCCAGTCAGGTGCTGCATGCATGGGCAGCCTGTGACAGAATGTGCTCTCAGGGGTGTTCTCAGTGGGGTGTTGGGAGACAGACGATAACGAAAAAAACCTCCAAATGACATTGGAATCAATCAGATCTTCTTATGCCCCATTGTAATGGATACAAGGATTGCACTGGGGTTTACACAAGGACAATTTAAGTAAATGAGATCGATTTAAGACCATAGACCACAACATTTCTGTATAGTTGAATACACTACAGTACAGTGTATCAAGCAACCCTTCCCTGTGAAATGGAGAAACTATAGGAACATCAAACTAATCAAAAGTCTTATTGTCATTCTTCCCAGTCAAACATGATCTTGGTAAAATATTGATGACGCTTTCACTATATTTACATCAAGGCCTTTTCAAATGTACAGATTAGGTACCATATTGAATACCTACAGGCGCTATATACAACATGAAAGCATCAAAATGAAAATAGGCTAATTCTGAATAAAGTATAAAAGCAGCCAAATCTCAATATCTCAGTAATGGCTTACAGTTTCCATACCAACGGTTGTTATAAATGATTTCGCCGGCAAGGCAAACGAGCAGTGACTAAAATACTCTCCGTGAAGGCTGCATGTGTGTCTGGAGGTCTGGTGCTTTTGGTCTTCGTGACTCAACTCTCCAGTTTAGAAGCATCTGAAAACAGCATGTAGCTGCCTCTGTTTGTCTGGCGATAAGACAGGCACACATTGTCGTCGCAGGGGAGGAGAGAGAGAGCCAAATGCGGAAACAAAAGAGAGACCACACGAGGGAATCCCAACCACAGAGCGTTTGGGGGGGGGGGGGGGGGGTTAACCTGCATGAGGTAGAGGCGTGGAGCGAACAGATGTTGTCCTCATGCTTCGGGAAGCCCTTCACTACCGGTTCTGCCTTTCAAGCTGTCAGATCCATTGCTGCAGTAACAGCAACAGCAGCAGCAGCACAACAACCATAACAACATAAACAACGGCAAAACATGGCCGCAATCTCTCATTTGCGCACAACTCTCTTGAGTGACAGCCCAACGTGGACCAGTGGTGGAGAAGAAACACAGGAATCGTTTACACAAGGAAAGGGAAGGCAGTCATCAAGATCAACCCCACCTGCCAAAACGTCCCACAGCGCAAATCCTCACGAGAGCCAAGCCGGGTGGATAATTGGGACAGCATTTCAATAAATAAATAGCTTGTGTCGAGAGGTTGCCCTGTTAGGAGTCAGTGGAACTGTGTTCAAGTCGAAGGAGCAACCATCCATCAACTGAGGCAAGCAGGGAGCAGAGAAAAACCTGGTTACGCGTACCATATAGACACATCAAACAGTTCAGAAATTCAAGGCATAATCACATAATGAGGAAAATGAAAAAAGACATTAAATTCAACATTGATTTTTGTTATCCTATATTTGATTGTACATGAAAATTCTATTTTAGAATGATTTGAATTCTCTGTCAGGTACCTGTATGAAAACAACAGGGCTATCAATGCAATGGGCAATGATAAGGGCAATCCTGAAAAAGACTTGTGAGATTTGACATACAGTATGTAGTCCTAATGTGACCATGCATGCTTTCCACATCGAATCCTCAAATAGGCACTGAAGTTCATATTTATATATACACACAAAACGCCCACTGTCTTTAACGCAGAAACACGCCCTTTCCACTTATATAGACACTCATACACACTGACATAAAGTGCGATGCACTGACCAACGTGGTGTTGTAAATTGCTCTTGCCCTTGCTTCACCTGCCTGCACTGTCTAGAAATTGCAGCGATTACTTCATGGTCTGGTGCTCAGGAATCAAATAGGTGGTGGTGAGGGGGTGTGTCCCCCTTTTTTGTGCAGCAGAGGAGGTAGACGAGGGGGACCGCGACGGTGCTTCTGTTCTGGGAAGCAGACAAACGGGGACAGGGGTCAGTAGTCCCGGGCCCAGGTAGAGAGGTAGCCCAGAATTAGGTTGTTATTACATTGTATGTATTGGTTGAGGGGGCCTTTCAGATCCCTTTCATATGTCCAGGGCCCAGCTTAAGCTGTGAGCAGCCCTGCCTCTGTTATATACCTGCTAGATACGCCACGGTCCACCCACGGGGGAATGAGGAGCAGGACTGCCTCTGTTTATGTGTGTGTGTCGTGTGCAGCCGACTGGTGTCTCCATCAGTGAGTGGGTCATCACTCTGCTGAATGTCACGAGGGTAACCAATACTGTGGGAGAGAGAGAGAGGGAAGGGGAGAGAGAGGGGGGAGAACAAGAGAGAGAGATAATGTAAATATAGTGTAAATATATAGTACATCGGTAAAGTGAGAGAAACAGATCAAGAGAAAGTGTCGGGGGGAAATTGGCAGAGAGACAAAGAGAAAGCAAAACTATGAAAGAGATGTGTGTGTGTCTGTGTGTGTGTGTGGTGTGTGTGTGTGGATGTGTGTGTGAGAGAGAGAGAGAGAGAGAGAGAGAGAGAGAGAGAGAGAGAGAGAGAGAGAGACAGAGAGAGAGAGAGAGAGAGAGAGAGAGAGAGAGAGAGAGAGAGAGAGAGAGGTTGAAGTTTACGTTGTTCATCTGAAACCCATACCTGTGTGTTTTATAATGCCACTCTTCCAGACAGGCATTGATGATATTAGATCACAGGGCATTGTGTGATGCCAAGAGAAGAGAAGAGAAGAGAAGAGAAGAGAAGAGAAGAGAAGAGAAGAGAAGAGAAGAGAAGAGAAGAGAAGAGAAGAGAAGAGAAGAGAAGAGAAGAGAAGAGAGAAGCAAAGAAAAGAGAATATAGGAGAAATGATAAGAAGAGAAGAAAAGAGAAGAGCAGAGAAGAGAAGAGAAGAGAAGAGAAGAGAAGAGAAGAGAAGAGAAGAGAAGAGAAGAGAAGAGAAGAGAAGAGAAGAGAAGAGAAGAGAAGAGAAGAGAAGAGAAGAGAAGAGAAGAGAAGAGAAGAGAAGGGAAGAGAAGAGAAGAGAAGAGAAGAGAAGAGAAGCGAAGAGAGGAGAAGAGAAGTGAAGAGAAGAGGGGAGAAGAGAAGAGGAGAGAAGAGAAGAGAATGGAAGAGGAGAGAAGAGAAGAGAAGAAAAGAGAAGAGAAGAGAAGAGAAGAGAAGAGAAGAGAAGAGAAGAGAAGAGAAGAGAAGAGAAGAGAAGAGAAGAGAAGAGAAGAGAAGAGAAGAGAAGAGAAGAGGAGCGAGGGATGATCTGATCTTGGGCCTCCTCAGCCCCTCATAACTGCATCAGATTTCACCTGTCATCTCTGATCATCGTGGCTACAGCAATAGCCCCTTCAATTAAAGCTTATTACACCAAGTGGCCAATATGCTCCTCAGAGCAGCCATGCCTAATCACAACAGACAAGCAATTTCAGACCCGCGTTGCAAACGAGCTATGGATTTCTTTAAGTGCGCTGCTGGCTGCTGCTGTTTCATCACTGAGATGAAATGGATGAATGCAAGAGTTTAAAAACAATTGCAATCTCATCATGTTATCTAGCTCTGTCTATCTCTGAGCATGCGATTTCTACCGATACGTATGCTCTAATGGTTGGTGCATTATCGCCGTTATCATCAATTAAATACCAACCATTTTGTTGTTGCCAATGATGATGGTTGCCAACGTCTATTTTTGTTCTTCTTCTGCCCCATCCTACCTCCAGCTAATTCTGCATGCCATATTTGACTCCTTGTTCATTCCATTTTCTTTGAACATGCATCAGCTTACCACACTCACGTTCAAATAAAAGTCCATCATAAAAATGGCATATTATTGTTGCCAAGGTCATCGTCATTTTTCAATTCTGTCATGTTTCAATGCATGCCATGTTGGAGTCCCTGTTTATTTTACTTTTGAACATGTAGTCATAGTATATGTTCCATCCTCCAGAGAAGGGGTTACACTTCATCAAATCCAAATCCAAAGTCATAAATAAAATATAGTTGTTGCCATCCATGGTCTTCATCATATTTTTCAAATTCAACCAATACCTACAGTAATTATGCTTGCCATGTCAGAATCCAAGCTTGTTTCATTTTTTTTGAACATGCATTCATAGTATCAGCTCTGTTCTCCAGAGATGGACTCGACACGCTCTCACGTCCAAATAATAAAAAAAATCCCGCCTCGTAAAAATAGACAGTGTCTGGGGAGAAAGACATATGCGGCATGAATACTTCATGTGGAGTTCAATGCAAGCAATGTTTCTTGTTGCTATGTGTGCTGAAGCAATTGTCTCAATCCTGCCCCCCCACTCCTCCTCCACCCTCCACTATCGTCACCCCTCCCCACCCCACTCCATCCTTAGACGCTAGTTGCTATAATTAGAGAAGTCCAAGGCCTATTTCTGCACAGCTCGCAGCAAAATGTCTGATCAAGGATCACACACACACACACACACACACACACACACACACACACACACACACACACACACACACACACACACACACACACACACACACACACACACACACACATACAGACAGTCGTATGATTGGATGTTTAGCATTCAACCCTCCTCTGAACTGAATCGTGCAGCCCCAGAGCACAGCACGGTACGGCACAGCGCGGCCTCAAAGCCAGCCAGCCAGCCAGCCAGCCAGCCACGGAGGACAGGCTTCCCCAACCCATCTGGTGGCCTCACTTTTTCAGGATGAGAGTTTACCCCCCAGAGCTGAAGCCAAGAACATATACATACATAGGGTAAACACGCACCTAGGCAAGAACACATTCACACACGCATTCATGCACACACAAGCGCGCACGCACACACACACACACACACACACACACACACACACACACACACACACACACACACACACACACACACACACACACACACACACACACACACACACACACACACACACATACACACACACACACCGTATGATTACTTTATTTGGGAAGACCAATAATTATTGAGAAACAATACAGCACCCCAAACAAGAAGTAGCAATAATGTGTCTCCTACATGAATACAGAAATGTAACGGTTATACTGGTCTAAAGCCTACATGCCCAGGTGAAAAACCCATATACTTAAAGTGTACTTTTTTGACCGTACTTAGTACAAAGTGTACTATTTTCGGCGATTTAAAGTGCGTTTCATTGCACTATTAGTGCGCTGGATCACTACTTAAGCAGTACTTCAGCACACTTGCAGCACACTGAAGATGCTAAATTGGCACCACTTTTGGACAACTTCAAGTGCACTATGAGCATGCTTTTGAAAGTATGCTCCAAACACGCTTTTCATGCATTCGTATGGCATTCAGAGTGTGTTGGAGTACACTTCTATGAAATTTTGTTGTTACTTGAAGTTCAATAAAAGTATATTAACTTCATGCTTCTTTGGACTACATTGGAACACTTTAAGTCTGTAAAGTATATCATTAAGTATTGTAAATATATTAACAGGTATGCTTGAAGTACGTTTATAGCACACTCCCAATTACTTGAAATAACATAAATGTAACATTCAATCCATGCTGTTACTCAGAGCTTGTACATTGAACACATCCAGAGGTCACATTCTTGATATGCATGCATAGCCCGACAGACATTTGCAGTCAATGGACATCTGGACAGAGATTTCAGGTACAAATATACACTCTTCCACACTCGCTCACTCATGTAATTCATCATCTTTTATTCAGTCTACTTCTAACTTACCTTCCACAATTGTATAATGGGAAGTGTGAGCCTATATATACCAGGACATATACGTGACCATTGTAATGACGGTGGGAACATGGTCATTTTTTTGTGTTCCACTTAAAATAAAAAAAACCTACAATAAAGCAGAATATAACAATGAGTAATATTTTCATGCAAACCAAAGATATTCCTTAGAGGTAAATGGCTTTCTGTTTGAGAAATTTAGCTCCAAGAAGTGCATTGCATGATGGTACATGCATGATGGTGCATGATGGGTAAATGCACTTTGTGTAAGCACACTTTGAATATATTTCGGTGAAGTACAATCATGGTGCACTTAGAAAAAGTATACTTCCAATATGTTAAAGTGATTTACTTTAAAGCGCACTAAAGAAAATCACACTTCGAAGTCATTTGGGTGAAGTATAATCATAGTGCACTTAAAAAAGTGTAATTGCAATATGTTATTAAAAAATACACTTCTAGTAAGTTCACTATTAGAACACTATTAGTATATTCCTCTAAATACACTTTAGCCAAACATCTTCCAAGTGCACTTTAAGTATGGTTGGCGTACTTTCTTTGAGAGCAACTTAATTACATCTAATTTTAAGTACACTTTAAATAACAAATAAGCATATTGTAAACATACTTTTTCTTAGCACAAAAAGTGCGAGTGCGCTTTTAACATGCTAAGTACACTTCAGTCGTGCTTTTATTGTACTAAATTGAACCACTTTTTCACCTAGGTGTGGCATCTCCTCCTCCAAATATGAACACTGCCTATAACTGCAGATTGAACAATGCTTGGCTAGCTGCTTTGCTTTCTTCTTGTTTAGTCCAGCTACACACACACACACACACACACACACACACACACACACACACACACACACACACACACACACACACACACACACACACACACACACACACAGGCATACACACACACGCGCACACACACGCACACACACGCACATACACGCACACACACGTTTACAATCAATAGCTGCACTAGCCCGGATGATATTGGTGTTTTACTTCGGCCTGAATGGCTATGGGGCTGAGTCAATGAAGAGGAGATGAGTGTAGGGTTGACTCATCAGGGCAAGATAAACTTTTTTTTTCTTTTCTGTGTGCGCGTGCGTGTGCGCGTTCGTGTGCGCGCGTGTGTGTGTGTGTGTGTGTGTGTGTGTGTGTGTGTGTGTGTGTGTGTGTGTGTGTGTGTGTGTGTGTGTGTGTGTGTGTGTGTGTGTGTGTGTGTGTGTGTATGGGGGGGGGGGGGTGCAAGTATGGACTTTTATTACTGTGTTCCACAATTTTGCCACTGCCCAAGCATTTGTGCACATCCACATCAGGTGATATACATTGTGTAATTCCTCATGCTGTGCACTGTATGCTGTTGTGACAGCACCTGCCAGCCTATATATCCTAAACAAACATTTGTCAACATCTGTGTTGTTTAAGGCAACAAAGGGTGATGGATGTGGGCTTTCAAGGCGCTCGCCGCCTGTAGTCTGCGGGAGATGGATCAGCATTGTATTGTATTCCTTTCCAGCAGCCCTTGCATTTAAGAGAATCTCAGCCAGGTAATTGGAGGCTAAAAAGCACAGCAGTGCGTAGCGGCAAAACGGCAGCAGCAGCAGCCTTTTCAGGAAAGAAGAGCTACTGCTACACCTTTGCCTTTGACTGATTTGATTGTTAATTCACTATGACAAAGCCCCATCTAGTTGGCCTTGCCCATAATTATTTTATGGGGGAAAAACAAAAGAGGAGCTAACAATGTCACTCACAATGCACAGTGCGTTTCCGCAGTGTTATTTCGACACTTCAGAGAGTTGAATTCAGCTCTCGTGGTGCTGATCCTACAATGTAAGTGTTAAATGAGCACTGACACATTTACTGTGGTAGAAGCCTATAAGTTACGCCTCAGAGTTTTAGCTGTACTAAGGCAGCTATCGGTATCACTTCCTGATACATTGCTGCATGCCAGCCGACAGGGGGAACAAAAGGGTCAGTTGTCCTGGGCCCATGGAGAGAAGGGCCCCAGAATAGGACGGGTCGTGGAGGGGTCTTTCAGATGGCATTGTCCCAGGCCCAGCCAAAGCTGTCAGCAGCCCTGCATTGGTGTGTGTCACACATTGACAGTATCGGCTGATGGCATTGGCTTTGAGGGAGGGAGAAGGAGGGAAAAAAACAACTGGGAGCAATTTGCATTTTTAAATAATTGAAAGTGAAGGATGTTCCGAACCGCAGAGGCTGTTAGCACACATTAACGACCACATTTGTTTTGAAGTGCTGGCCACAAGTAGACTGTATTGCGGCAAAATGGGATATGTGGGTGGCTGGGCTGCTCTGACTCTGTCTCTCTCTCTCTCTCTCTCTCTCTCTCTCTCTCTCTCTCTCTCTCTCTCTCTCTCTCTCTCCAGGGGTCTCTATCTGTTCCATTTGCTTTCTCCGTCCCTCCATCCCATCATCTCAGTGGTGTATTTCACTCTTCCTCGTTCTAACCCTCTTTCCATTGTACTCTCTCAATCTTCTACCATTTTCTCTGCCTCTCCTCCTTTCTCATTCACTACTACCACGTTCCTGCTCTTTTTTCTCAACTGTCTTTCTTCCTCTCCTCCCCCTCTGATATTTTCTAATTTTATAACTCTCTTAGGTCTCTCTTAAAGGGACACTGTGCAGGAAATGGTCAAAAAAGGTACTGCAACTATGCTGCTCATTGACACTGGGTTGGCTATCACCAAATTTGACATTTACTTGAAACTTTACAAAGTAATAAACAAATATTTTCTAGTATGGTCCAAGTAGAGTCATTTTTTGCAGCTAAAATTCTATTTCTGGAAATTCAAAATGACGGACCATGGAGATGATCCCCTTTTCATGTATGAAAAGTGAAAAATTTCCAGTCATAATGAACACTTCGAATTTGATGGTGGTGATAAGTATTCATGAAATAGGTAACATTAGTGAATTGCCAGCATGAATTCTGGAAATAAACAACTAAAAATCCCACACAGTGTCCCTTTAAGTCTCTCTTGTATCTTCTCTCTCTCTCTCTCTCTCTCTCTCTCTCTCTCTCTCTCTCTCTCTCTCTCTCTCTCTCTCTCTCTCTCAATTCCTTATAGAAATGTATTGTTTGGTATGAATAAAAATAACAATAAACTCTCCCTCTAAGCTTGTTTTTCTTGGACAACATCTCTCCACCCCCCCCCCCCCCCCTCCCTCTCTTCATGTTGTCATCATCAGTGGTTGGTTGCCTTGGCACTTCCACTTGCACCACAAATTATAATCAGCAGCTGTGCTCCGGCGATGGCTGCAATTTCCCTTTTAGCGTTAGCATCCAGCTGAGCTGAGTCAGGACAGAGCTCCCCTCTGATTGAAGCCCTCCATCCAGCCGCCCGCCAGCTTTACAAAAACGCCCCAAGTCCAACGCCAAGCTGCTCCAGCCAAATTGAAGTCAGATTGAATGTGAGCAAAAGATCAGATATGGGTGGGGGTGGCGCGGGTGGGAGGGGACCATTTGTTGTCCCATCGCGAAGTCTGAAGAAGATTACTTGAAATAACTCCAAACAGGAGCAATATTGCACTCCCCTCCGGTGACATGCTCAGACGATTTGGGGGAAGAGTGCTGGCAAATGCTGCCAGGTCACACACACACACTGAGAAAAATAGGCCTCCCCCACCCTCCCTCTCTCCCTCTGTCTCTCCTTCTTCAGACAGGGTCAAGTTGGAGGAGGAGAGGGGCTGCGTGGCGTGCCAATGGACTGGGCATATTTGGAGAGATGAACACTCCATTTGCTTTGCCCTTCCTCTCCCTGCTCTGAAGGTGGTTTTGTATGAAAGACAATTTTCTTGTCGTGTCGCATTGGCCCTTGCTTATTATTATCTCTCAATTGCCACATCAAGCAATTGAGCACAAAGCACACAAAACACGCACACAAATACCCATTCAGGCAAGAGAATGTTTGTCCCTTTTTGGGTGCACTTTGCATCAAGTGTCTCTTATTTGTGCACAGACGCGTTTCGGAGTGTGTCTTCTTCGGTGTGCAACTGAACAGCGTGCAGTGGTTGCACACTGAAACGCATCTGTGTATAAATAAGACACATTTTTATTTCTCCTTTATTTTACTAGTCATATTGAGGCGATTGCCACTTTTCCAAGTGATTCCTAGCCAAAAAAAGCAGCAAATACGCAAAACACACTACATACTGTAGGACACGTATGCAGACAAAAACAGACATCTCCCGAAAGACAGCATATGAAAGCGAAAGCCCATTGGGAAACTCCAACTCCCATTGTCATTGTGACACAGCACTCCACAGCACACAAGTGAACACTGCACACTGCACACAACGAAATTGCATTTATGCCTCACCCGTGCAAGGGGGCAGCCCTCAGTGGCGCCCCATGGGGAGCAGTGCGGTGGGACGGTACCATGCTCAGGGTACCTCAGTCATGGAGGAGGATGGGGGAGAGCACTGGTTGATTACTCCCCCCACCAACCTGGCGGGTCGGGAGTCGAACCAGTAACCTCTGGGAGCAAGTCTGACGCCCTAACCGCTCACCCATGACTGCCCATATCCACAAAAAAGCAAGGCATAAGGGATTAACATGTAAAAACATGTAGGAAATAACCATGCAGGCATAAACATATGTGGGACATAACCAAAACACGCAAGACAAGCAGAGCTCAGCAAAATGACGTGATGCAAGGTGCACCCATTTTTTTGTTTAATTTTGAAGTTTTCATTTGTGACAGCACCCTTCAAGTCATTGAATTCTGAGTGAAGCCTGCTCCCTGCTACAATTAAATTTCTCTTCGGGGAAATTCATTCTCTGTACATCACTGAAATTCCGATTGATTCCAATTTTTTTTTACCCATTTTTTTTAGACAGGCTAGGAGACAGGAGGTAGGCTAGAGAGGAGACACCCCTGTCCAACACCTCTCCTGTCATCCCCTATAAATGAAAGCCTGAGGCCTCATCTTATAAGCCCCATGCCCGGCACTACAGTCTACACTCTGTCTTACTTCCCGGGCCAATCACTGCTATCAGTGTGTGGGGGGATGTATCCTGTCTCTCACTGCACATCCATTACCTTCCACTGGCTGCCTGGATTTCACTCTCTCTCCCTCTCTCTCTCTCTCTCTCTCTCTCTCTCTCTCTCTCTCTCTCTCTCTCTCTCTCTCTCTCTCTCTCTCAATCTCTCAATCTCTCTCTCCCTCTCTCTCGCCAAAGCTATCTACAGGTTTCAGGAAGAAAATCGCTATAGGCTTCCAGAGGATAGATGGGAGTATAAAGGTAACCTATACTCCCTGTCGCCAAGTTAAATGGCAGCTGTGTATGTTGTATATGTGTGCGGGTTGTGTGTGCGTGTGTGTGTGTGTGTGTGTGTGTGTGTGTGTGTGTGTGTGTGTGTGTGTGTGTGTGTGTGTGTGCGCGTGCGTGCGTGTGTGTGCGTGTGTGTGCCTGTGTGTGTGTGTGTGTGCGCGTGTGTGTGTGCGCGTGCGTGCGTGTGTGTGCATGTGTGTGTGTGTGTGTGTGTGTGTGCGTGTGTGCGCGCGCGCGTGTGTGTATCCGTGCGTATGTGAATGTGTGCATTTGGATCCTGCCCCTAAAGACTATCACTCCATTGCATATCTGATCACAGTCACAAAAGGAAAAAAACGACAATCTTGATACAAAAAAATCTGTAACTGGCTTGTATGGAAAATTTCAGAAATTATTTTGAAATGAAAAGTACCTGCCTTCATGTGGAAATGAAATATCTATCTGGCATCTTGAATTTGCAATCACTCTCACAGTTGTGTTTTTCATGGTCATGGCATGCATGTTCTTCTAATTCCAAAACATGACACGGCATCTTAGTAGCCTGGACTACATGTAGTGAAATTATATTTTAAAATCCTCCTTTTATAGCCTAGTGTGAACCATCAAATACTTAAATGTGTTAGGCCTAGCCTAGCCTACTAACACACAAAAGATAGTTGATGTATTACTCATGGGCCTGAATTCACTGTAGGCTATTTATTCAAAATCTTTGTAATGTGAATCTTTGTGTTTATCTTAAGTATTTATATTAGGCCAACAAAACACAAATAGGGTACACTTGACATGTCACCTGAATACTGGAAATGTTCTGTATAGCCAGGGCAGAGATGAATAGATGCTCAGTGCCTTTGGGGAGGGCCTTGACAGGGATGGATATATCAGTCTCTGCCAAAAGGGAAAAAAGGCAGCTGAGAGATATTTCATTTGATTTCTTATCGCGGCAGCTTTCAGGATACATACTTAGTGTGAGTGGGTTGCAATGTTGCCATGGAAATCTATTCTTTTCATTTCTTGCCCACATCTCTTGTACTTGTTTTGGGTTAGAGTCGCCACCTTGTGACTATAAAGGCAAACACAATGGAACGATGTCATGATGCTTGAAATTGTGTTTTGGTGCCACGCTGTGGACAAAATAAGTCAGCTGCTGACTTATTAGTCAAGACCATGTTTAAATGTGTGTCATGATCAAATAGTGCAAATAAAGCACCGGGAAATAAATCTTAAAATTAGCTTTGCATCATCAGTCGTTTTAACACTGTAAGCAAATTTGAATTTGAAAATGTAAAAATGTAGGCTATTACACCGGACCGGACTATACTACCCAAGATTCACTGCGCCTGTCCAAGATGGCAGCCTCCGGGGTTGTCACATTATGACTTCTTATGTATCTTTATTTATCCACGTTTGAAATGTTTATTTCTCAATAATCAATGGTGATTATCATCTTGCAGTGACATTCTAATGCACGCGAGCACCGTGGACTTCAAGTTACCCGATCAAATGACACAAGGACAATGCTGCCAGTGTCAGCTGGAGTCATCTTCCCAGGGCCAGTGACAATTCAATAAGCTAGCTAGCTAATAACACATTGGACATGCAGCTCTACTCATTTAATATTCGAGGCCAAATCGTGCCCTTGGTGAGACGTTTTCTTGACTTGAAAATATGTAGAATTAGAAGACGTACCGACGACTACAGCACCACGTGCACTCTGGTCAGGCACCGATGGATGAGGAACGCTGTCATAAGGCTACCAAAACAACTCTGCCAGGAGTACAGCAGCTCCAGCGCTTCAAAGGTTGGTTGTAGTATATTTGTGTCATCTTGTTGCACACGTGACCTGAAGAAGGCCGACAGGCCGAAACGTTGTCACATTAAAAACTGTTTATTTAACTTGTGAGTGTGCGGCACCTCTCTCCTTCTACAATTGTATTTTCTGGTTGCCAGCACCTCTGTTTCTGGTGTGCGTTTCGCACCTCCACTCATCATCTTGTTATTATCAATTCAAACCATATAGTAACTTAAAGTAGTAGATCCGTACCACGTTATCGATGTCCTTTCTCTCCCTAAACGCCACAGGGGGGCATTGACATGTCAGATTTCCCTGTCGATAAGATAAGGAATTTCAGCATCATAGCTCACATTGACCACGGGAAGAGCACCCTGGCAGACAGGCTACTGGAGATAACAGGTGAGAGAGAGAGAGAGAGAGAGAGAGAGAGAGAGAGAGAGAGAGAGAGAGAGAGAGAGAGAGAGAGAGAGAGAGAGATTCTGTTCTTTGGGAGAGTTTATTGTTATTATTATTGATACGAAACAATAGCCTACTTGGTAACATGAGTTGTATCAATAAGACAAGTATTTCGTAAAATCAATCAGCAACTCAAAAGGTTGTCAAGTGTATACATAGTAAAGAGAAACTATTTGAACTATTCCTATGCCTGTTGACATAAGTCTTTTCATGCCCTTAAATGTTGAGATGTACTCAATATGACTGGAACCTGTTGGGTTTTCTTTCACCAGGGGCCATTGTTAAAACTGAGAAAAATAAGCAGGTCCTTGACAAGCTCCAGGTGGAGCGTGAAAGAGGCATCACTGTCAAGGCCCAAACCGCCTCCTTGGTCTACAAATACCAAGATGAAACCTACCTACTCAATCTCATTGACACACCGGTACGTTTTGTTAAGAGCAAGACATATGGATGTAGCCTTTCTCTGTATGCTTCTTTTGTTTTGGTGTATTCCATGACCTTAATACTGTTGAACACTGTAGGGCAGTGGTTCTCAAACTTTTTCCATCATTCCCCCCTTCAGAGGGTCTGAATGCTTCCGAGCCCCCCTACTCACGCAGACTGATTTTACGATTGCTGCGCAGAATCAAATGAGAGTTGACTGATGAGATTAAACAAAGAGGGACTGCAGTCAAATGCAGATGTGTGTTCATTTCCTATGCTATTCAAATTCATGACAACTAATAATATAATGTTGGTGAGGGCTTTAAACTTATTGACTTACTGGCGAGACAGGAAATCATTTCCTTGGGCGGGAAAAAACACAAAATCAGATGTGACACGCCCCCCCAGCGATGCCTCCGCGCCCCCCCCAGGGTGGCTTACGCCCCACTTTGAGAAACACTGAACTAGGGGTACATTCTATTATCCAAACTCCCGTCCTCAACCTGCGCTTGTGGACTCGTGCTTCGCTGGTGCCCCGCCTCGCCTCATTTCCCCGCTGTCAGCCAAGGCACAAGAACATGTTGAACATGTCCCCATTCAGTATCCCAAATTAGAGAATTACCTTTGAATTGCGCTTATGCGAGATATTGAATTAGTTTAGTTTAGTTTATTTGCTTATTTGACCGGGACCATGTACAAGATAGTTCTAGTACCAGTTAGCTAGTAGCTAGTTTGCATCTGTGGTCCCTGGGCAGGGAGCTAAAAACATACACACACACACACACACACACACACACACACACACACACACACACACACACACACACACACACACACACACACACACACACACACACACACACACACTACATGCCCTATTGCCACTGGCACATATTAGAAGTGGCAACAAGATACTAAAACGTAAACATGTACAATCACATTATCACAAGGCAATAATACACACACAATGATGCACATACCATGTGGCAGTGCGTAATGTAACAAAGCACAAATTAAACTTCTATCATCAATGACGTCATCACAAGGTCAAAAGCACAAGGCAGGACAGGAATTTGGAGAATTTACCCTAGGTATGTTACTAGGCTTTGTACTGAAATAAGCCTACCATGTTCTGTTGTTTCTGAAGGGACATGTTGACTTCAGCTATGAAGTGTCACGCTCCATCTCTGCCTGCCAAGGGGTTCTTCTGGTGGTGGATGCCAATCAGGTGAACTGTACATCTCAGCTGTGTGTGTGTGTGTGTGTGTGTGTGTGTGTGTGTGTGTGTGTGTGTGTGTGTGTGTGTGTGTGTGTGTGTGTGTGTGTGTGTGTGTGTGTGTGTGTGTGTGTGTGAGTGTGTGTGTGTGTGTGTGTGTGTGTGTGTGTGTGTGTGAGTGTGTTTGTTTGTGCATGCGCACGCGTTTCCATGTGTGTATGTTTCCGTGTGTGTGTTTGTGTCTATCTTTGTGCTGCTATTTGTTGATCATGCTGTTGCTGTGCCAATATTCAACCGTTATACTGTTTTGGTGCGCCTCTAATTTTCTTTAATGAACATTGTGTACTGAACTACTGTGCGAAGTCAAACCCATCAGAGTCCACCATACTAGCTTAATAAAAGAAGCTTTATGAGCAATGAATGTAATGAATCTGAATATTTGTTGCTTTCAGGGAATTCAAGCTCAAACTGTTGCTAATTTCTACTTGGCATTTGAGGCTCAACTTGCCATCATCCCAGTGTTAAATAAGGTATACACACAGCGCATATCCCATTCATAAACATCACCACATTACACCTCAGCCATATATTAGCTTATACCGATAGACTATGTGAGCAAGCACTGTACAACTACCTTATGAACGACATATTATAATATGACATTTCTGTTAATGAATTACGTATTTTATTCATAAATGACCTACACAAACAAACATACATGCATGATGTAAGCAAAATGAACACTACACTAAGTGATATACGCAAACAATATACATCCCAGTCATAAATAAGGTACTTAGTCAAGATGGACAGCATGTCCAGTGCTGATTTAATCATGTCATTTAACTGACGATAATGTGCCATTCTCAGATTGACCTTAAAAATGCAGACCCAGAGAGGGTGGAGAAGCAGATTGAAAAGGTTTTTGATATTCCCGCTGAAGAATGTATTAGGGTAAGTGCTCTCAGGCCAGGCCTGTAAAAATGGATTTGTGTGTGTGTGTGTACTGTATGCTTGCCTGCCCTGCACACAGACAGAATGAGTGAGAGAATAAATGAATGGCTGCTTGATTGGATGTGTGTGTGTGTGTGTGTGTGTGTGTGTGTGTGTGTGTGTGTGTGTGTGTGTGTGTGTGTGTGTGTGTGTGTGTGTGTGTGTGTGTGTGTGTGTGTGTGTGTGTGTGTGTGTGTGCGTGCGTGTGTGTGTTTTGGAAAGACGGGAGAGTGAGGGAGTTTGTGTGTGTGTGTGCACTGCTTGATTAGTGTGTGTGTGTGTGTGTGTGTGTGTGTGTGTGTGTGTGTGTGTGTGTGTGTGTGTGTGTGTGTGTGTGTGTGTGTGTGTGTGTGTTCGAGAGACGTGTGTGTTCGAGAGACGTGTGTGTGTGTGTGTTAGAGAGATGTGTGTGTGTGTGTGTGTGTGTGTGAGTGTGTGTTCGAGAGACGTGTGTGTGTTTGTGTGTTTTAGAGAGGTGTGTGTGTGTGTGTGTGTGTGTGTGTGTGTGTGTTTTTCGTCTTGCTGACTCATGTTACACTTGGTTTGCTGTCTTTAGATCTCTGCCAAGCAGGGCACTAATGTGGAACTAGTTCTCCAAGAAGTCGTGAAAAGAATACCACCGTAAGTTTCTGAAATGCTGTGTGTGTCTGTGACTGTGTGTCTGTGTTTGTGTCCTTGTCTGTGTGTGTATGAGAGAGTGCTGAATAGGGCTGTGCAATATAGCCCTAGTGCTGAAGGAAGAAAATTAGAGTATGTAGGCGATTTGTCTCAGAGAAAGCGATTTTATATGACGTACTCCTGTCATTTTGTCATTACTTCAGGTCTGCACAAGCTTAAATACCGTACTGTGTTTTGCTTGGGCTAGCTCAGTCACTGGTAGTACATGGCTGACAGACTAGACTATTTGTGTGTGTGTGTGTGTGTGTGTGTGTGTGTGTGTGTGTGTGTGTGTGTGTGTGTGTGTGTGTGTGTGTGTGTGTGTGTGTGTGTGTGTGTGTGTGTGTGTGTGCGTGCGTGCGTGCGTGCGTGTGTGTCCTGGACGACGGATCAATGCCAAGAGAAGCATCTCTCTTGAGAGACTGTGGGAAGAGAGATGATGACAGAAAAAAATGATGATGAATTCTTGAAATATATTGCAATGGCATGTTGGGGAAAAGATCCAAAACCAACAAACACAGAAGATGGTTGTCAATGGCTGGGCTTCCCCAGCAGAGAGATAGGCACATGGCAAAGCTGTCTAGCCTAGCCACTTATGTCCAACAAGCCCAGTATTGTGTCAATGGTATGTCAGATAACGTCAGTTGTGCTACTACAATGGCCGCATGCTGATCCAATCAGCCGCTTTGTAACCGTGACTGACAACTCGTAAGTGTGCTACTCATGACCTTGTGGAATTTTAATGGAGCATCAATGGCTGCAGTGAAAGCAGGCTCTCTCACAATGGTTTGTGGAAGTCCCAGTCTTAGTAAAGTGCCACTTATACACAGAGGCGCATCTTGTCACCAGGCTAGGCAGGCAGCCACTTGGGGCCCGTAAGTCACTACATGGTGAAAAATAGTAGCGATTTATTTAGAATCTTCATTCCTTTAGGTTTTTGCTTGAGGCCCCAAATGACACAAGAAACGCCTCTGCTCACACATGAATGCTCTGCAGTATATTGGAGCCTTGAAGATGCAATTGTGCAGGAATTTTGGGTGTTAGACCTAAAATAGGGCTTCCACTGTTTGATGTGTGCATGTGTGTCACACTACTATAGCAGGCCATGTAGGCCATTCAACCACAAGTAGAGAAAAGTCACTGTTTTCTTAAAGAAACTGGCCGCTAAAAACATTCATAAATTGTTATTTGGACAGATTATGTACTGTTTGTAATTTTTTCTGCAATTGAACAGTGAGGCTAGATTTAAGTGTATGTTTGTGTTTCTGTCTGTTTATCTGTCTATCTGTCTGTCTGTCTGTCTGTCTGTCTGTCTGTTTGTGTGTACGAGGGGGTGTGCAGCTTATACATGTATATCCATGTATGTCTTTGTGTGTGTTGTGCATGGAAGCGTTAAATGCGTATGTGTGCACAACTGCACATGTATCAATGTGACAAGAGATAATGACTGCGATAACGAGTGCATTCCTTGAACTTCCATGCATTTCTGATCGTTTACCTTTTTCTCCTTCCACTTCCTGTTACAGGCCCACGGCCAAGAAGGAGGACCCCTTTAAGGCCCTGGTGTTCGACTCGACCTTTGACCCTTATCGCGGGGTGGTGGCCAATATCGCCCTGTTTGGAGGGCGTGTGTCCAAAGGGGATAAGATCACCTCTGCCCACCTGGGTAAGACCTACGAGGTGAACGAGCTTGGCATCCTGAGACCGGATGAGTACCCTACAAACACACTGTAAGCATAAACTGCTAAGTACTTGCCTGTGTGGTCGATGATGTTATAACCTCTGCTAAGGAATTTGTATTTTTGCTGGCATTTATCAGTCGTTTTGTTTGTTCATTTGCTAAATAAATTGACAAGTAATGAGCTAATTGTTCTGAAACTATTTAAATATTGTTAGCGACTATTTAGTCGCTCTCTCTTTTTAGACTCTTTAATTAGCAAATCAATTGGCTCAAATTGACTTCTTGTCAATGTCATGTACCGTTTGCCTTCTCTCTCCCTACACAGCTATGGTGGCCAGGTGGGCTACATTGTGGCAGGGATGAAGGATGTAACAGAAGCTCAAATCGGAGACACGTTTCACCACCACAAGCAGCCAGTGGAACCCCTGCCAGGATTCAAGCCAGCCAAAGCCATGGTGTTCGCTGGTAATCGACCAACAGGAGTTACATCACATCATTAACAACATTATGTTGTATAACATTATCAGTATGATTGGCCTTGGCATTGGAGACCTTGAAAACAAAATCAGTACACTACTCGCAGTCAAATTGGCATGAATGGAAGAGGCTTCAGCAAATGGTCACGCTAGATTCGTAACCCACAGTGAGATGTTGGGTGACTCGACAGAAAAAGAGCCTTATAGATTTGTCATGGCAATGTAACAATGTCTTATTAGGCTGTACAAGAGTTCAATCTTCTACTACCTACCTATACGCATCTTATACGCAGATTATGTGATGTTTATTTCCATGGTACATTCTCCTCTCTGAGTGTTCTGCAGCCTCTAGTCATAAGCCTCCATGTATGGTAGCAAGTGGTTGTAATAACAACAGTGATGGTGTTCATATCACAGGAATGTACCCGGTGGATCAGTCGGAGTACACTGCCCTGAGGAGCGCGGTGGACAAACTCACCCTCAACGACTCCAGCGTGACTGTGCAGAAAGACAGCAGTTTGGCTCTGGGAGCTGGCTGGAGGTTTGTGCAATAGATGTGGTCTCACGGCCCTGCCATTCTCAGCTCCTGTGGCAGGAGATTCTTCACACAATACATAAACATCACTTACACATGCGTACACACACACACACTCACACACACACACACACTAGTTTATCATCGGTATCTTCTTCTGTCATGCTGAAATAATCGAAACAAATCTGTGCCATTAAAGACCATTGTTGCGAGTGCATTAGTGAACAGAAGAGGGCAGTAGAGGGCAACAATCCCTATAGCACAACGCAGGACACAGTATTGTAAGATTAATGACTTATTGATACCCTGGTTGTCTTGTTTAACATTTTTTAAGACCATTCTCTTTTTTGACCATTCTCTTTTTGACTTGTTTAATGTTAAGTTGTCTACTAATTTATAGTGAGTCTGTGGTGCAAGCAAGACAAATTTCTCCTTTGGGCAAAATAAAACGCACTTGACTTCATGTTATTTTACCTCCAGACTGGGTTTTCTGGGTCTGCTGCACATGGAGGTCTTTAACCAGCGTCTGGAGCAGGAGTATAACGCCTCTGTCATTGTGACGGCCCCCACCGTACCCTATAAGGCCATACTCACCTCAGCCAAGCTCATTAAAGTAAGTGCACAAGAGTGGTCGCTTGGCAGGGGTTGGATACAGTTAAAGTGCATGCTTTTCATACGTGTGCGGTTGTGCATTCATGATTTAATAAGATGTCACGTTAGTGGAACACAAATTGAAAGCAAATGAACGTCTGCCTGAACGCTGTACTGTGTGGGCACTGTCTGTGCCCTATGACCATCCCTGCCCACAGACATCATCCATATGGTTCTTCTCTCTCCACAGGAATATGGGCAAGAGGAAATCACTATTGTGAATCCTGCCCAGTTCCCTGACAAATCCACGGTGTCAGAGTACCTAGAGCCAATGGTTACGGGTACGATCATTGCCCCCGACGATTTCACAGGCAGAATTATGACACTCTGCATGGTAAAGCTTTTCCCTTTCTTTTCGTTTAATTAGCGACACTTGGGATCAGAAGTGAATGTGTATTCTAAATACACAAACACTCTATACATAGTGGTTGTTCCAACTTCTAATATGTATCATAAGAAACTTCGGTAACACTTTATTTTAATGTTTCACTATTACAGTGGTTCTACCACATTAGGTACAGTGTAATAACCAGTGTAACAATATTTAATACCATGTCATACCAGTGTGCAGTAATACCATGTACCAACCCTAAACCTAGATGTAAGTACATGGTGTTACACTGTTATTGCATGGTATTAAATATTGTTACACTGATTATTACACTGTACCTAATGTGGTAGATCCACTGCAATAGTGAACCATTAAAATAAAGTGTTACTGAAACTTATTTTCACATACTGTACTAAATGTTGTAGAATCGCAGAGCCATACAGAAGAACATGGTCTACATCGACGACAACAGAGTTATGATGAAGTTCCTCTTTCCTCTCAACGAGATTGTGGTCGACTTCTACGACAGCCTCAAGTCTATGTCCTCAGGATATGCCAGGTGAGTTCAGAGTGGGACTTGCCATTAATGAATTGAGCAATATAGGAAAAAAAACATGTATCACGATATGGATTACTTAACATCACGATAACGATATCGTTCACAATATACCACATTTATACATGCTTTCAGTCATTCTCTTTAAAGCGTGCATAGTGGTAACACGAAATGCGCTAAATTATATTAAATTGTATATAATCTGTAATAATGGATCAAATTAGTTTATCACGATGGACACTTTTCTATCACGATAACGATATCGTCATGTCACCCAGCCCTAAATGAACTCAAGCCCATCAAAATGAACTCCATTCACTGTTGCCATTGCCATGTTGCCATTTCCAAACACGGCACCTTTTTGTCTGTTGTAGTTTTGACTATGAGGATGCAGGATATCAGCCTGCCCACTTGATCAAGATGGACTTCTTACTGAATGGGAGACCGGTGGAAGAGCTCACCACCATAGTGCACAAGTAAGGATGTTCAGATCATTTCTCTGTCACACACACACACACACACACACACACACACACACACACACACACACACACACACACACACACACACACACACACGTGTGCACACATACACACTCGTGAACAGTAACCTAATGTCGGCTGTAGTAATTCACTGACTGAGTGTACACAATTGGTGCAGCTCTGTCTACACACACACACACACACACACACACACACACACAAGCGATCAAGTGGCCATCAGTCTAGCACTGTGTACACACATGCATACACACACACACACACACACACACACGCGCGCACACACACACACTTGTCAACAATGGCCTAGTGATAGTGAGAGTCTGCAGTAGTAATTCACAGACATGATTTCCTAATCCGTTCTACAGCGGCCAGGAAATGCTACTGTGCATTGTGTGTAAAGGGAGACGGTAGGGTTGGTGACAGACACTGCTGCCGTGTAATTTTTTCCCCTTGAATTGCCGTTGTGTGCGCAGAGACAAAGCATACAGCATGGGCAAGGCCATGTGTGAGCGCCTGAAGGACTCCATTCCTCGACAGATGTTTGAGATCGCCGTCCAGGCAGCTATCGGAAGCAAAGTCATTGCTAGGGAAACGTAAGTCCGACTCAAAGACCTGCCTGTTGAGTTCAAACACAGTTCACAAATACATGAACGCTTGCATTGAAACCACTTTACTTTCTTTCTTTACAGAATCAAAGCATACAGGAAGAATGTTTTGGCAAAATGTGTAAGTACTTATCAAGCCCTCACATCAAATGGAAAGAAAAACCCTGTACTAGGGGTGGGGAACTGATCTCTTGAGGGCCATTTGCAGACCTTATTTTGTAACGGAATCTTACAAATTCCATTTGCAATACAATTATATTCAGGGGGCCTAGAGAAGGTGGGGTCTGTTGTACATTTGAAGTGGTCCTTCAAATGAAAAAGGTTCCCCACCCCTGCCATATACTGTTCCGCTTTATTGCTATACGTATGTCTTTAAGGTCATTTACTGACTGCAATTTTTTTTTACGTTTCTATCATTCACCAGTACGGAGGAGATATCACTCGCAAAATGAAACTCCTGAAAAAGCAAGCGGAGGGGAAGAAGAAAATGCGTCGCATTGGAAATATAGACGTTCCCAAAGATGCATTCATCAACGTTTTAAAGAGGAAGGAGAAATAACAGGTGGTGAAGTTATATGTGGTCAAGTAACCACTTCCCTAGAACAACTGTGCATTATAATGAAATGACAGCTGGACTGAAGCATCCTCCTTTGCCCTGTGGACTGACACCTTAATTTGCTATCAGGTCAGCAAAATACTGAACTATGCACTCTGCTGAACGACTTGCTGAATTTCTCAGCAACACACTGAACTGGAAACACTTTCAGAAGTACAAATAAATCAAATACATTTGTTTCAGAATCAAAGAATGTTTATTGTGTATTAATTCTTACAGTACTTTTCAAATGAAACGTAAAACATACGTCGTTGCAATCTCAACATTCTCCCAGTTGTGATAACAACCATTGTGACCCCGTGTCATAGGAAAGCCACTCAAGGAATGTACGACCAAGGCAAAATGGCACATTTCAACCTCAGTGAAAGTGAATATGAATGCATGTAAATGAGCGGTTCCTTGGTCTGGGGTTCAGTTTCAAGAAAATCAGGTTGAATGCTTTTGCAGAACCCTGCGTAGAGATGCAAAAAGAACATATTCCCTGGAATACACCCACCCATTACAGCTTAAAAAGTAGACCTGCGCCAAATGTTGACAGCTCATTTTTACATCGGTAACAAAGATTTTTGTTTTGTCAGATTTTGACAAAATACATAATCATCAATAAGGACACGATAGCAACTAATGCCCCCCTCAGTTAAACCAGTACACAGAGGATAGAGGTAATATAAGAAAGCAGTAAACTAGGGCCAAGATGCCAAAAGATACAGAACAGTAACTTCTTTCCAAACACGAGGTACATTCAGATTGAAATGGCCTAAATAACATGAAACATTACATAAGAAATTCATATTTAAAGTGACAAGAAAGATTAATACAAGAGTTCAGAAGGAGTGTAGTAAATACAGCATTCTGTTTACACTTAAGCCTGTAAAAACCAAACAAAAATGCCAAAAGTTGATGGCGTTAGGAGCCAAGAACAAGCCGTATGACAAAGGCCAGCCAACAGCGTAGCATTAAGACACCTTATCCCTTTTCATGAAAAAACATGGACTTGAGCCAGATTGGCTCACACCCCAAGATCCCTACCCCAAGATCCTGTACATCAGAAGACTTGTCAACAAGCATGGATGACTCTAGGCCAAGAACAGCCTGAGATGCCCCTTCAAGTTACTGTACATGATGAGGAATGTTCACTAAAGTAGATTAAGCAAGAAAATGAGGAATACAACAAGAAGAATGTGGAGTGTTTAGCCCTAGAGAGCCAAGTGAACTGATTGGAGTGCTCATGACAGGACTATACTGATGCTGTGCCTGTAAGTAAGGCAAAGACCTCCTTTTTGAACCCTGGCTGGCGAGCCAGGGCCGGAGCTCTTTCAGAGCACAAAATGGGGGCATCTCCCTGCTGGGTGTAACAGCACTGTCACAACATGCAATACCCACTGAACCAGTACGTGATTTGACAAGTTTGTGATTTGATACAAAGACCAACCAGGGCCTTGGCAAAGTTGACCGTTTCTTCATCGTTGCATCAAAAGAGTCATGGAGTGGTGGGTGGATGTTAGTCATATGACCATATTACACAACTCTTCCAGGACTTTGTGGCTGCAATCACATTCCTGGAATATATCGATCCCTCGGAGACACATGCTGAGCTCATCAGCATCAGTCTTTGTAGTCCTTTATGCTGTGAACAGGATCCACCAGCTGGTTGTGGACGTGCATCAGGCCTGAAGAAGAAGGATAAAATAGATAGGAACATGTGAGATCACCACTTAGTGCTCCGCAATGGGCCATCCACTTCTCAATTGGCTCTTTTATCAGAAGGCTCTGTAAGTTTGAGGGACTGAATTAGAACGTGTGTGTTACTATGCCCTTTGGTTTCTCTGGGTCCATCCATTTTGTGATTTCTGGCTTTGATACAAGACTCTGAGAAGAGGAACCCTGTGAACTTGAGTCAGCTTGAGGGATACTAGAATCTAAGGCAGAATGCATGACTCTCACCACTAACTCAGCTACAGCATGTCTTTGCTCCCAGCATTCTCGTTCTGGCTGAGGCTAGGGGCTTATGTTTTGACTTGGACAATTATGGTATTCACAACACTTCACAAATGGCCTATTTATGACAGTTGGTGGGTTGAATACAACTATGGAATGAGACAATTTAACAGTTTGATATTTCTTCAGATGTGAGGCATACCAGTGGCCAATTTGAGAGCAAATAGTAACATTCTGGATTTGACTCAATTTTAAACATTGAAAGGGTCCACAGACAAGGACAGAATGAAGCATGTGTACAGCAAGTACACCCCGAGGGGTTCACCCTACCAAAGGACAACAGCAGACACCCAGGGTGCTCTATTATGAGAAAAATCAATATCACGATTATTTCAGTCAATATTGAGATCACAATATTTTCAGACAATATTTATTTTAAAGACAAATAATTGTGCTAAACAATTAGCAATCTTTCCCCCTTCAGTTGTGTGAGAGGAGGAACATAGAGAAACACACAGTGGTGTTCTGCATGAGTGTTGGGTAGTTGGTCTGCTCTGTGCTCGCAATGGCTCAGTTGGAGGGGAATGTATTGGGCTTGACATAACCTATCTTTTGGCCATATAAACAAAAGACAAAAGTTATGTTTCAACTTGATATTATGAAATTTGATTTTGTTTGACAGCAATATTGATATCACAATATAATTTGATATATTGCACAGCCCTAACCCATGGTCCACATTCCTAGGTTCACACCCCTCATTCCAATTCTCAATATCCTGATTTCAAATGAGAGATTGGAACTTCAGAACTGTTTTTCGCGAGATCTTGAATGAAAATATATTGTTCTGAGAGGCACATAGCTAGGGGATGGAGGAAACGACCAGAGGACTTCATCTGTAAGCTGGACTTCATTACTCCTCATGCACTATTACATTACTTCCTCATCGTGCATGTCAACGACAGCTTTGACTAAACGTATTGTACAATTTGTTGTACCTTTGAAGTACTTCACCGTCTTGACCCTGAGCTCCAGCGTGGCGTCTTCATCACAGACAAAGATGGTGTGGGGGTGCTGTTGAAAGGCCGACACGGTCCACATGTGGTTGACCCCCTCCTCGATGGCTTTGTAGAGGGCGAAGGCCTTGTGCGCTCCTGTGATCAAAATCATCACCTGAGGGAGACGATGAAGAAGCATAACCGTTTGGGTTGTTAGGGTCATAATAGGCTTAGGTTACAGTGGTTAAGGGGGTGAGGGGTGTCAACAAGCATCCGAGGGTTGCTGCTTCCAAGAAGTAGGACAAAACAGCTTGAGAATGTTTTCAAACTCAGGAACCCACTATTTTTATTTTTATTTTTATAATACTGTCAATTTAAAAAAACCCATTGCTTTTCATGATATTTGCGTCAGCATGTTAATATACTTAATCTATGTTGGTGTATTACCTCTCTGGCATCCATCACTGTTCCCACGCCGACAGTGAGAGTCATGGTGGGCACCTTGGACAGGTCGTTGCCAAAGAATCTGGCGTTGGCCACAATGGTGTCCTTAGCCAGGGTCTTCACCCTGGTCCTGGACACCAGGCTGGATCCAGGCTCGTTAAAGGCAATGTGTCCATCGGGACCAATACCTAGCCAAAGGGGGTGGAACAAAAAGAGAAGATGGGTTTGTTTGAAAGGTATTTTGATTCTTGTTATACCTGTTGTTGCAATTCTGTGTCTGCAATTGACTTTCATGTTACAATATTAGATGATGCAGCAATCCAACTCTTTTAGTTAATGGCAGGAAGCTGATGCCACTGAAATAAAACATTTATAGATAGGCTGTCCTTATGCCCTCATACGTATGAACGGCCATCCAGGTACTTTGCTCGTGAATGTACGTTTTGCCCCTTTTTGGGGGAAAACAAACCGAATGTCTCATTAACTTACATGCTACATCGGCTAGCCTAAATGAACACAGTCCATGCTTCAGCCACGGCTGTTTGACAATATTGTTTGAACAGCCGACAACACAACAGGTCTTCGACATGTTAAGCGTGAACAACGCTACTCTACAGGTCCTTGTCTTTCAATTATTCTTTCCCAACACCGCCAATTGACTTGCATTGTCTTTCCCCCATTGCTTTCCCCCAAAAAGGGGCGCAACACACATGGCACACGTCACACCGTTCATGCGTATACTAATTTCATTTGTATAGAGGGTCTGGAACTACTGAACTGAGCCACAGTTACTGGTGGGATGGTTTGCTTTCTCCATCATTTGTTTTCTCCATCTCTGTCATAGCCCTCATAGACCTGTAGAGTGATTTGAAGCAACCTACCCCCGACAAACAGGTCAATGCCACCAGCCTCCTTGATCTTGACCTCAAATGCGTTACACTCCGCCTGGAGGTCTGTGGCATTCCCGTCCAGGATGTGGGCATTCTGGGGCTCTATGTCGATGAATTTGAAGAAGTTGTTCCACATGTACGAGTGGTAACTCTCTGGGTGATCCCTTGGCAGACCTGTGGGAGACGTGTTGAATTGAGAGTGGAACTGACAGATATAAGGCCATCTTTTACACGACAAATGCAAATTGACCTTCATGCCGATCTGATATGGTAAAAGTCAGGACCGTATAAAGACACTGTAGTCACCCCGGGCACTACACCTCGCAGGTGTCCCCTTTATGAACAATATTTGTAAGGTTTGTGTCATCTGGTGCCGCCTAACTGGCTGTAAGTGGCGGCTGGTGCCCCTGGAAACTGTGCCACTGGTCCTCATGGATAGTCCTGCCCTGGTATCAGTACATGTATGATTGCTGGAATGTACAATTGGACCTTCGAAAGTTGAATAAAAAAGTGGCACTACTGATAAAGCTGTTATAATGACAGTGTCACTGTTTAGTCTACACTAAGAAAAACAACTTAGCAGCAATGTTCTCAGAACTATGTGGGCAGAGCACACATTAGAAAATCTACATCTCAGGGGCGGCTGCACAGGGTTATTGGCTATTGGCTGGTGATTTTACTTTCATTTTAGTCCTTAGGTAAACGAATTAAAGGGTGTGTGTGTGTGCGTGTAGGCCTATGTGTGTGTGTTTTTTTTAATCTGAGACGTGACTTACCAACATATTCATCCATGTTGAATGTTTTCACAAACTTAAAAGACAAATCTCCACTTTTGTGATACTCAATCAGTTTCTTGTAGCATCCCAGTGGCGTGCTGCCTAGAGAAACGAGTAACACACCAGCAGATGAACCAACAATTTCAAGATGTCATGTTTGTGATGCAGGCACAAATTTGCTTTTTTGTAAACATGGACATACCTGTGGGCAGACCCAAAGTAAAGTATCTGTCTGCAGTCGGCTTGAACTGGATAATTTTGTTTCTGATGTATTTGGCAGCCCATTCACTGGCCTGATCATAGGCATCTAGAATCACGAGTCTCATGTTCGAAGGTGAAGTTCCACAAAATTCGAATCTAAGGTGGATGAACAACATCAACAAAAATAAAAAGCTCAGCTATACAATGGGCATTTCATAGCCACCACACACATAAACTCAGACTCACAGTTGTGGTTATTCAACATTCGGGAAAAATGAACAAAAAACTGTCCAGAGGAGCTCTACCATATTTTCCAATATTGCATTCTAACTTGGGTGGAAAAGAGCATTTCGTATATCAGTAGCATTCCAAATCGACCTTAATGTAGAGGCTACAGCATGATTTTGAAAATAAATGGTTCACCAGATACTTACGAAAGATAAAAAAATATATAGCACAATGAATCCGGAGTGAATCAGAAATAGTGAAGTATTTGCTTTTCTTGAAAGCTGTGCAGCAAGCAGTTTATGTAGGGCCGTGAAAAAGCAGCAACAACGGCAACTTAGTTACTTCAAATCCGGTTGGAACGACAAATCTGTGTCAAAGTAAAAGTGTTTCTTTCTTTCTTTCTTTCTTTCTTTCTTTCTTTCTTTCTTTCTTTCTTTCTTTCTTTCTTTCTTTCTTTCTTTCTTTCTTTCTTTCTAACAAATTCTACAGCGTATATATTTAGTTGCAATTCATTAATGGAATCTGCAAATTAAGAAAATTAATACCATAAGCCTGCCTGAACAGGAATGAGAGAGCGTTTATTTTCTATTTGCCAATTGGTCCATTAAATATTTAATGTGTTGGCTATTTTTTTATTGACAATAGTAGACTGTTTCAGTTTCCTGAAAACTGGCTGATTTGGTAGGGTGCTACATTTTTTTCAATATAATGTTTAATAAATATAATGCAATTCATAGGCCTACTCTTTGGTAACTTCTTGTAAATATGTCTCTAGTCTGTAGGACTTTGTGTGCGTTCCAATATGCAACCTTGCGTCCTCCACTTGTGCTTGTGGCTTCGTACCAGGAAGTAATATGTCATGATGGCATCACTGTCAACAGCATTATATTTCAATATCTCGCAAAAGCTCAATTGTAATGTTATTTTCTCATTTGCAATTGGGATGGTGAATGAAAAACAGGCTACCAAAAGTTGGTGTGGCTAGGCTGACAGCTGGGAAACTTTATTGTTTTCTACACAGAGGTTGGGCCAGGAGGTGGGGTGAGGCCACAAGCACAACTGGAGGACGCAAGGTCGCATATTGGAATGCACCCTCTATGAGAATGACAATGGCCGTGTCTCAAATGCTGCATTTGCGCACTTTGGGCACTGTTTTTCAGTGCCTAGGGCGCTCACGCTGAAAATTTCAGTTGAGCCAGTGCACTTAGGGTGACCAGATTTTTGTAGTCTAAAACCGGGACACTTCATTTGTGACTGAAGGACAATATTTGGCGGGCGGGTCTGGGGGTTCTCCCCCAGGAAAATTTGTATTTTTTAGATGCAATTTCCTGCATTCTAAGCAATTTTAGAGGTCGGAATGACAAATTGCAACTGACTCCTTCAGACTTTCTATACAAGCGCTGGCTGCCATTAATTGTTTCAGGTAAACATGTAATCTTTTCCATATATTTACCCTGATAGACATGGCGTAATATAGTGGGTGGCCAAAACCGGGACATATTTGTGTCCCGAGAGAGTTTGCTCGGGACATGGGACACACAACTCCAAACCGGGACTGTCCCGGTAAAACCGGGACGTCTGGTCACCCTAAGTGCACTGAAAGTGCCAGGATGTTCCCCTAACAATGGCGGAAAAATGCAGTGCTTGAATGATGGACACTGCACGCACTAAACTGCAGCCATGTTCACAATGACACGGAGGAAATGTGGCATTCAGTTCAGTAGAAGAGTTTGGTCAACAGTCTCCTAATTCTGTAAGTAATGTTGATGGGACACCAACCTTTTCATGCCAACCAAAGTATTGTATGAGTGATTGTTGTCCTTTGGGGTGAAGGACATGGAAATACAAGCACCAGACACTGTGCATTGTAAACAGTACGTAGCCAACTCATATTTGGGCGAGCTAATGCCATGCTCAGCCGTCACTTCCAGCGAGGGCACAGTGCATAGTGCTCAAATTTTTCCATGACACTATGCACTAAAGACCTCAGTGCACTGAATGCCCTATGCACTGATTGTCAGTGCACTGACAAAAGTGCGTCATTTGAGACGTAGCCAATGTGTTCTACCTTTAATTTGATATATTTTCCCATTGCTGAGCACTTCTGCTTCATTATCTATGACTATTGTTTCCTATTCACGAATTTTGGTAGTCACATGATTAGTTTCCGGTCATATGTTTTCAACACGAAATAAATAAATAAAGAAGTCAGCATTCATGTATGGTGGCCCACAGCATACAATCACCACGAATATCTGGGTATCAGCACATAAGATGACTTGCCTCGCATCCTGCTGAGTAAGGCTCAGCCTTAGGCTTTAACATGACCTATATTTGAAGAAAATTTATTTATAAACAGCTAATATTAAAATGTGAAAAACAGAGAAGGGAAGGGGGTGATAATTCAACACCAACATTATTACAAGAACATTAGACCCTCATTATTAGCCTACTAGACCCTAGAATAGAATATATATTAGACCCTATATAGTCTTATTATTATTATGATTATGATTATGATTGATTAGTAGGCCTATTATTATTATTATTATTATTATTAATATTATTATTATTATTATTATTATTATTATTATTATTATGCCTATTATTATTCATCCTACATGCTCTATTCTCGTAGTAATGTAGCCTAGGCTATTTTATTGCATTTTCTGCCTCATCCTTGGCGAAAACTGACCTTGTGAGGAGGCCTACCCCATAGGGCAGAAGGTTTGAGGCGGACAGAACAATACAGTGGAGAGAGCAGAGGAGAGAGAGAAGGGACGAGCAGCGCAGAGCAGAAGGAGTCGAAGGGAGGGGGTGGGGTAGATCCAACCGGGGATTAAGCGGTCTAGAGCAGAGCGGTCCTCTCCTTGCACACTGACAGCATCCAGCCCAAACACTCACCCCGACGCACGCCCTGTCCCGCACGGATTTATTGGAACACCAGTGGAAGCGTTTTTCGCAACTGTGTCCATTCTTCATCCGAATCGGACCGAGCCAGGTCCACACCCCCAGCGCTTCCCGTGACAGAACCACGAGGTGAGTTTTGCGTCTCTGCTCTCGTTATGTGAAAGCTATTAACACTGTCAATGGATGGCAGGCGACAGGCCGACAGCATATAGGCTACCGATTGCACCTTGCATCGCACATATATTTGGGTCATGGCGCCGCGCTTGAGCAGCATGTTTTTTTCCCCATCTTGAGATGGTTCCGACTGCATTGATGCGTAACCTATCCAGCCGTCTTCCCGTCGATGACATGCTGGAGATATAAATCGGATTAAGATTAAAGGAGGAAACCTCAATGGACTGACCATTTTTTCCTTTGTTTACCGGGTAATCTAGCATGACTTCATCGCTTCAATTGCATGGCAATATTGTGATGCTCAATTGAAAGCGCATATTGTTCATGATTTTTGAACAATAGACCATGATGTTTCCAGACATGACGTGTCTTTTAAGGGGGGAAATCTTAATGACAACCGGATGGAAATCCCACCTTTCCAAATCCAAAGGCATGCATTTAATTAGGCCAAGTGCAATTAATGTGAGCAATTTTGTCATTATTGAACGTGTTTGTGATGAAAAATATCGAAGCATTTAAACATTGCATTAGCTAGGACATTTAATGTTTCTGATGCCGACCATAATGGACATAGGCTATAATCTGGGCGATCGGCGCAAGCATGCCATGCACGCGAGCCCTAAATATGCAAGCCTCCGGGCAAGCTCATTGTGCCTTGGTCAGTAGCCTACTAGTAGAACCACCGCCTATCGCCATTTAGGCAATCAAGAACGGATCGAAATGAAGTCTGGCATTCACCAACACACAGGAGTGGTCTTTTTTATTTATTGTATTGGGCCTATTCTCTCTCTCTCTCTCTCTCTCTCTCTCTCTCTCTCTCTCTCCCCCCCTCTCTCTCTCTCTCTCTCTCTCTCTCTCTCTCTCTCTCTCTCTCTCTCTCTCTCTCTCTCTCTCTCTCTCTCTCTCTCTCTGACAGTCAGTAGTAAAACGTCATTGAATGAGATTCAGTGTTATTTGAGGTGTGGGTGGAGGTCTGATTCACACTGCTCACCAACAGGCAGTCGTCATATGCAGTAGCCTAGTCATCATGGGAGTAGTCATGATACACGTTTTGCATTGTAGTATGATTTGATGGTAATTTTATTTGTGTGCTGGATTTGTTTGAATAGGTCACATATAGCCAAAAGACATCTCTGAAAGGCATTCACATGTACTTACACATGTATACACACACATGCCTACAGACACACACCCCCTGACTGAAAGCAGTCATTGTGTCGCGGTGTGTTTTGGTGGGCGTGTGTGTGTGTGTGTGTGTGTGTGTGTGTGTGTGTGTGTGTGTGTGTGTGTGTGTGTGTGTGCGTGCGCGTGCGCGTGCACGCACCTGCCAGCTTGCCTGTCTGCATGACGATGCGTGTGTGTGTGTGTGTGTGTGTGTGTGTGTGTGTGTGTGTGTGTGTGTGTGTGTGTGTGTGTGTGTGTGTTAGCTCAAGGCTCTGTCGGATGACTCAGATATGAATGAGGGCCATGTGATAGAGCTGTTGCTGTGCTCTGAGCGAGGGCAAGCTCTGCCTTGTGTAGCGACTGCTGTGTGTGAGGCAGGACAGGCCCACGGTCAGGCAATACTCGCACATCAGGAATAACTGGCAACACCACCAACAGCCCTACACTCCTCGTCCACAGGCATCCATCAGCCTGCCTGCCTGCCTGCCCGAATGCCTGCCAGCCTCTCTGTAATCAATTTCATTTATTCATTTTATCATTCAATCATGTGCCCATGGAGTTATAGCATGCTGTGAGAAGTGGACGTGGACATGGTCATGCGGCTTTCATGTCTGCACCATATTGACGGACTGTGTACTGTGTGTGTTTTTGCTGTGCCATGCTACCATATAGAATATCTATCAAAGTGTCACAGTGTTTGTTATATGTATTGATGAATATCTTTGGCTCAATTTAGTTATCAGTGTCCCTGCCCCCCCCCCCCTCTCTCTCTCTCTGTTTCACTGTCCACAAGACAAAGGTAGAGGTCCACCACATCACAGAGCTTTTGGTGTGGTATGGCTTTTAGAATGCAAAGGATTCTTAAACACTTCTGGAATACCAGCAGGCCGTGCGCACGCACATGGTCTCCTGTGTGGTGTTCTAGATCCATTTAGAAGCCGGCATAATCTATGAAATGAGATAACACTAGAAGATCTTAGTTTCAAACCCCAAACCATTGAGAGCAGAAATGAAGAAATGAACTTGCAGTCCTCCATAAACCCAGGCATTGCATAGTATCACACCATTTTAGTACACCCCCCCCCCCTCATAATAATAATAATAATAATAAGAAGAAGAAGAAGAAGAAGAAGAAGAAGAAGAAGAAGAAGAAGAAGATGAAGAAGAAGAAGAAGAAGAAGAAGAAGAAGAAGAAGAAGAAGAAGAAGATGAAGAAGAAGAAGAAGTAGAGTCCAAATTCATAATAATAGGAAATTGGGCAGTGGTACATTTCACAGCATCACAGCAATTACCCCCATGTGACTCTTCTGCGTCATGTCAAGAAATGAAATGGATACAGCAGACGATTAACCTGAGTGGGTCGCTTGACAGATTTAAAAGTACACTGGGAGCCGTGCAATCGGTGGTGGCCATTGTTGCAACAGGCACAATTGAATTGAAAGGCGTGCAGAAGGTTCCATCTGTATTACACTAATGGACTGAAGGGACGGGCGGAAAGCAGAAAGAGACTGCTGATTTAATTAGAGTTATAGGCCTGAAGAAGAAGAAGAAGAAGGGACCCAAAAAGAGTTACAGACATTAAAAAGCAACGACAGCCAGCTGTTGCTTTTGTGAAACGGATTCAAAGAATGAAATAAATAAATCATCTCTCTCTTGTCATGCAACAGGATTGTTGTTGTCTGCTCTGTATTATGCAACTGATTTGTTTGTGTAATATGGACTAAGTATTTCTGATACTAAACATTTTTGCTGTAAAGATGTAATACGGTCTACGGCAGGGGTGTCAAACTCATTTTGGTCCGGGGGCCGCATACAACCCATGTGGACCTCAAGCGGGCCGCATTAGTAACATAAAAAAAAAAAAAACGTAAAGCAGAGGATTAGTGTTCAGTACTATCACGTTTTAAGTGTGTTGAATATGTAGAAAGCAATGCAATACTGATAATCCTATGTAAAATTTCCTTGACTTCATTCATTCATTGGCAACCGGCAATTAATTAAATATGGGACAGCTCATTTTTGCAGGGGGTCTGGGGGTTTACCCCCAGAAGATTTTGTATTTCTTATATGTAATTTCCTGCATTTTCACGCATTCTAACATCCCGTTTCCAGTTTGAGCTTAATAGGAACCAATACAAATCCTATTATATTTATTATTTAATTACAACCAATGCCAATACAATACGAATAAGAAGTATTAACATTTTATCTCTATATATGAGGTCTATAATATATGAGCTTTATGAAATGCCTGTTACAGTACAAATTCACTATTTATAATAGAAGTGTGATGTGCACTTTACTACATATGTAAGTTACAGTGTAACAGAGGGACCATTGGGTTAATGTCATGCAGGTTTCGATTTTGCCCCGAGGGCCGTAATTGCGTATTTCGGTTATTTCATTAAAAAAAATAAAAATAAAAATAAAAAAAAACTAAAAAAAAAAAAAAAAAAAAATTTTTTTTTTTTTTTTTTTTACATCCGGGCTGGATGGAACCCTCCCGCGGGCCGGATGCGGCCCGCGGGCCGTATGTTTGATACCCCTGGTCTACGGCCTTGTAGTCGAAACAGATGTGGAAAGCTTATAAAGAACAATGTTCGTGCAAACTCTCGTGGTTCGATCAAGAGCGAAATGCTCAAACCAAAGCCCCGGGGGGAAGCGTAGTGAAAGCAAGTCTGCTTTTGTCTCTCTTTTTTACGGTCAGAGAATATGCTCATTTAGGCAGTTTCTCATCAGTGAAGTGAAAATAACAGAAACCGTGACGCGCATTGTCCCAAGGAAAAGAGACATTTAAGAAAAGAAGAAAGAAAGAAAGAAAGAAAGAAAAGAAAGAAAGAAAGAAAGAAAGAAAGAAAGAAAGGGAAAAAGAAGAGAGAGAGAGAGAGCGAGAGAGAGAGAGAGAGAGAGAGCGAGAGATTCTGTGTAGTCATCGAGAGACAGACAAGAGCGACAGACAGAGAGAGAGGGAGCAGGCAAACTGTGATTTGGCTGGACTGAATTAAATTCCTTTGAGTCTGAACATAAGCATGCAAATAGCCAATGTGGCCATATATGTGAAGGCTAGGCTAGGCCAGTGATGATTGCCCCCTGCCCAGAGTCTGTTCTGCATGGTGGCCCCTGCCCATCATCACCTGAGTAAGCTGAACGCGGTGCACACGTCTCGGGGTGAAGTGTACACGTCTGAGGGCTCTCCTCCAGTGTCCTCCAGACCTTGGCTGCTGCCTAATGTGGCAAGATGAGACCCAGTCAGGCTGGAAGCTCAAAAGGTTAAATTAGATTTGAGCACAAAGCAGCCTGGTGCAGTTGCCAAAGAGCCTTCGCACGCATGGCACGTCAACTCCGATTCCACACACTTTCCGTCTGGGCCCCGAAAAACGAAACAAAAAGACACGGTGTGGTCGCTAGCAAATGCCTTTGTGTGTCTTTGTGTTTTGTTTGGTTTAGTTCTTTCATAAGGGAAAGAATGATGGAGACGAAGATGGATAAAGAACTGCTAGGAAGATGAAGGAAAACAAAGTGTAATAAGATGTTTCATGTTGTGTGATGTGATTAAAAGAGAGTAAATTGGTACCCTATCCTGCAGCAGTTTGGAAGTGTGTGTGTGTGTGTGTGTGTGTGTGTGTGTGTGTGTGTGTGTGTGTGTGTGTGTGTGTGTGTGTGTGTGTGTGTTTGAGTGTTTGAGCATGTATGTGTGCGTTAGGGCTGGGCAATATGACGATATATCGTTATCGTGATATAAAAGTGTATATCGTGACCTTTCTCTTATATCGTTTATCGTGATAGCAATTTGATCAATTTTATACAATTAAATATAATTTCATTACATTTCATGGTGTGACAATACACATTATACGTTAATGTAACTGTAAAAATAAGAATAAAAATATCAATTTTAAAGAAAGGTTGTTTTGCGACATGAAAAAGTAAAGAGCAAATAAAGAGAATAACTGAAAACGTATGTAATTGTGCTATATCGTGATATATATCGTTATCGTGATATAAAGTAATCCATATCGTGATATGTTTTTTTTTCCCATATCGCCCAGCCCTAGTGTGAGTGCGTGCTTGCATGTGTGCGTGCGTGCGTGCGTATCCACATGCCATGTGTGAGGGAGAAGCAAGAATGTCGGTGTGGTTGAAGATTAACTCCAAAAGGAAAAGAGCATCAGTGAGTAGATGTCTTAAGAGTGATTGTTTGCACACAAAAGCATCAACAACATTCCTTCCTCTTGTCTCTACAAACAAAGTCTTGCTGAGGAGTTCAGACAAAAACAATAAAGTGGTCCTTGAAGATTACAGATTGTGTCAAATAATCTCAATAGACTCTTTACTTCCTATTCCGCGACCTTATCTGACTTATCTTCTTGCGGCTGACACAAATTTGATTTTTTTTTCCCCTACACCCGTCAGATTTGCACCGTGACAGTTTTGAGGAGCAGCAGCCACGCATGCACAGGCCTGGTAATTCATCAGCAATTCAATTCTGAGTCAGATTAGATCGCCTCACTCCAGTGCGCAGATAACAGCAAACCTCTGGACTCAAATAGAGCTGCAGTCTGGAAGACAAAAAAACCCCAAACAAACACGGAGACCCATCAAGTCCAGCTGCTTTAGAAAGGAATTGATTGCACCGTGGTCGAGAATCGCCCCAGTGTCCCCTCCATGTCGAGGTGGAAGTGACCGTTATCAGCTAAAGCAATGACAGAATCATGCTCCGTCTCAGCCAATGTCCATTGGATGTGTGTGTTTGTTCAATTGGGTGAGAGGTTTCTGGCAGATGTGTGACTCACAGCTCAGTGGAAAACTGTCAATTCTGCAGTGCTACTTTAACACTTAGAGAGGGCAAGATCAACTTCAAGAGTGTAAAGGAGAATTTCGGCCAGTTTCCACATTTACTGGTATTTGTATTGCTCAAACTACTGTATTTCAGCTATTAAAAAATGCGTCGCTTGATTGGTGCCCCAAAAAAGAGGTGCGTTTAGTTTCTTGCAATGTCGACCAATGTGCATCTGTCACCTCTTTTCTGAGGTAGTCTACCACCCAAGCGATGCAATGGTACTCCCCTTGAGGGTACTGCCACAGCGAGTTCTGTACCTTTATTTCTGAGAGTGTAACTGTGCAAACTTTGCTGCGTGCAGTTTTGCTAGAATCTCTACTTGAATGCAGCCATGTTCTCTCTCTAGTAGTTGGGGTTGGCGTTCACCCCCTTCCTTTTCTTTTTTTTCTTTTTTCCCTCTTTTCATCCCTTGCTTCTTCTCCATTGGCTACATGCTCATTACTTCCCACCCAGGGAAGGGATTTGTTTTTTCTTCCCGTCTCTTTCCCCCCTTCACGTCCTCCTCTTGTGACCCCTTACACTGGGCCCCACCTCCCATCCTCTCCTCTCCTCTTCTCCCCTTCTCCCTTTCCTTTTCTTTTCTCTCCCTCCTCTTCGTCTTCTTCCTCATCTTCTCTTCTTTTTTTTCACCCGGCTCCCTTTTCGCTGCGCCTGTGGTTTTCACCACATCACACTCTTCTCCTCCTCTCCACCACTTCCGCTTAGTCTGCCTGCTGCAATCCCCTTTTTCACATTCTCTCCTTCCCTTTTTCTGCTACCCCCCTCCCTCCTCTCGTTCTCTTGCACTTTGTCTATTTATGTCCTCTCTCTTCTTCTCTTGTTGTTCTTTCTCTACCCTTTTGTGCCCTTCTTTCTTCTCGTCCCTCTTCTCTTCTCATTCTTGCATTCTCTTCTCGTTCTTTCTTTCTTTCTGTCCTCTCTTTCTTGTTCTCTCTATCTCTCTGCCATCATGGCACCCTGCCATCTTGTCCTACTTTTTGCCCCGGCATGTGTGAGCGGTACGGCGCCCAACTGGTGCGCTGTGTGGCAGGGGGCCTATCCGGTAAGCTCGGGGTCTTTCTTTTTCGCTCTCGCTCTCTCTCTCTTTCTCTGCATTATCGGAATTCATAATTCATACGACCTGCAGTCTGCCCGGAGAAGGAGCGAAAAAAGACACTGCATGGAGAGGGTGGTGGGAAAGAGAGCAAAGCCCCCAGGGGAAGGGTCTATGGGGGTGGGCGTGTGGACGGGGGGATGGTGGAGGAGGCTACTTTGGAAAGGAGAACAGAGCTACCCTGAGCCTAGAGATGAACCCGTGTGTGTGTGTGTGTGTGTGTGTGTGTGTGTGTGTGTGTGTGTGTGTGTGTGTGTGTGTGTGTGTGTGTGTGTGTGTGTGTGTGCGCGTGAGACCTCTGCTCAGACTTGGAACCAAGCAACGATGTATGTGGAGCTATAGGCAAAACTCCCCACGGAACATCTGGGCAATGTAATACCAATGTAATTGACGTGGCTTTGACTCTGGCCAAATGTAATAATAATGCCATTAGGGTGGTGGTCTGTGATGTGTTGTATGGTGTGGTGTAGTGTAGTAGGGCAGCAGACGATGCTTTAAAGTAGGCTAATCTGGAGCAGCATTGCATCTAGCTGTAGAGCAGTGGCACCGTGGTGGAGCGAACGTGTTGGCACATTGCTACATGCGAAACAGTTTATCTTGAAAGCAGCGCTTGCTCTCCTCTCGACGTGTGCCTGTCCCAGCGGTGTTGTGAAGTGGAGAAAGATGGATATATATACTATATATTGTGAGAGAGAGAGAGAGAGAGAGAGAGAGAGAGAGAGAGAGAGAGAGAGAGACGAACGGGGAAAATATGACAGAGAGATGAATAGAGTGAGTGTGTGAAAGAGGGAGTAGATAGATTGAGAGAGAGGGAGAGGCAGACAGAGAGAACGAGTGAGGTAGAGGTAGAGAGACACATACACAGCAAGAGAGAGAGAGAGAGAGAGAGAAAGACAGTAAGCGCAGTAGCCACAGTGGTGGTGGTGGTGGTGGTAGCACAGAGACCCACATTCACAGATGAGAGGGCTTCTGCAATTTTAATTACAAGCAGCAACGCTGCCTGCCTGCCGCTGTAGTAGGCTACCTAGTCTGCTCTGCAGAAGAGCAGTCGCCTGCCAGGGCCATCTAGTCTACCTCTCAACAGCACATCACTGTCACTGTGCGCAGAACCAGATTAAAGGGGCCAGCATGGCACAGGCACACTAGCACAGGCACCCTGCTGGGTCAGGAATAACTCTTAGTGGGTTTCATAAAGATGAATGGATTAGCAGTGACATTTTAATGTTATGCCACATTTATCAGCAAATGCAAGTTCAGGAAAATTCAACCATTTGTTTCGTGGTAGTGCTGCAGCATTTTGGAAATGGACGTTTTCTTTTTACAGCAATGCTGAGACATCGAATTCAGTTCTCTTGTCTCGAGTCTAGAATGCTGCAGCAAATCAAACGCTTTTTATATATCAATGTGTGTCACCAAACCAGATGTAGGTTTTTACCGGTATGTCTTTTTTTCCTCTCTATTTTTTTTTTAAAGGACTGAATCCTGATTGGTCCTGATGTTTGTGAGGACCCTCCTTCCCCTACCCTCAGCCAATCCCCACACTGAAGATGTGATGCCCCGGCAGACCCCACTACATCTTTTATGTTTGGAAGCAAATAGAGTTCAAGAGACACCCAGGTGAGTGACAGCATCCTCTTTGCTAATCTCCTCTCATCGCTAACCTTCTCTTTTGCACTAAGTTTACCAGTGTTAAATCAACACTTAGATGATCAATTTTAACACTGACAGTGTTGCTCCTAGTCTCTCCAGGTGTTGAAGTAACACTTCTAGACTTACTGTGTTCACCCTGTTAGACCTTTTGGGACATTCCGATGCTCTCCTCCTAGACAGCTAAGGTTTTGTTTTCAGCACGGGTTCGCCCTAGTAACAATGCCTCGGAGCTACCGTCACTGCTTGAAAATGGTACACTTATGTCAGTCACGTAGTAAACATGCGTGGTAGCAGCAGCAGTAGTAGCAGTAGTAACACGCTGATGTAGGCAGTCTCAGGGAATCTCACTCTGCGTCTGCATTTTTGACAATAGTTTGTTGGACATCCAGACTGTAGCATGCATGCTAGGAACGTAGTAGTTGTACGAGTAGTGCGTTGTAAGCAGTCAGTTTAAGTCTGCATCATTTGTTGGACGTTCAGACCATAGCATGCATAGCAGCAGTAGTAGCAGTAGTCGTAGTGCTCCGCTGTAGGCAGGCAGACTCAGTCTGTGTCTGCATCTTTGGCGTGAGTTTGTTGGGCGTCCGGAGCGTAGTATAGTGAGTGAGTTAGTGTTATGGTCCCCTTGGTAGCCATAGACAGACCCCCCCCCCTCTCTCCTGCAACGCTTCAGTGCAGTACTGAGAAACCAGGGAGGCAGGCTATGCTGTTTCTGGGGGAAAGGAAGTTGAGAGAGAGAGAGAGAGAGAGAGAGAGAGAGAGAGAGAGAGAGAGAGAGAGAGAGAGAGAGAGAGAGAGATGGGTATTGACTATGCTGTTTCTGGGGGAAAGGAAGTTGAGAGAGGGGGGGGGCCTGCTGCAGATGCAGATGTTTCTCATTAAAAGCGCTGGCTCAGACGCGGAGCAAGAATATCATTTTTTTACGCTGACAGCATGGCGCTGTTTTGGAAAATGAGCTCTCGGGGGGGCCTGTTCCTGTAGGAGAGGAGAGTGGAGTGTAGGTAAGAGTAGAGTAAAGTAGAGTTGGGGTTCCGTGTGTGTGTGTGCATGTGTGTGTGTGTGTGTGTGTGTGTTTGTGTGCACTGTTTTTTAGACATAGAGACAGGCAGACAAGGGTTAGAGTAGTTTAAGTGGTTCTGCTACGTGTGTGTGTTTTTCTGTATGCAAACGTGTCAACGTGTGTGTATGTTCCTTTTTAGCACTTTGCAGCCACTCTGTCTTGACTTGGAAAGCATTTGAAGACGTATGCGCCATTTTGTTAATTAACAGCACAGCGTTTTTGTTTTTATACGTGTACTCTAAGTATGAGCATGTGGAAATTTATGTGTGCGGCCATTGAACTTGGCG
>NC_085878.1:13918239-13933239 GCF_034702125.1 Engraulis encrasicolus
GGCACCATGTCGCTCACACTGGTTCCTGAGTTGTTTGAGATCCTTCAGCATCTGGCCTAGCTGTGCCAGTCTCCCCTCATCCGGATCAGTGTGGATCAGTGAGAGTGATGAACGGACTGACACCCTGGCCTGCAATGCTGTATATAAAGCAGCCTTGGTTGGCTGGCTGGCTGGATTGATGGGGGTGGGATGGATGGATGGAGGGGGTGAGAGGCCAGCGGGCGGTACTGGAGACAGGGAGGGGGTTGGTGGTGGTTAGAATAATCCCTCAGCTTCCCGTTCCCAGCTCTCATCCTCGCCATCACAATCGGGACTCTTCATTGGCCGGAGATGGAGACGAACAGCTGTCTGTCATGGGGATTGGAGCTTTCATTCCTGACTGGATACCCGATGCCGAACTCTGGGTCTGTCAGTCAGCCGTGACGAGGACGGAGAATGTGGCCAAGAACAAATACCCACTTGGTTGTCTCGGGGCTGGTGCCAGTGGAGCTGGGCCCAGGGAGGATGGGTGCGTGAGATGGGCCTTCAGCCCAGTGTGTTGTGGGAGTGGATGAGACTGTGTGTGTGTGTGTGTGTGTGTGTGTGTGTGTGTGTGTGTGTGTGTGTGTGTGTGTGTGTGTGTGTGTGTGTGTGTGTGTGTGTGAGAGAGAGAGAGAGAGAGAGAGAGAGAGAGAGAGAGAGAGAGAGAGAGAGAGAGAGAGAGAGAGAGAGAGAGAGAGAGAGAGAGAGAGAGATAACGGTGTGTTTGTGTGAGCGTGAGTAGGTGTGTGTATTTAATGGGACTCAGTCACCTCCGGCTAAGTGCTCTCTCTCTCTCTTTCTCTCTTTCACTCTTCTCTCTCTCTCTCTCTCTCTCTCTCTCTCCCTCCCTCTCTCTCTCTCAGAGCTTCAATCCATTTTTAATAGGTGTGCGATAGAAATGATTGCCCCAAGTGTGTCTTTAATAGAGCTGTCTGGGATCAGATGGCAGGGCGAAATAGCCTTGCACCCCTACTTGTACCTGCATACCTACCCTGCTCCACTGCACCCCCCACCTCAGCAGCAGGACCATTTCAGGGTTTGCAATGGCCTTCAATTTTTGTTCGGTGTTAAGGTTTTAGTGTTTTTCTTTCAAGAGGTATATGTTCCCTTTCAGAGAGAGAGAGAGAGAGAGAGAGAGAGAGAGAGAGAGAGAGAGAGAGAGAGCTGTGAGGCTTTGAACAGAGAGCTAAGGGATTCCACTGCATGTTGTGCTTTCATAGTATGTCTGTGATAAATAAAGTTCTTGTTTCCTTGAAGAAAGAGAGAGGGAGAGACCTAGAGAGCAAGACAGACAGATGTACAAACAAGGACAGAAAGAGAGGGAGATACTTATGTCATTTCTTACAAAAAAGGAGAGGCCTTGCAAAAGGTGAAACGTCAGAAAAAAGAATCAGGATATGTCAAGCGATCAGGATCACACCAAAGAAACTGGATCTAACCAAGAAGCGTCATTTTGTTTCTTTTCCGGTATCCACTTTATGTCGGGTGAACGCCCCTTTAGGAGACCTTCGGTTAGGAGACCTTCGGAGTCCTGAGGTTGAGAATAAATCAAGTCCCCTTAGCGCTGTAGATGGCGGTAGCGCACGTCTTGAGCAAACACCTCAAAAATAGAAGAAGAAGGAGGGGACAACGCCCCCTTAGGAGACCCAAGTTGAGCCCACGCTTTTGCATTGAGTGGGCGTGGTTTGCGTTATCTTCCTCTAATCCAGTATTTTTGATCACACTGTTCTGAACAATGCTGCCAGGGCCGTCGTTAGGCATAAGCAGAGTAAGCAGATGGCTTAGGGCCTCAACCACTTCGCCAAGATACAGTACCTGAAGAATCTATGATCAAAACGTTGCTCCCAATGAAATTAAGTCTTTTGCAAGCAGTGTGCAGATCCTTTCCTGCTTCTACATACGCCATTTTTTGATTTTGCACCTACCGATGCTTTCCTGTCGGATGTGCGCACCTTCCAGTACACTTTGCCTCAACCACTTTCAGTGTTTCCCACAGAAATTTTGGAAACTATGGGGGCAGCTGGGTTTTTTTTTTGTCCCCGGGGGGGGGGGGGGTGGGGGTCTTTTCACTTTTCGCGGGGGGGGGGGGGGGGGGGGGGGTGGTAATTCACGCAGTGTAAATGCAAAATGGCAAAACAATGAGTATAGTATGACATTGGCGCATGGAGAAACTATAGGCCTACGCCTACATTTCAGCCACTTATATTTTGAGAAATAAGGCTACATAATACACATGCAAGGGTCTATGTAATGAAAAAATAATAAAACAAAATAGGAGCAGAGATAAGAATTTAAGATTGCTGTGAAATTGTTAACGCATAAACAAAAAGGGTCTAAGAGGGTAGGCTATGCCTTTTCCCCACACACACAGGCGTACACATTATACATGAGGGGTGCTGGTCACATGGCCAGTTTTTCAAAATTCCTCCCATTAAAAGGGCTGAACAACATATTACACATGTATGTCTATATTCACATTCATTACACATTCATTTCTACTGTATATGCAGCCCGATGTCTCCTCTGCCTTGTCAATGAAGGCCTGTCACCTAACTCATTACAACTGTAAAACAAAGCCTGGGGAGTGTTAGTAAACTCATCCCAACTGTCCCTTCTCGGAAGGTTTTTTTTTTTATTGCTCCCAAACCCAAGTTAACTACAACAACTTGACAAGGCTTTTGATCCCTCTCTCTTTCAAGCACTTGTGGTTTTCTCTATAGGATGTATTTACTCCAGGAGGAAAATGCGAAGGAAATCGTAATTGAAATCGCTTTTAACAAACACGGAAATCGTAAAAAAAAAAAAAAAAAAAAAAAGAAAAAAAAAAAAAAATTTTAATTTTTTTTTTTTTTACATTTTCGAAAACTATGGCGGCCAAATTTAAACTATGGCGGGCCGCCATAGTTTCCTCAATGTATGGGAAACACTGACTTTGCCCCCAAAATTGGGGCTTCCTAAACTGAGATTGACTAAAAAACGGGGGCCTCCTGACCAGTTATGCTTATGGCCTCCAAAACCTTAGCACAGTGTTTCCCAACCAGGGGTTCGTGTACCACTAGGGGTATGCGAGCACACTGCAGGGGGTACTTGGAAAATTTTTATTATTGTAACAAATGTATGGAGCGGTCACATCAGGACAGAGGAAGCGATATAGAACATGAATTAGGGAGTACTCATGGCACAACTAAGAGGCTTAGGGGGTACGCGATACAAAAAAGGTTGGGAAACGCTGCCTTAGCAGTAACCTTGACTGCTGCTTCTGGTACAGCACCTGCACCAGCTTGGAACAGCTACGGAGATGTGGAGTCGAGTGGCTTGCCTATCAGTATCTGATGTATACATTACTCTCCACTACACCCTAGGGCGGGGTGCACTGGGTACATATTCAGATAAGGCAGAAGGTTCAAGAGGTTGTTTGGCTCTAGATGCACCTCTCCTCTCCTCTCCTCTCCTCTCCTCTCCTCTCCTCTCCTCTCCTCTCCTCTCCTCTCCTCTCCTCTCCTCTCCTCTCCTCTCCCCTCCTCTCCTCTCCCCTCCTCTCCTCTCCTCTCCTCTCCTCTCCTCTCCTCTCCTCTCCTCTCCTCGCTACTGTTTCCTCTGATGATAAAGTGTATGGCTGCCCCATTGCTGGTCGATCATCTCTGTTCGCAGTCATTGCTCATTCATCATCGTTAAACGCATTGATTACACAACAGTGCGCCGTCCGTGAGCCTCCCATTCATGCAAACAAACAAACAAAAGCAAGCGAAAAAAGTAATACACTTTGTTGTTACACAACACAGGCCTTCACAATGGCACGGCAACCGAATAGAACAGCTTAACAAAAGTCAGACACAACACAGTGGACCACAGTAGAGCAGAGTACAGCACAATGCAACACAGCACAGCTCAGCAAAAAAAGAAGCAGGATGCCACGCTACTCTTCTTGACTAGTAACACCGCTTCAATAAATGATATTCCAAGTTTGAAATGCCAATATGTTTCAGCCCTCTGGGTCTTCAGCAGGACATGACACAACACACAACACAATGCAATGCATCGCAACACAAACAACATCACACACACAGCAACACAGACAATGGCACCACAGGACAAAAATGCATGAGCAGATAATCTGTCTATTATGGACTGTGACTTTCTTTATTTATCATTTATTATTCATGTGCTGTACAAGTGTCACAGCTGCATGAATTTTACATCATAGTCTTACTAATATGTTGCATGGATGGCGAGGTGGCAAATCATTTCCCCTCTGGGAACCAGCAAAGTTTACTCAACTCCACTCAACACAACCAAAAAGGCTATGTGTGGTTAACGGTCACAGTTCATGGTCAGCATGGTGTAGGTTAAATGAAAAGCAGGTCTAAAGCTATTAATAAGAGGGACTCCTGTAGGGTACTCATCAGGGCTATGCTCTTAAGGGACGTGCGCTAAGCTCCTTACTCTTGTTATCTCATGCAGGTTTGTTTGTAAACCCTCTACCTGAAATAACCCGCTGCGATACCACCTCCACCACCACCACCACCACGCCTAGTCCCATGTGCCCTGTTGTGTGTGCACTCCCATGTGCATATCCTCACTGCGTAGAAGGAGCTCACCGCACACATGCAGTATTTTGCAAATGTTCATTTAACACTCTCAGACTAGATCAAACACTATGAGTGTTGTATTCAACTCATAAAATGATACATTTGCACTGCAGAATTTATTGTGTGGCTGCCAACACCCTTATTTTATTTCTCCCCTATTAGACCCATTCTACGTTATTTTAGACCCCCTCCTGTCCTGACCAATTCACAGCACTCTAGTAATACAATCTGTGGGATCTCCCCATAATTTCTTCCACACCACTTTCGCCACCATCACAAAAATCTCCTGGTTTTTGCTGCTGGATTTTGCTGCTCAAATGTTGTTGACAGGTCTGGCTTGCGCAAGCAATGTCTTTATGCACTACCCCCCACCATACACACCCAATCTCTCTCCCCCCCCACACACACACACACACACATCATCCCTCTCTCCTGTAATGTACGGATACCTGGCACCAGTTATGCCTCAATGTTGTCTGAACATCAATAGCTGACGATTTCAAACGACTCAGCAACGAGCGGACAAGCCAGCAGCAGCCGTGACTAGCACAGGCTATTGAATTAGCGCGTTTTTGAAGCAGGTCGCAGCTGCGGCTGATTGGATTGATTATGTGACCGTGGGACGGTGTCGTGTCGATGCGAGCTACCTGTCGAGCTGACCTACCTACCAAGTCAGTACAACGCACCACAGTATCGCCCACAGGGCTACCGACAGCTTTGGCAAAGCCCACCACAAAGCCATCAAAAATGGCCCGTCACCCAATACATACAATGTAATGAGGACACAATTCTGGGCCCCCTCTTTCTCTCGGCCCGGGACAACAGACCTGTTTATTCCCTGCTGTTGACTTCCCTGGTGGCTCTACAGTTCCCGAAGGGGGTTTGGGGAGCCCTAGGGGGGCGCTGAGAAGGATACAGCTGAGATGGGGAGGTGCTTAGTTGCCATTGGGGGGCTTCAGTACATTTTATTTTTTAATACTTATTATGAGATCAATGGATCGTTTTGAGTCTTATGATGAGGTTCAGGGGGCGTGTATTCAAAAAAGGTTGAGAACCACTTTCCTAGGGTTTAGGGTTTGGGCTTTGTTACAGTAACAGCCAGGGCTCTAAATTAAAACCCGCCAACCGTCCAAATGCTGGTGAAATTTCAGTTTGGCTGGCAGAAAATACCAACTTACTTGCTACTTTGACCCATTAGTGAGTGTATGTTTGGCTAGTAAGATTAACATCTAGTACTAGCCATTTTGGCTGGTCAATGTAGAGCCCTGGTAACAGCCTATGGGTAGCTCATCTGGACAACGCAGCCCATCTCGACAAAACACAGAGGGGCAGAGACAGACACCACAGGGACAGGGGAGTAGAGCTGGCTGGCTGGCTGGCGGGGTCAGGGGGTAAGGTGAGGGTAGATGGAGGGTTCTGGCCGTGGAAGTTGCCACTGCTGACTGCTTGTATCTGGATTTAATCTATCTCAGCCTGATTTGATTAAAATGCATTGGCCCTCCCCCTCTTCCATCTCTTTCCCCTCCTCTTCCCCTACTTCTTCTGCTCTCTGTTCTGTCTCAGAGAAGGAATAGGCAGGACTGCGGCCCCTAAAAACTGCCATATCGACTCTTTTTTTATAAGAGCTATTTTTGTTTCTGTATCTGTGAAGACTTAATCTTCCCCGTTTCTCAGCATCGTTTTGCTCACATTATGCATTTTGTACATCCTTGTGTGTGTGTGTGTGTGTGTGTGTGTGTGTGTGTGTGTGTGTGTGTGTGTGTGTGTGTGTGTGTGTGTGTGTGTGTGTGTGTGTGTGTGTGTGTGTGTGTGTGTGTGTGTGTGTGTTTGTGTGTGTGTGTGTGTGTGTGTGTGTGTGTGTGTGTGTGTGTGTGCGTGCGTGCGGGTGCGGGTGTGGGTCTGTGCGCGCATGCGTACGGTTGTGTGTGTGTGTGTGTGTGTGTGTGTGTGAGAGAGAGAGAGAGAGAGAGAGAGAGAGAGAGAGAGAGAGAGAGAGAGAGTATCTGTAAGTGAGTGTTCTCTCTCTGTCTCTCTCTCTCTCGCTGTCTCTCTGTCTATGATTTAGTGTGTGTGTGTGTGTGTGTGTGTGTGTGTGTGTGTGTGTGTGTGTGTGTGTGTGTGTGTGTGTGTGTGAGTGTGAGTGTGTGAGTGAGCTGGTGCTCTGAGCCCCTTCTGCTGTCCTCCATCAGGTCTTGCAAGGCATGAGGCATGCTGCCCTCTAAATGCCATCACTCTGCCATCCCCTGTCAGGACTCTATCATCCACTTGAGTGTGAGTGTGTGTGTGTGTGTGTGCGTGCGTGTGCATGTGCGTGTGCGTGTGCGTGTGTGTGTGCAAGTAGGGCATCACTCAGGCCTGGCACACTGTGTGAGTGAGAGAGAGAGGGAGAGATATATGTATTGTAGCAATCAGCTGTTTTGGAGGAGTCAGAGAGACATGGGGGAGGGGGTTGTATTTATTTATCTGTCATTTTATGTTTTTATTCTGTTGTTAAGTCCTGTCTTTGTATAGCACCCTGACCACTTGAATTTCCCTTTTTGGGACATTAAAGTTTACTTTGACTTTGACTTTGACTTTGAATCAAGATCTAACACACAAGACTGCCCTATGATGTTTATTATGTTATTGTTATTATGTAGTATGTTCATGGTTCATTCCACACTCCACAGTATGGATGGACGGACAATTGTATTGATCTACATTTACAGTATATATCTGCAGGAGACAGAAAGCTTGGCTATTTCAAAAATGAAAAGGATTTAAGTGTGCAGCAGACACGTTTGCTTCAATTTGTATAGTTGTGTTCATTTCTGGCACCTTAAGGTTGCTTTTAGAGTGTGATGTAACTTATTATTATGCTACTATATATCTGCAGCCAGCTATATCAAAGGCTCCAGTGCTATTGTATCATTGTATCACACGAATCATACTACAGTATTTATATTATGCTTCATATAATTAACATAATATAAACTGTACTGTGGTATTGCTATACTGTATGATACTGCTGTAATGGATGAAAGTTCCATGGAAACAATATTATATCCATCAGTGTTGGTGGTTATTTTATCTTAGATCTTATATCACTTTCTCTCCATTTTATTCTTTTTTTTCACACTATTCACCACTTTCATTTCCCTTTTCTTTGTCTGTCTATCGGTGTGCCTTTATTCGCTCGCCTCCACACTCTCCTCTTGTCACTCTCTGTGTGTGTTCATCTGGCCTCTTCTCACCTTTTCTTGCTTCTGTTTCTATCATGTCTCTGCTGTCTATTTCTCGCCCTCTGTCTCTCACCTCCTCTCTCTCTCTCTCTCTCTCTCTCTCTCTCTCTCTCTCTCTCTCTCTCTCTCTCTCTCTCTCTCTCTCTCTCTCTCTCTCTCTCTCTCTCTCTGTGCCATGTCGCCTCCCTCTCCCTTGTTTTGGTTCTCTCTCTCTCTCTCTCTCTCCATCCTGCCTCTCTGTTTCACACTCTCCTCTTCTCACACTCCTCTTTGATGTTCTCTCTCTCCATCACCCTTCACCCTTTCTCTATCGTCCTCTCTCTCTTTCTCTCTCTCTTTCTCTCTCTTCCTTCCTTTTCTCTCTCATCCTCCCTCTTTCACTCTCCTCTTACTCCACTAATATTTTCTTGCTTTCTTTCACCCTTGACCTCCTTCTCTCGTCCCCTCTCTCTCTCCTCTCATTTCCTCTTTCTCGCTCCCTCTCCCATTCCATCTCTCTCTCTCCTCCTCCTCTCATACTCCTCTATGATGTTCTCTCTCTTACTTTACCATTGACCCCCTTTCTTTCAGCCTTTCTCTCTATCTATCTCCCTCTTTCTTTCTCTTGTCATCTTTTCATCCCCACCTCTTTCTCTCTCTCCCTCCTCATCTCAAATTCCTTTAAGATGTTGTGTCCCTTTCTTCACGCTTGGCCCCTTCGCTCATCCTTTACCTCTTTCTCTCTCAACCTGTCTTCTTGTTTTCCTCTCTCTCCCTTTGCCATCCTATCTTTCTCCCCCTCTCCCCATATTCCTCTATGATGTGTTCTCCCTTTCCTCATGCTTGACCCCTTCTCTCATCCGTTCCGTTCCCTGCCCACCCCCCTCTCTCACTCACATGCTGGGTTGGGGGAAGATGTTGTATTTCTTTTACTTGTTCTTGGATGCAGTGATGATTATTCAATGGAAAATATTCATGAAATCTCTGTCTCTGTCTCTGTCTCTGTCTGTCTGTCTGTCTGTCTCCCTCACTTTCTCTCTCTCTCTCTCTCTCTCTCTCTCTCTCTCTCTCTCTCTCTCTCTCTCTCTCTCTCTCTCTCTCTCTCTCTCTCTCTCTCTCCTCATCCCTTCATTCTGCTCCTCAGTTAGATGGAGGAGGGGGAGAGGAGTAGGAGTCGGTCCCCGCGGAGGGCCAGCAGGGTGGAGCAGGTGGTGGGACGATGGCTGCGGAGATCCAGAGACTCACTCAGCAGGTACACACACACACACACAGACACACACACAGACACACACACACACACACACACACACACACACACACACACACACACACACACACACACACACACACACACACACACACACACACACACACACACACACACACACACACGCCCCCTCCGGCGTCCTGGAAATAATTGTAAAACTGGTGAAAAATCACTTATAGCTGCTTTTTAAAAAGAAGGAAAATCCGTGAAAAATCACATATAACTGCTGATAAATAATGTTAACACTGGTATGTTCTTATTGCAATAGGGTGGTAATAGCGCGCCTGGCGTGTGGATGTCTCCCTGAACACATACACACACATGCACACAAACATGCGCACACACAAAGGCAAACACAAAGGCAAACACTGGCACAGAGCACATGGACACATGGCACTGCACACAATCGTGACATATACAGAGACAAACACACACACATTGAAGCTACAAATAAACAGATGTGTGTGGGTGTGTGGGGGTGTAAGTAAACCAAAATCCTGCCCAAAACCTCAATGCACACAAATGGTGCACATGAATGCACACCCACACTCATACTGGTAACACATACAGGCACACAACACATATGATTTACTCTTGTTGCTATACTGGTGATTTCTAAATAGTGATTTATTTCTCTGCCATGTTGGCTGCTGTTGCCACACGCTCTTATGTTCCTGGGTAATGTGGTGGTCTAGACAGTCTAACCACAGGGATCCATCTATGCTGAGAGGGGGGTTGCAAATGAACATTGATTATGTTTCAGTTGCAAATGATTGGGTCTGTTCATTTGCGTCAAAGTGGTCTTAGTGTCCTGCCTGGGATTTTTTTTTAAATCAGCTGTGTGTTTTGTTCACACACAGTCACATATTCGAGCAGAAGCTGGTTTAAATTACCATTAGCGGCAAGTGAAAGTACCCTTTAATATTATTTTTTCATGTAGTAGATATACAAAGGAATTTCAAATTGTACACCTGTGCATTACTGCAATACCGTATGAATAGGCTAGTTGGGATGGGGGGGATATGGACCCTTGATATTGACTCAAGTGGAATGCAGCACGAGGGTAGGGGTAGGAGGGAAGAAAATGACATTTGGCCTTCACTGTGCTAATCACAATTTCACTAAGCCTAGATTTCTTAATGTTGAAGGGACCAGAAGCCACAATGTGTGCTTTGCCACATCAGCATAGTTTGGTAATCAACTTTTTTCAACTGACATGACCGCTGCTGCAATAAAAGCGCAGGACATACTTCACCCTTAATTGAGCAATTTCTATACACCGTAAATTGCATTATAGAGCTGGCTGGCTTTTGCACCAATTTTGTAGTATACACAGTGCTTGCTCTGCCAAACATCCCATATGTAGGGAGGTCTGGGAGGCATGCTAAACAGCCATCTTGAAATTGCCTACAATCAATCAGCCCACTGACTTTGATGCATGCATAAACATAGCATTCATTTGTCAGTGGTGCCTGATTTCGCTGGCCAAGGAACAGTCAAGGATTGGCAGTTTGGTCAGACAGACTTGAATGCAAAAGTTAGTGTAACATCACAGGGTGAATTGATGATCAGAGGCTATGTTACAGCAGAACCAGGTAGGCCTTCGGCATCTAAAACAGAAAGTGATATTGCTGCATACAACCATAAAAATATATCCGTATATTCACGACAATACTGACAATGCTCACTGTGAAAAAATATTTTCCCCTTTTGTTGCCTCAATTTCAATTTTTAGGTCAACTCAACTTTCAACCCAAAACCCAAGGTAACTTGCTTGATATGCTCATAGAGCAAACAAATTGAAGTCGGGATAAATGCAAAACTTTGGTCAAGCCAACTGTATAAATATGTTGGACTAATGTAGACTAGAGTGGAGTCCACATGCCCAAACTCTAGAAATTACTGTTGATTTAGGGCTCCAATACCACCCAAAGAACTTCAGTCATTCTCACTGGTTAATGATTCTCTGATACTATCAAGCATGAAACAATTTCTAAGGAAACTACAATGCTTAAAAGTGCTTGATGCAGCACAGCATGAGTAGCACATTTTACATGCCTTTTGATAGACTACTCTATGAAACATTTAAGAACTTGTAACACTCTTCCAGCTCCATCCAAACCAATCTGTCAATCAGCGCCTGGCCTCACCAGAGTACTAAGGGCTGTTATGCCATTATTCAATTACTGCCTTCACCTGCCAAATGCCTTATTAGTCTGGTCACATGGTACTCTTGCACCTGTATATAAACCCGGACTATCAACACTTCAGTTGCTTGCCTGTCTGCCGGTCGGCATGGCATGGCATAGCACTTCCTTGCCTACAAGCTTGCCTACTACCCTTTTTGTGAAAGCTTGCTTTGTGGCAGCTGCTCTGCGTGTGGCATTATTTGTGGCATTATTGCATCTTATGTGCTTGCTGCAAATTGTGCTTTGCCTTGAGAGCTAGCTTGTAGTGTTGCTTGTTTGCTGTGCTACTGGGTACAAATTAAGTTTTTACAGACTGACCAATGCTTTTTGCAACGTTTTCATTTTCAATGCTATTTTCATTCTCATCAAGAGTTGATACATTGAACCCCACCTTGCACATTGTATAATAATATAGTAACAGCACTGCATATACTGAAATTGTGTTTATGCCCCACACATTCAAAGGAGCACCCCAAACCAGCATTTCAACAAAGCATTGTAGTGGCATGGTATAACGTCACTTCAGTCATGGTGAACGATGGGAGGGTGGGACGGTAACATGGCCAGGGTACCACAGTTATGGAAGATGATGGGTGGGCGGGAAATACATTAAACAGCATTATGCAGCAGTTGGTTTTTGGTATAAAATAACAGTAGAATACAGGTAACCAGAATTGCCTGTAGCATGCTGTTATTGCAATTGCGAGTTGAACTGATGTAGATTGGAGTGGAGTGCACATAATAATTTGTTCATACAATGCCCGTAGATCAGTGTTTCCCAACCAGGGGTACGTGTACCACTAGGGGTACGCGAGCACACCGCAGGGGGTACTTGGAAAAGTGTTATTATTATAACAAATGTATAGAGCAGCCACATCATGACAGAGAAAATTATATAGAAAATGTATTAGGGGGTACTCATGGCACAACTAAGAGGCTTAGGGGGTACGCAAGACAAAAAAGGTTGGGAAACACTGCCGTAGATTACAGTGGGATCAACAAGAGAATTTGTCCATACAATACACACTTAGAAGTTGGACTGATAGAGATTGGAGTTCACTCCGCAAGACCATTTGTTCATACAACACATAATTGGAAGTTGTCTGGAAAACAAACATCAGTTCATCTGACATGTTAGTTCACCAAACTAGCGACATTAGCCTGAGCGAACTGGTTGCCTTTTTTCATGTCAACTTCATGTCTCATTTTCATTCAACTTCAAATTTGAAGGCAACCAGGTTACACCAATTTTGAAGTTGAGTCAACATTTTTTTTTACAGCGCTGTTGAACACTAATGGTTAGGGAGTCTGGTCTTAGGATTGGAAGGCTGTGGGATTGTACCCACAAGTACATTATCGGTTGTAAGAATGTTTTTGGTCTCCTGACACCTTCATCCATGGCTGGGCACTTAACCCCACATACTGTACGTAGCTCCAGGGACAGTAACCTAAATAACTTCCAAGTCGAAGGTGAAGTGTATTGTAATGCAATATGCGCTGTACTGAACTTCGAGTATATTTCTATGTGTATAAAGGTGTATAATGAATGAATGAATGAATGAATGAATGAATGAATGAATGAATGAATGAATCAATCAATCAATCAATCAATCAATCAATCAATCAATCAAAACGTGCATTTCTGATGTGCATTTGTCAGGGAGCGTATTTTGGACGGGAAGTCGGATCGCTCCAGCAGCTCGTCTCAGCAGAGCTTCCCGGTGCGGGTGACAGTGGAGGTCATCCGGGACATGGTGCTGGACTCCCATGGCTTCAGCATCTCCCCCAAGCTGCCCCTGCAGGTCAGGGACGTCATCCCAGGTAAGGAGACCCACCTCCTCCCCCACCAGGCCCAGAAGTGGAGCACTCGTACTATAGCAACAGCTGTTCTCACTTGATTTTTTCTACATTTTTTAATTTTTCTTAATAATTGCACCAAGTGTGACAAGAGCTACAACGGTACCAGAAGTAATCGGCTTTGTGTTGACGAGCTTGTGACAAGAGAGACAAAAAGAATTTGGAGGCGAGAGTTTGTAGTTTAACTTCTGTGAATGTTATGATAATGAGATATGATGCGGTTGGGTGAAAGCCGCAGCAGCCAATCGAAATGTCAGAATGCTTGAATTCTGCTGTTAACAGTCCTACTCTGTCTCTTTTGCCGCTTGTCTCCTGGTCAAAAGTCTATTGATCCTGTATATAATGTTGATGAAATACCAACCTCTTCATGTTAAAGGGGTATGCCACTATTTTGGCGCTTAATACAGTTAAAATCGTTGGGTGGGGTTTATAAAGGTGGTAAAGTGTCTTATTTTTCATTTTAAGCGTTGTCTGGCTTTAAGACAAGTTAAAAGAGGGAGTATGTCGCTGAGCTAGTGAAAGTCGATGGATCCGTGTAGCATGCTACTAGCTTAGCGACATGCTCCCTCTTTTCACTTGTCTTAAAACAAGACAACGGCTTACTTGAAAAATAAGACACTTTACCACGTATATAAACCCTGGCCAACGATTTTAACTGTATTAAAGGAGAATTCCGGCCAGTTTGGATTAATATCCCATCTTGGGTGGACCGAGGGAAAGGGATGAAAGGCAAAACCGCGAGAAATTTTCATGCCTGCTGCGCAAAGTTGTTCAATTGCGCTGTTTTCGGTTAAAACCTGGCCCTTCGGGCACGTATTTGACCTGTTTTAAAGCTCCTAGCGTGCATTAAAACCCTTTTGAACGCTTTGGCCGTGGTGTGTGGGTCCATACAAGTCGATCTAGTGGTTCACATTTCCATTAGGTAGCATAGGTACGATACAACAGGAGTTTTCAAAAGTGGCGCACCTACCTCTTTCAGCTTCCGCCTTCCAACTACGTCCGCAAAATGGTTCGCCAAAGTGATACTTCATAGTAATCCATTTTATTTTTGTCCACCAAAGACGAGCCACAAGAAACATATTCACACGTTTTCATGTCCTGAGTTGTTATTGTCTCGCAGATTCACTTCTCTGTCACTGAACGCAGTTTAGTGACGTCACGGTGTCACATGACGGAAATGTGAACCACTAGATCGACTTATATGGACCCACACACCACGGCCAAAGCGTTCAAAAGGGTTTTAATGCACGCTAGGAGCTTTAAAACAGGTCAAATACGTGCCCGAAGGGCCAGGTTTTAACCGAAAACAGCGCAATTGAACAACTTTGCGCAGCAGGCATGAAAATTTCTCGCGGTTTTGCCTTTCATCCCTTTCCCTCGGTCCACCCAAGATGGGATATTAATCCAAACTGGCCGGAATTCTCCTTTAAGCCCCAAAATAGTGGCATACCGCTTTAAGCCAAGCATTGTATGCAAAATAGTTACCATTTGTGGGTGAAGGGAATGTAAATACAAGTGAGGCGATATGAGAAGATGTGTAATGTTAACAGCTGCCAACGGATATTTTGGCGAGCTATTGCTATGCTAGTCTCGTAGTCCGCCACTTCCAGTAAGGGCGCAACGTTAGTGGTCCAAACTTTCCCTCGACACTACACACTAAAGACCTCAGTGCACCATGGGCAATATGCACTAAACACCAGTGCGCTGACACAGCATAAGAGGCTTCTTCAGTTCAAGTTTGGTGTGATGTGGAAATCAGGAGTTATTCACACCTTGACATATGACCCTTTGCCATGGGAAGGAGTGCGCTCTATGGGCCCACTCTCGAGACATAAATAACTTCCATTATAAATTCCACATCCGAATTAGAACTGAAC
>NC_085878.1:13938239-14033239 GCF_034702125.1 Engraulis encrasicolus
GGGTGCCAGCGAGTGAATACAGACTCCATTCGAATGAATGGGCTGCGCTCTCTCCACAGCGCCCTTTAGGTGAACTGCAGGCATGAATTGATACACTGGGCATATCTCTTTTGCTAAACCATCTCAGGACTTGGCTATATCGGCGGTTGCAACACCCTGTAAGAATGGCGTTGTTTCTAAACAAATGGTGGACTACCAAAGTTCTCTATACCTCATTTTACATGTCAACAACCCCGCAACTGTACAGAATGAAGTTTTGGGCAACTTTGAGCCTCGTAAATGGGTGGAAAGTAGAGATTTATAACGATGGCTAGACAGGTGCCGGTCCATCACAGCAGAAGCTAAATTTCACCTAGCTCTGGAATTTGTGACTAGCGCTCGGACTTCGGAATGCAGGGGACCTTTGGAGGCGAGGTATGAGGCAAAAGTTAGGGCTCATCGTCACGTTTTAACACAACGTAAGCCATTTCACACCAGATTGCCCCTTTAACCTGTCACAGGTTTTGTGGAGCACGCAAATGCGTGATGCACAAACACGGTAGACGGTTCAAGTTGGCGTGATATCTTAACGCTCTGGCATGAATGATGACATGTTGCAACGTGTGTATGTGTGCATGTGTTGGGTGCACGTACGCTTGTGTGCCTGCATGCATGAACGTTGATGTGTCTCTGTTGTGTGCATCCCTACATGCATAGTTTTGCAGTGTGGATTCCACACTCAGAGATTAGAACCAACTAGACAAGTGTTACATGTGACTCTTTATCTGTTGAGTAAGCACTGCCAAATTCTCTGTGCACTTGCATGCCTGTGTGTGCATGAGTGGGGGTATGCACGTTCATATACTGCAGTTGTTATCAACCTTTAAATGCCCCTTGTGTCAAGTGTGTGTGGGTGTGGGTATGGGTGTGGTGTGGTGTGGATGTATATGTGTGTATGTATCAGTGCATTCGCATGTGCTGTATTCGTGTGTGTCCATGTGTGCTTGTGTAGGAATGCATGTTGCGTGTTCAATAAAGGTCATTGCCTCCTCCAAACATGAACTGGTTTGAGTTCCAGAGTACCAGTCTTTCCAGTGTGGCTGCACAGCCCAGGCCAGACCAGAAGGCCACTACTATTGACCATTCCCCTGTGGGCTCGACAGAGTAACTGCAAATGTTGACTCTGGCTCTTTTTTTCTCATCCATTTCCCAGGGACAGCCAAGAATCCATTACTGTCACCATCCTGAGGCATATGTCAGTAAGTACCCGGGCCTGACGCTCCGAGACTGTGTACTCTCTCTAGGCTTCTTTTTTCTCTTTGGCTCCTCTCCTCCCTGGGCTGGTGTGGGACCAAAAACCAGCCCAGCATAGACCAGACACTCACCCTCCCTCTCATGACCCTGCTAGATACTGTGTTATGACAGGTTCAGTCCACTGTCTATGTTACAAAGTGGACGGATGGGCTTACTCATCTAGATTGTGGGCTGGTCTTAAAAGGAAAAATTAAAACAATAATAACAGGTTGTTGTTCTATGTTTTTCTCTCTGTGTACGTATGTCCATAAATAAGAAGGGATAAATTGTGTATTGACATTCTGATTAGAATATCTCAATAAAATACTTTTTCTTTTTTTCAATTAACATTAGTCATAAAAATACAGACAACAAAACAACACCATCGGCCCCTGAGGACTGTCGGCCCACTGCAAAGATGCCCTGTATGCCAGATAACCAGTGCAGCCCTGTCTCCTCCTCTCATTTAGTCTGATGCAGGACAGGAGAGTAATGCAGACAGAGAGCTGTGGGATTAAAGCTCTGGGGATCCCTTTCACAGCCAATACCATAAGCTGCTTTTAGACTTAAAAAGTAGGAGTTGAATATTCACACTTGAGAAGCACAGCTGGATTTTTTTTAAAATAGAAGGACAAGTTCCCAACAGACTAAATTAAAAATAAAAATGGAATTGGTGGGAATGGGTGGTGCCTGGGTTAGAGCATTCTGGGAAAATCCTGTCATAAATCATTCCGGGTAAAAAAAAAAAGAGTTTATAGCATGCTGAACATGATGGGTCACATTGATAGAGTGGTGTTTGTTGCTGCAGCCACAACTCAGGGGTGCATTTCTCATAAGCATAGTTGTCAGCCATTTAGCAACTTGAGTAGTTGTCAATGGGAAATTGCATTGCAAACAACAAAGTAGCTAACATAGTTAGCAACTACGGTTTCGAGAAATGCATCCCAGTTTTCCTGTTTGGACGCATAAACAAAATCAAGCACGTGTTTACTATCACTGGTGCTCTTTAGATCTTACAATTACAGTACAACCTCCCATAGACCAAGACTGTGTATCTTGCCAGTTTAAAATGAGTGTCATCATTTAAAACACGGTGTGTGTGTGTGTGTGTGTGTGTGTGTGTGTGTGTGTGTGTGTGTGTGTGTGTGTGTGTGTGTGTGTGTGTGTGTGTGTGTGTGTGTGTGTGTGTGTGTGTGTGTGTGTTTATTTCCAGGTTCCCAAAACCTGCTTGATGACAGCGGAGAAGAGAGCTCGCCTGAGGAGGAATCAATTGAAGGTTCACTTTGCTGAGGAGGTGCTGGTCAATGGCCACACTCAGGTGAGGATTTCACAAGAACAGACCCAACATAAATCACGACCACAAGCCAGACGCACAGCACACATTGCACAGAGTACACACATTTTTCTTCTCTCTCTTTCTCTCACACTCTTTCTCTGCCACCACCCCCCCCCCTCTCTCTCTATCTCTGTTTCGATTGCTTTATTTGACTGCTATAGAGCCTATATTGGGGCTCTGCAGCAAGAATCTACACAGATTTCCCCCCAACTGTAGCCCTCCCACCATATCTTTTTTCTCTCCCTCTCTCTCTCTCTCTCTCTCTCTCTCTCTCTCTCTCTCTCTCTCTCTCTCTCTCTCTCTCTCTCTCTTTCTCTCTCTTTCTCTCTCATATCTCTGCTCACCTTCTGTCTCTCTGTCTCCCTCCGCCCCTAGTTATCTCTCCTTTTCCCTCTGTATCAAACGTCTAAAATTTCTCGCGCTCTCTCTCACGCTCTCAATCTTTGTCCCATTTTCTCTTCTTCTTCTCTCAGTCTTTTTCGTTTAAAGACAGCACTGTTACTGAGTCCTTACCGCTGTAAAAAGCGAATCCAACTCTCTCTCTCTCTTGTTCCCAGGGAAACTCTCTGCTGTTCCTCCCCAATGTTCTGAAGGTCTACCTGGAGAACGGCCAAACCAAGGCCTTTAAATTTGACAACACCACCACTGTCAAGGTTTGTCTCTTAAACCTCTGCTGAGGCTGCAGAGCTTCCTGGGCCATTCTCAATTGTCACACAGAGCAAAGCTTTGTGCATTCAAACTAATACAAAAAGTCCCTCTTTGTCCAATATAATATTCTTTTAATTCTTTTAACTAGTTGAGAAGGGAATAGAGTAGACACACTTTATTAATTGTGAGGGACATTAAGATGTCCAGCAGTATACACCAGACATTTCATTATGTCCTGCAGTATATATTTAGCTGTCAAAAATGTACTTGGATACTCAAATTTTAGCTGCTGTATGCACTTTAGCTAAGATGTCATGTTCTGTTTAAACCAAAATAAATTATTTTGTAATACGATTGCAACACAGACTGCACTCATTTCTACAGTTATGAATGTACTGTATGCTGTCTCTCTGAGGAAACAACTGCATGGGGTTGTCTAAGGTTGCTGACAGCACCAGTAGGCTTGAGGACATTTACGCATGGTGTCATATCCAAATGCCCAACCAATCAGAGCCAGAGATAGATCTAAGCCAATCAGGACTAAGAGCTGCCTGTCTCTTGCTGTTGCATGAAGGGTTCTGGGGGCCTGTGTGCGCTGTGCTGTATATATATACTGTATGTATGTCAGGGACAGTGCTTATGGCTAGAGCAGACTGTCACCATGATGAACTAATTGGTCAATCAAGCTCATCTCATTCAGTTACATTAGAGTTTCTCAACGGAGGCTATACAGCCCCCCAGGGGACGTAAGGGAGTCCTCAGGGGGCCTTGAGAAGGAGATAGCTGAGATGGGGCAGCGCTTAGTTGTCATTGGGAGACATTAGTCCATTTTATTTTTATTACAAAGGGAGGCGCTGGCAGGCTCATGATGAGGTCCAGGGGGCGCTTGTTCAAAAAAGGTTGAGAACCCCTGAATTACACATGGACAGCATATCACCCAATATCTATGGTCATACATTCAGGAGGAAATATTAATACATGCATTGTTGTCAGTGCACAACAATACGTTATCTGTATACTGAATACTGAATCTGTCACCCAATTTTGGTCTGTAAATATTATTACACATAATTCCTCAAGGCATACTACATGGCCACAATATATAGTAGGTCTAATTATTGTAGCTCACCATGTTCCATACGTCAATATCAAATAAAATCAATTGCATAATCAGACACACCAATCATTGTATTATCAGTACATGGCATGAATCAGTGTCTTCCTTTGTGTTTTTTTAGGACATCATCTTAACTCTGAAGGACAAGCTGTCTATTCGCTCTATTGAGTACTTCTCCCTGGTACTGGAACAACAGTACAGCATCACCAAACTTCTGCTGCTGCACGAAGATGAACTCATACAGAAGGTAACCGTTCATACCAAATATTAAACACAGAAGTGGCCTTTTGTAAAACCGTAGCTACGATCATATATGTGTATGTACTGCATGTATTAATTATGTAGAAAAAGGGAAACACGTACACGTACTATTTATTATGTGTTTATTTACTATTTGTGTATATATACAGTATGTGTGCTGTGTACTCTGATGGAGGCACGGTGACATTGTACTGGAAGGGACAGCCTCAATGATGATCTCGTGCTTGGACATACAGTGTACACACTGTTACAATTACCTACATTGTGTTCTTGTTTGTAATGTAATGTTTGTGCATTTAATATGGTTGGACCATACTGTTCTGCACATCTGAGCCCTGGGGGTTTCTATAATAGAGTCAGGATTCATTTTCAAACTTATACCTTTATTTATGACAAGAAAAAGATCATGCTGTGTGTGTGTGTGCATGCGTGTGTGCGTGCCTGTGTGTGTGCGTGCATGCCAAGACACTGAAGTACCAGCCATTTGTTGAGTCAATCATGGGTCTTGGGTATAATTTAAAATTAACTTGTATTGTATTTAATTTCCTTGGATATATTCATAAACTGGCAATGCAAGGTTTGCAACTGGGTTATGCCGTTGAGTGCTAAGAGACTAGTCAAATCGATCTGCAGAGATCATTTCACTGCATGTTTTTCTTCTGTAATTCTATGCATGACAAACAAAACTTCTTGTATCCTAGTAAAGACTATTGGACTCATTACTTTTATATGATCTCATTTGCCAACCTGCAGAGATTTTCCAATAATGTTTGAATCTGTAATCCTTCCCTATGTGACGATCCAAATAAAAGAGCTAAACTGTGTGTGTGTGCGTGCGTGCGTGCGTGCGTGTGTGCGTGCGTGCGTGCATGCGTGCGTGTATGTGTGTGTGTGTCTCTCTCTGTAGGTGGTTCAGAAGAAGGGTTCGCATGACTACAGGTGTCTGCTGCGGGTCTGCTTCATCCCCAGAGACCCCCTGGACCTGATGCAGGACGACCCTGTGGCCTTCGAGTACCTTTTCCAACAGGTGAGCCTGTGTCTGTGTCTGTGTCTGTGTCTGTGTCTGTGTCTGTGTCTGTACGTGCGTGTGTGTGCATGTTTGTATGTGTGTGTGTTAGAGAGTGTGTGTGTGTGTGTGTGTGTGTGTGTGAGAGAGAGAGAGGCAGATAGTGTTTGCATACTGTTAATGCATTGGTGCTTATGCATATCTTTGGTTAATGTATGTGTGAGGCTGTGTTGGTCGTTGGCTGATTATTTATGCATGCCGTGCTCTGAGCATGTGCCTAGTTATTGTATGTCTTCTCCCAAAGGTATTCTTCCTACATCAATAACATCAATAAATGTATATGTGTTAGTACATGTAAGTGTGTGAGTGAGAGTGGGACTGCTAGAGGGGGCTGGGGGTGGGGAATAGCTGCAGAGACAGTCAGTGTGTAGTGTGTAGTGTGTGTGTGTGTGTGTGTGTGTGTGTGTGTGTGTGTGTGTGTGTGTGTGTGTGTGTGTCTGTGTGTGTGTGTGTGTGTGTGTGTGTGTGTGTGTGTGTGTGTGTGTGTGTGTGAGAGAGAGAGAGAGAGAGAGAGAGAGAGTGTCTCTCAAACCATGTGTGTGTGTGTGTGTGAGTGTGTGTGAGCCCTGAGACACCCATGCATGTGTGTATGCTTTTTAACATAAAGAACATGTGTGTGTGTGTGTGTGTGTGCGCGTGTGCGTGTATGTGTAGAGTGTGGGGGACGTGTTACAGGAGCGTTTTGCGGTGGAGATGAAGTGCAACACGGCTCTGAGGCTGGCAGCGCTGCACATCCACGAGAGGCTCGCCAGCTGCGGACAGACCCAGAGGGCCTCCGTCAAGAACATCTCGTAAGGACAAACACAGTCACACACACACACACACACACACACACACACACACACACACACACACACACACACACACACACACACACACACACACACACACACACACACACACACACACACACACACACACACACACACACATTAGGTTCAGGTGTGAATACATCCATGTTCACTCATGTGCAAACACACACAAGTTGAATCCTGTTTACTTGTTTTATCATATTACTGTATTAACTTACACACATATGCGTACTTAACATACGTGACATAGACAAATACAGTACATGCACACACAAATGCACACATGCACACACAAATCATAAGGAAATGTGAATACTGTCACATTTACAGTATCTTTGGTTAGACTTTACTTGACGCTAGCATTATAAGCGTGACATAAGTGTTATAACACAGTTGTGCATGTGTCATAAACATTATGTCATTAACCTTTAAGAGTGTACTGTCACTCCGATGTGACGGAATGTTCAGGCAGTGAAACTTCTATAGAATTCTGGGTGTCATTCAATAAAATATGGAATTGTAGAATCTTGCATTGTTATAGAATGCATTCTTTTTATAGAATGCTAAAAAACCCCAGTGACATTCGGTTATTGTACTGACAGCCCTAACAATGTAAATTTTTTATTACCATAAAACATTTATGACATGACATCACGTTTATGACTGTGGCATGAGAGTGTTTTGACACCATTATGACTCTGTTATGTCATGCGTACAAGTACATCAAGTAAAGTGTAACCGTATCTTTTCCATATGATTACCAAGAACTATAAAGGATAAAGTCATGAACCCACTCATAGCACTGCCAAAGCTAATAGTACAAACTGTTCTCCATTTAAAATTGCAGAAAGGAGTTTGGTCTGGACAGCTTCATATCTCCCACTCTGCTGAGAAACATGAGAGAGAAGGACCTGAGGAAAGCACTGAACTATCACCTCAAAAAGATCCAATCTCTTCTGGAGCCTCGCCAGAAGGTACAAATCACTGCTCTCTTTCTCTCTCTCTCTGTCTTTTTTCGCAGGCCTAGTTTTCTTTTTCTCTGTATATCTGTGTGCGTATGTGCTGGAATAAAAAAAACACTAATGGGAAAGAGAGAGTGAGTGAGTATGTGAGTACTGTATGTGTGCAGTATAGGAAGAGAGGAACAGAAAGTGAGTGTCGGTGAGTGTCTGAACAACCGTAAGTGTGTGTGTGCGCACGCGCGCGTGCACAATGCACATGTATACATGGTGTGCATGCGTGCAAGTGTGTATGTACAAATGTGTGCTGTTTGCCGTTGCCGTTACGTCAATAACGGTATTTTTCATACTCAGGTGATCTCCTTGGACCAGGCCCGGCTGGCCTACTTGACCCAGATGGCTGAGCTCATATCGTACAGTGGAAGGTCTTACAATGCCACCATGCTGGTAAGACTATAGCCCAGTTTTAATATTGCTTCTTTATTATTACTGCCAAAAAAGACAGGAAATTGATCGCAAGGCAATCTCATCTATCTCCCTGCCAGAGCCTCAGTAATACCAAGGAGAATATGGAATGAATATTTGATACGGCTCGCTTCGAATTTTATCAGTTGGCAAGAGGAACAACATAGTCTTTGTGCTCCTCTCCGTGAAAAAAGAAGAAAACATAATAAAAAAATCAGAGGGGGAATAAGAAAAGGAACATGTAGTATCCAATTTGTCTTTATCTCTGATGCTGCAGTTTCCCCAAATGTAAGGAGAGCGAGGGAGGAGAAAGGGAGAGAGAGAGAGAGAGAGAGAGAGAGAGAGAGAGAGAGAGAGAGAGAGAGAGAGAGAGAGAGAGAGAGAGAGAGAGAGAGAGAGCTGAAGGGAAATCTGTGTAGATTCTTGCTGCAGGGTCCCCATGAGGCTCTACTGCAGTCAAACACAGCAATCCAAAACCGTGAAAACTGAAAGTGAAAACAGAAGAAACCGATAAGTCAGATGACTTATTAAGTGCATTGGATTTATTGAATTGAATTAAATGCCGAAGAGAGGAACGGAGAATTGTGAAAACACAACTCATGACTAACTTGGACTTACTTGATTGGATGAGAAACAAAATGTCTTCAAGCTCCAAGAAGAAGTCCATTTGCTTGTAACCAAATCCTTTTTGGATAACATTAACATGACCTGGATGATTGAGAACCTTCACAGACAAAAACAGACTGTTTTCTGTATGTTGTGCTCCAGCTCCAGGACCGTGAGTCTCTGGTGAGTCTGCTGGTGGGGGCTCGCTACGGCATCAGCCAGGTGCTGAATCACAAGCTCAACATGATCTCCACCATCATCGACTTCCACTACATCACACGCGTCGAGCTGCTCTCCGAGTCCGAGAGAGTCAGCATGCTCAAGATCTACCTTCAAGATATCAAGGTAAGGACACATGCTATACATAAATACACACAAGTACAATATGGTACACTGATCAATAGGTATGCAAGATGTGCACAGCACAGCAAGTGATATGGTCCAAAAAGAAGCTCTAAGCAAAGCTCTGTTGTCTAACATGACCTGGATGAGTGAGCATCTTCACAGCGTTACTTTCGATCTCATTTCACCTGTTCTCTTCTGTCCTTTTTCTCCTCTCTTTTTTCGGCGTCTCTGTAGCCATTAGCGTTGCTGATGGATTCTGTGGCTGCTAAGGACCTGGCCTGCCTGTTGTCGGGTTACTGCCGGCTTCTTGTCGACCCCAATATGAACGTGTTCCGCTGGGGTGCCCGGCCAAAGATGCGCCGTATCCCACTTGAAGAAGGTAAAGATGGAATTATGTCATACAGTTGAGGCTTTTAAGAAACAATGTTTTCTATGAGCACGTCATTACGTAATGGATACTGTCAATTAATACCCTGTCATGTGTTCTTTCCCAGAATATTTGTCACGTCTCGGTAGTGACTCAGATGATTCATCAGATGAAGACTATCCCATGGACCCACAGCCTTCAGAAGACTCTCCCTCCACCCACATCAGCAGAGACGTAGAGGATGATGAAGGCGAGGCCAGAGCTATAGGAAGCAAGCATGGCAAGAGAGGCAAAGTCAGCGTGATAGTGACCAGAGCCGAAGATGAGGACGAGGAGAACGGTAACATGATGTTGTGCATGGCAATGGCAAGTTCCCGTGGCGACGATGAGGATGAGGAGATATCCCTGGAGACCTTCCTGGAGACGGCCTGGTACCACACTGACCCGCGGGTCAACAGCAGTTTCTCAAGCCTGTCAAGTAACTCGCTGAGCGCACTGGAGGAGAACTTCAGGGCTGCAAACCGTGCCCAAGCCCAGTTGGTGGCGTTACGGGAGAAGAGCAAAGCCATCAGTGAAGCCTCCAGTTTAGACGTCCACAGCCCATACCTGCTAGAAGTACCTGGGCGGCCGGAAACTTCAGGAGCCTCTAACTCACCACAGAGACCTTCAAAACTAGTATACAGCCATGACCCAGTCCTAGGCTTTGCTGACCTCTCCCAGGCCGACTCCCTCCCCAGCCCCCCTGAAGCCACTGATGACGAGCTGGACGATGACAGCAGAATGGATGACGATGACGCCAATAGGCCGATACCCAAGACGCTGACTCGATGGAACACCCAGTTGGTGACGTTGGACGATGACAGCGTGCATGATCTTGACGAGGAGGACAATGACATCAGTATCCATGCGGTCTTGGTGAGAAGCTACAGCCGTGAAGGTAGAAACCAAGGCTCCAACTTGACTTACGGACAGGTGTACTCCAATGAAGAGGTATCTCCTCGGAGAGAGAGGCCTTCAGGGGCTTCTCAAGCTGCAGCACGGATCAGAGACAGCGTGTCGGAATCAGAGGATGAGTTCTTCGACGCCTCTGATCGCCTAACTCCACCAATAACAGACCAAGACCTTAGAGGTAAATAAAATCTGTAATTAAAAACAAATATTTAATATGGAAATGTATACCAAAGATTTCTAGAGCATTATGCTCTCAGCTCTAGATTCTTTGCTGTATACTGTATACTGTTTGCATAACTGTTGTATAACCAGCTCTGGTGTAGCTTTCATGAATTTTAATTAACTTTTAATACTAATAATGGTATTACTAATAATTAATTTTAATTGCAGGTTTACAGCTGTATGCGATTCTACCTGTTTTTTTCATCCTCTTCTACAGCTGTTACATGTTCTAATATCTTTCCCTCTCTTTCCTTTTGTTAGATGGGATGACCACACTAAGAGCCCAGAACAGCAATCACATCAACAACAGGATGGTTGTCAAAGCAATGACTCATGTAAATGGCCTAGAGAAAGAGGCTGAGGATGACAGAGATGATCAATCCTCAATATCATCATTCCAACAAGAGAGGTCGGCTTTGGACTCTGACACTGAGTCCATGTTGGGAGGCTTTTTGACCTCTCATCCTACCGTGGCCTGCCTGCTGGATGATCCCGACGAGAAGGATGACTCGCCAGTGAAAGAGAAAGGGTCCACACCAGTGAAGAACCATGGCTCCCCCCATCAAGAAATGAAGCAGCCTCATAATCAGTGCAATGGAGACATACCAGGTAGAAACAAACATCTGTCCTCAGAGTTGCTGGAAATGGAGCCTGACACCATGGAGTTTAAACCTGTAACCGCAACTGGTCCGCTTCGCACGTCTCCAATTATTACAGCTGTGCGTCAAAACCAGCCCTCATCAGCTCCCGGTGAGGGTACGAATAGCACAGAGAAGCAGACCAAGCAACCGAATGGAATTCCACCACCCATAAGGCCAAAAAATAATCTACTGTTGAACGTTCCTGACTCGGATGGCGTTTTGGCGCTTAATCATGATTCAAAGATCTGTGGAAATGGGTCAGTGGTAAAAGAACGCTCTCCCGTACATGGAAGAGCGGGCCGGAAGTCGCCACAAATGTTATATCCACCCCCAAGGAAAGAAGCAATCCTCACTCCAACCGATCCACAACCAGGTACTCCCATGTCAATGACCCCATCCCCCCTTCCCCTGCCTGTGCAACAGAAATCACCTTCCGATGTTAAACCTGTGGATAATAACAAGAAAGACACCCCACTACCTGGCCCCCCCAATGGTCTGACCTTCCCGTGGGAGCAGAGAAATGGCATCTCCCCATCTTCAGGCTTGAGCAAGGGGGTCTCCATCAGCCATGAAAACCTACGGACAGACAAGATGGACGCCAACAAAGTAAGAGTAGGCAGCGCATCCACCACTCCAACACCAACTCCCTCACCGCTGGTTCCTGTCAGAAGCCCCATATGTGGGGAGTCCAAGGACCCCACGGTGAGCACGAGCACGCCTGTCCTCAGTACGCGAACTGGATCCTCAGGCCGCCTCTCAACAGCAGCTCTTCGCGGGAGGATCCAAGATCTTCCGTGGTACCTGACCCGGTCTCAGGAGATCCTAGGTACCGCTGCACTGGAGACCACCACCTCTGCTACAGAGCTGAGCATGGTGGAGGAGAAGAAGCCACCAGAGCCCATGGTCCCACAGCTGAAGGAAACCAAGAGCATCCCAGCTGCAACTGCAAGAGTATCCCAACAGCAACCAAGATCATCCCCTACAACTGTGAAAAAAGCCAAAGAGGAAGGTGCAGAGGTAGTCATAGCAAAGTTGAAAAATGGACCAGAGGAAGTGACGAATGGGAAACTGAGAGGGTCTATGGAATTTATGGAAAGGAATGGAACGTACAAGCATTTAGGCTCTTGCAAATGCGAACAGCCCCAGTCTAACAGACTTAATCATCTCACAGTCAATACTGAGGACCCTCCTGTCCCCACCTCCACTCCCAATCGCGAACCGTGTGGCTGCCGCACAGTTTACGCTAACTGCTTCAGTGGAGAGGCAGAGGAGAACTGCAACTTTGACGATGAAATGACCGTCTACGAATTCTCCCAACGGAAGCCAATCAAGAAACCTTCAGCGCCTCCCCCTCCCCCTCCAGTTCCAGCCCAACCAGTTCCCCCAACAGCAGCAGCAGCAGCAGCGTCCAACCCCTCTAATCCCACCATCCTGTCCCTGTTGAGAGACACACCAAACCCGCTGTCCTCTTCCTCAGAGCTCAGTCCTCTCCTGACACCCCTTCGCCCCCTGGAGCCTCGTCCTATGGTGCTGGGCCGACTGGGGGACCCCCTACGCGACCTGCAAGGGCGGCGGTACAGCAGCGGACAGAGGGGAGCCGCCGGTCTGAAAGCAGGCTACACCAGCTTGCACAGTGACATTGATGAACTTCTGACGGTGCTAGCAGCTGGTATGTCAGCCACATCAGTGGCGCCCCCCAAGGGACAGCAGGGTAATTGCAGCGAATCTGGAGGAACAAACGGTCACACCCTGTCGGACGCCGAGCGCTGTCTGCTGCAGACAGAGGCACGGAGGCTGGCGTCAGGGTGCCAGCGAGCCACACGGGTAGGCTGGGCACCTGATGACGCCCTGCTGTCGCTTGGCAACAGCTTCAGCGCCCTGGTGTATTTGTCTGCTGCCTGCCTGCGTGTCTCCTGTGCGCATTGCGGAGGGTCCCATGGGGACATTGACGGGAAGGAGGCGCTGGGGAAACTTCAGGAGATGGTGGGGTTATATAAGGAGTTTGTGGCTGCTGTTGAGACTGCGAGAGAGGGTGAAGGGGTCCGGGTGTTGGCCAAGCAATGCACGGTCCTCATCTCGACCGTCTTCTCCCTCACCCAGCTGTTTAGGACGCGCACGCCAGACACGGACTACGGACTCTCGCATCTGAGCTTCTGAACTCATCACACGTTTGATGGTGTGTGATTAAAAACTGAAACTCGTAAAAGTGCATGCACTCAGAGTTTTAAGACAAAACAAAACAAAACAAAATCCCTGAGACTGCAAGATGTAGCAAAAGGAGCGATGCGAAGGATGACTCCTTGGGACGGGCCTGGGTGGTCCGGATCCAGGAGCTGACGCTGCTGCTCCCAATGAAGGGCTGAGTGTGTGCTGGCACACAGAGAGACGGGTCGGCACAGGTACAGGTGTACACACAGCTGTTTGTGTGGCTTGCATATCCTGCATGCTGGAGCTGCACTTATCTGGCTGCCCCCTTATTAACTGATAATGGCCAATTCACCAGGCAATAACAGTTGCCAGTTCAAAGGGAGAGAGGCCACCTCGTGGACTTTCACAAAGTGCAGTCTCCCTCGCGTACTGTGGTACTGTGGGTTATGCGTTTGTACAAATCTATTTTCTAACAATGTACTCTATTTCTTCGATTATGTACAGTATGTATTTATGTATTTATTTTTACATTCGGTACACTACATGTATGTGTGCACGACGGTTTGTTATATACAAAATTCACGTGTTACAGTCTCCTCAACACTAACTACAAAATGTACTTGTTCTACTATTTGTGAGTAATATCCTACCTCCAATCTGACAGTTGTTAAAAACCCAAGGAAAACTTATAGTATTATTCTTTCCTGTTATTAGTTGTGCTGCTTCCGATCCAATTCAGATACTCTTAGATTTAGAGAGGAACCTGAAACCGACTCACCTTCCCTTCCTCTCCTCTCTCACCCCCAGACTGATAGTGTACAGCTAGTAGTTATTATTCAAATGCATATATGCAGTAATATATTAGTCCACCCAAAGGTTGTTGAAAATGGGAAGAGGCAAAAGATAGGGAAGTGTTTTAATGACGAGAAAATGCTATGTTCTATACTTATGTGTATGTATGTGTCTATGTAAGAAGATGTATGTTCTATACGTGTACTGTATGTATGTATGTATGTATGTATGTATGTATGTATGTATGTATGTATGTATGTATGTATGTATGTATGTATGTATGTATGTATGCACTGTATGTACTATATGTATGTACGTATGTATGGACTCTATGTATGTGTGTATGTTGGATAACATACTCTATGTATGTGTGTATGTTGTGTATGTGTGCATGAATGGATAGATGGTTGGATTTATTGAATTGTTTGTCAATGAGAAGGTTTGGCTACTGTTTCTTTGTGGTTACTCATCCTTTGCCATACTAACAGACTGTTTGATTTGTTGATCAGAGTGATCGAAAAACTAAATAGCACAAAAAAGTTGTCCCAGAGAGTAGACGATTCTGGATAAGGCACAGCTCAAACTTGAGCCAGGGTCTTTTACCAGGGTCAGTTGTTTTTAGTGATGTTTTTTCACTTAAGTTTTCACGCTTTTTAAAATTATTTATTATGCTATTACGTAAGCCTTTTGGCTCCTCAAATTGTCCTTAATTTGCAACTATGCAAGTGTCATTTGTTTGTTAAGATATTGTCCCCAATTTTCCTTTTGTAAGAAAAAAGTATTGCCAGAACTGTTAATGATCTCAAAGCGTATTTATCGAGAGAAAAAAAAGAGGGCTTCCCAAGTAAACCCAAGCCTTATTCTTGATCCTTGGGGGTCTTTTGAAAGATGTTTACTATCAGTATGAATTTTTATTTGGATACAGTTGGATAATAATGACTTTTGCTATTTAGTCCCCATTTTGCCTTGATGCTGTAAAACAAAATATTCATTGACATGATCTAAGTCTATCCTCGGAGCTGTAACGCTTCATACTGCGGCGTCAGGTTTATATAATAATACTAGTACTGCATATATATACACGGTGACTCGCTGTTCTCATACAACTCCTCAGGGCCAGAAGGCGTACAAGCTGGCATTTTCTAGGGCAGAACTGTTTACTTTAATATCAGCCATATGGCTCGGAGTGTCAACAACATGGAGGAGAGGATAGGAAAGGATGCTGTTACCGTTACCTCTTCCTTCTGCCCGCCTCGACCGAATCTCATGATGTTGGTAGAAATGTCCAGTAGGTAATAAAAACGGTGATGTGTAAGCTCTGCGGAAAGCTGAGGAGCTGCAGCGTCAGCCAAGCCAGCCAAGAGGATTGGATGGAACAGCTGACCCTGGAGCACTGGGTCTGGTTCTCGTCTGGCCCAAAACTGGCCAGGAACTCTTCCAAGGAATCCTCCCAGGGCGCAGCTGTTGTCTTGAACACTGCGCACCATAGACATGGACAGTGAGCTCAAGCTTGGTGAGCCTGAAAATAGCATTTGGGGTCAGGGGTTCAAATGACCCACCAACCACCACTGAACACCACCACCACCAGTGTGAACATTTGATTTGTTTTGGTAGCATGCTGGCACAAGTTAATAAACCATGTCTCTGCACAGTTTCTTAATTTGTCATAGCAACAAATAGCACCTCTGAGAAAATGCATTCCCATGTTAAAAAAAGCAGCCGCCTACTTCAATGACTAGACCTTATTTGCAATATGTAGCAAATAAAAGCTGAGGTTGTATATGATGAGAATTGTGTTTGGTGTCCTGATTGAATCATAATTATAATGTGCATACCCATCTCTCTGAAGCTTTATAGCAAAGGGTAGCATGGGCAGAATGTGATGATACATGGAAAAAAAGAGATTTAAGTGATACTGTGAATTATGCTCAAAAGGGAAAAAAAACTAATAAGAGATTATGGGAAATGTTTTATTTACACTAGTCTGCAGCATGAACAACAACAGAATATTAGGGAACTGCATCTTGAGAGTTCTGATGCAAGGTCTCACATTTCATCCTCATTTTTCTTCAATGATTAATCCATTTGGTTTTCCTTTTATCTGCATCGCACGTCCGCACATCCCCACGAGGGGATTGACAGCCCGTAACACTGCTCTGCTCTCTCTGACTGGACTGTCTGCGCAGAGATTACGGATTGAGGTTAGGATTAAAATGAAATGGAGCAAGTGATTACATCCCGATAGCAAGGAATTTAAAAGCAGAGGAGCTTTAGTCTCTCTCTCTCTCTCTCTGTGTGTGCAGTTTATTCAGTACACTAAAACACTTGTCATATTTAAATGATAGATATTCCCTTTCCGCTGACTGATATTGTATTTAAATACTATAACCAGCAATATCTGATATTTGAATTGAAATGGCAGGCTTTTTATGCCGGAGTTCAGCAACCCTGATTTCTTGGCCTACATGTATTGGCTGAGGAGCAAAAACCTGCTCTTTTGTTGGAAAGAGGTCTGTGTGCCTGCCAGAGTGGACTCATTCATCATGGGTATGTGTTTGCCTGCTGCTGAACTCTATGAGTCAATATTTGAGGTGACATGCGATATTTTGTAACCTTCTCTCTGGCATGGAGAAACTGGACCAAAATGAAACACCTGCTCTTAGACGTCAATCTGTGCCATGTTTGAACATCTGTTCAATACACAAAGGTTTCAAAACCAAGGATTGCTGAGAACTGCAAGTAGGCCTCAGCCTAAATGCAATTTCTAACATAGTAAAGCAAAATGTTTCTTTAACCTGAAAGTGAGTGAGTGTGTGTGTGCATGCGCGGACATGTGTTAAGACGTAACATGTCGTAAAATGACCACGACACAAATAGGTAGCCGGAGTCCAACAGCAGGTTTACTTTGGTCATAGATAAACTTGCACACATACATCATGTCATCACTGCATAACCCACAGCAGCAGCTACCGAAAGCACTCCGAAAGTCACACACAGTTCAATAGAAAGGACACAACAGGCAACGTATGAAGATCCTGACACTACCAGTATTATAAAATGGTTCATAGTCAACATGGACACAATGCTGAACATTAAGATGAATGACTTTTGCCAAAATGGGGGTTGTGATGATGGCAATAACAATGCAATTTAGGTTTAACATTTACACTACTTCCTTTTCATGTTATTACATGATGCGTTCAGTCAAGAGACCTCGAAGGTTCCATACCACTTTACAGAAGGGCCACAGTAACTGGTCTTTGTTCTTTTACCCTCCCTAACGTACCATACAACTTCCCCATTCCTCATATAACTAGCATGCCATAAAATACCACTTAGATTGATTACACGGAAGTGAAGAATTCCTCTGATGGAGAGCTGTGTTAAATAATGTCATGGGGCCCACGGACCACCCCAGGGGGACATTCATTCTCATATTGATCAATGCCTTCTGGTGAACATATCTGCCAACCATCATCCTACACTACCCTCATTCATTCAAATGACAAGCTTGCCCTTCATCTAGAAAAACATATTTCAGTGTGTGTCTCCAAACCCCTTGTGGCCTGCAGTATTTTATTTGTAGTTAGCTAGCTGTTGCAGTCAGTGTCAGACTACCATGCACTTGGTGGTGGTGACAAGGCCAGGCTCCTGCACTGAAGCTCTCTCTGCTGTGCCACTGCAGCCTTGGCGGGCAAATCTGCTTCTCGTTTCCTCAGCCCCACTTTCTCAAGCCGTTCCCCTTACACTTGCCTTCTTTGCTGGCACAACTGGGTATGAAGGGAGGAAGAGGGGCAGAAGAGGAGGAGAAAAAAAGGCAGCATGGCTCATCTCTACTCAAGCTCAAATATTGCGCCCATTATGTCAGTAGAGGTTACCGCCAGCCAGCTGGAAGAGAGAGCACAGCCATGTCTGGGCCAGCAGGGGTGGGGACTCACAATGCTGCACGCCGTGCAGTGGTGACAGCATATAAAAACATCAATGTGCTGGGCGATTTATGGTATACAATAACTGACTGGACTCTCACAGCAGCCAAACACTGACATGTTGTTTTCTTTGAGATCAGCTTCCCTCAGGTAGGAGAGAATGCATTTCTGTGCTGGTCCACAGGCTGAGTGAGTTAGAAGTGAACACATTTTTTATGGCCTACTTTCTTGCAGGTCAGATACAATGCGTCTAATGGACTATTTCTGTGTGTGCGTGTCTGTGGATGCTCGTGACAGAGAGAATGCATGGTCTGCATGAGTGAGTCTATCAAATAATGATAGCCTGGCCATCAGCCTTTAATGTGAACACAGTGAATCTTGTTCAAAACATCAAAAATGATGCACAGATGTAAATAAACACACTAAGCCGTTATATAATCATTTCATCTGTATTACATCTAAGGAAGATGAAAAATACTATGACAGTGCATGACCATACTTAAGGCATAGAGAAGTCAACAGACCAGTATTCATTTGAACGCATGTGTACACATAAGTAAGAGATTGTACATGCACTATGCTGTTGACATTTTGGGAAAGATGAGGCCATTTTGAAATTAGTAATTCTTACTGGACTCGTAGAGTCACGTCATTACCGCACCACATAACACACACAACAAATTAGCAAATTCATGACAATTTTAAAATATCTGAAATGATATCAGCTGGATCTTTCACTGGAAGGATTTGTTTTTCTCCATTAACCTGTTATTATTTTTACATTAATTCTGGTCCTCATGTAATTAATTATGCATTTCAAAGATCATGTGATTTCTTCACTTTTCGTTTTTTTAAACACACAAACGACGACACCATGTAAGATAGGAAATGTGCAATTTGGATGGACCAATTGTCCTACAATGGTCCCCACCAAAGATCTCTCATATTTGTGCAGCTCTCCCAAACCAATCAGACTCTTAGGACAATACAGCTTCCAAAAAAAACACATACAAGAAAAACTCAAGTGGAACAACATAATGCTATTCCCCCCTTTCAGTCAAGGAACAGGCACCAACAAACCCAGAGAGTACCGGTTCAGGTTCCTGAGAGCACATCAGCTGCATTCTTGTGCGGCTTGCAAATAATCATCTGGATGGATGGACATTTTTTCTTGTTCCTTCTAAAATTGGCATAAACTGGCAGTTTCCATTCATACTAGACGTACAGATCAAGGTCTGCTTAGGCAAATCAGTGAACCCACAATAAGCAGCGCAATATCTGCAATGTCTGAGGCCTTATCCCCCTTGACAGGACTGGATGCACACGTGTGTATACCGAGTACACCTGTCAGTCAGTATGCTTCTGCCTTCTCCCTACTTCCCTCCTTCCTCCCATACATCATATCCCGCGACTCGAGTCACAAAAGCTTGAGCAGTAGCTCGTAGGTGGCGTTGATGATGCCCCAGCTGAGGAGCGAGCGGTGGTAATTGAGGTGCGCCCCTCGGAAGAGCAGTCTCAAACTGCCGCCCCGCTCACGCCACACCGTCATCAGCACTGTGCTGCAGGGCACAAACGCCCCCCCAACCTGCGCCTGCGCCCGCGACTTCACCACGTTGAGCGGGAAGAACATGATGCCGAGGCCGGCGCCCAGTAAGCCGCCGCACACAAAGTCTGTGACCAGGTGCTCGGTGTGCGTCTTGGCCTCGGGCAGCTGCTCCTTGATGGGGCCGCGCAGGCCGAAGAAGAGCACGTTGCTGGGGCCGTTGCGGACCAGCACAGGTACAAGGCCGCGGTAGCACTCCCGCACACCATGGTCGCTCAACAGTGTCCGGAAGGTGTGCGCTGTGTTGTGGAAGCGCCCGTGGTGCCGGTGGTCCTGCAGCAGCGTCTGCACACGCTCAAAGGGCGTCAGCACCGCCTCGGCCGTGCCAGCCAGCGCAGCCGCGATGCTGCGCGTCACAATCTCAGGCGTGCCGCTGCCCGCAGCACGGCGCTCCAGCAGCCGGGAGAAGTCCTCGTACAGCCCAAACATGATGGCCACTGTGGTGGTTTTCTGGAGCAGCGGCGGCAGCAGGCCTCGGTACAGCTTGCGCAGGCCGTCCCTCTGCAGCTGGCGAACTGCCTCCGTGGCCCGTACGCCGTGCAGCTGCTGCCGGAACAGCACCTTCTGCAGCGGGAAGGTGACTATGATGTTGGTGAAGGCCGACAGCGAGCCGCAGACATAGTGCTTGCCCTGGGGGCCCAGCATGGCAGCCAGGCCGGAGGTCAGGGCAGCCCCGCTTTTGGTCACCTTGCTGCCCTGTGCCACCGCCCCCGAGGAGGGGGAGGAGGGCGAGGGGCTGTGGCCGGGTGAGGCGACATGTTGCCGGGCAGACTCGGGGTCCATGGTGGTTACTGCCCCCATGAGAGACGAGATGAGACTGGTTCTAGGGAGTCAATTGTCATTTCTGATAAGAACAGCTTACATCCAGCACAGGTGCACACCCTGGGAAACAGATACAGAGAACAGACAATTGATCTCAAAGTACTGAACAGACACATCATAAAGATGTTACGCCATTGCCTTTGAGGTTGTGAGGAAATGAACTACAGAGGTCGTCCTTTTGCAACTAGTGGCCTAACCTACATTCCTGCAGTTGACGAAAAGTTACGTAACACTTTGTACGATGACTATAGGAAAGTGATTATCATACATCACTGCTATGTATCTTTTATTCAGACACAGTCCCTCGTGTCAAGCTTTATCCTTCGACCGGTCACAAACTGCTGTGTCATGAAGCGAATCGTTACTTAATAACAAGTAAATGTCGAGACGTTTTAACGCTTCATGGAGAGGTCATATGCGGTCACGACATAAACCTGTACAGTCCACGTATGTGGGAGTGGGACAGCACGATTACTGACACGGTTGCGTGAAAGTGCCACTTCTAAATGCAAGCATCGCAATCTCGTGTAAATATCGATGCAAACACGTTAGACGCATTTCAGTACATCATCTAGCTTGGCCGCTAAGGTTAGCAGCTAGCAGCACTTGGAAGAATTGGCACAAAATAACAGGTAATTGCTAACAGCTAATGCTAGCCTCGAAAGGGACAGGGGGGTCATTGGGTCTTAGGCTATTTAGTAAATCATATGGACGCTACTGCCATTCATAGTGGCGTTTGACCGTTTCCCTGACGTCTGTCTAGATGCGCCTGTGTGTTTTACAAGTGCTATTGAAGCTTTTTAAGGCAACGACGACCCCTTCTACTTGACAGCTGACACATGCTTATGTGCAGCTAATGTAGCTTTCCTGGCTACCAGTTACCTCCCTCAGCTCACCCTAACTAAATCTAGCAGTTATGGTGTGTATATTTAGTTTACCACAGCATGGCTCTTATTACCGACACGCTACGCATATTTTTAAAGTTCACGTTTGACTTTTGACTATTTTGCTGGTGAGCTGCATTATGACTGAAAACGATAGAAAGAGCCACCCAGCTAGCTGACGTTAGCAATCTAAAAGGCATCGTTCACACACATTCATGCATAAAACGACATGCGTGTTGACTAACGTTAGTATATGTAATGAAAGCAGAGTTCAGTTGTGCGATAAGTTTACAAAATATGCATGTGTTCAGGCTCACTCGCAAATGCAACCTTTACCTCCTGATGCCTCCTTTTCCTAGCTGACTATGATGTTCACAAGGGTGTCTACTACGATGGCTAATAGCTAGCCACTAGCTAGGGAAAACCTTGCTGCTAGCCAGCTAGATGTCACGAATGAATGAGAACACCCACACAGCATGAATTAGGCACCGGTTCCTTTATCATCTTCAACCACAATCTATCTGAATTAAGCGACTTTTCGATCAACATATGGAGGTGTCGTGTGTGATTCCTACCTGGAAAAGTCCTTTCCACAATTCGTTTCGCACCACTGACAACTATCTGTTCACACAGATGGGGCAACAGTTGACAGCTCACAAGCCAATCCTATTCAGTATTCACTGGGTCGTGCCCCCTTGAACTTGCCTCCTGATTTGGAAGTTTGGTGTATGTGATGTGTTCGATTCATATTTTCGTGCTTCCCTAAGTGCCCTGCTTACTCTGCTTATGCCTAGCGGCAACTAGAACTATAATGAATGATTGGCCTACTGTATTGTATATGAAAGAGCAGACAGCTGTCAACAAAAACAACAAAAACTATAGGCCTACAGTCATATTTGTAGGCTATGTGTCTTGGTTCTGTACTATTAAATGGAAGTCACAGTTCCCTCTGTTTTGTGTGTTATGTTGTTATAAAAGGACACTTAGGCCTATTCCTCATTCATAAACCAAATTAAGAATATTTTTGTAGGCCTACCTAAAATTAATTGTAATACTATTACTAGATGACTAGGAATAGGCCTTCAACATCATCAAAAAGCAAGTACATTTGTTAACAATGTTAAAAATGACAGTAGACTAATGCAGTGAGTGCGAGAGCATTATCATAAATAGGCTAGCCTAGGGGGCATTGTCATTTTCTCAGTGGCATGATGAAAAAGCTATATTGGTACAATTTAAGTCAATGGGCCATTCCCCTATGGCTTACCTTTTTTGCCACTGTTATATTTCACTGTATGCGACTTACCACAGAGGACACAAATAACAGTCATACAAAAGACAAAACCCACAAGCAGGGCTCTAAATTAATGTTTTTAATCTGCAGCCAAAATGGCTAGTAAAGGTTAATCTTACTCCCAAACACATAGGCCTACTCACTAATGGTTCAAAGTGCTATAGCTTTTCTACCCGCCAAATTTCACCAGCATTTGGCCAGTAGGCTGGTGTTAATTTAGAGCCCTCCCCACAAGAAAGCACAAGACAGCAGTAGGAAGAAAGAGGTAGAAATGTGTTGTTCTTTCAGGGCTGCCCTGGTTCAAGTGATAGGCCCTACATGCCTGTGTGGGGCCAGTGCTAAAGGGGGTGAAGATTCTTAGGCCAGCTTAGATCTGGGCCCACCAGCCCTGTCACAACCAGACAAGCAACTATGCAATCGCCTAGGAACCCCTTCAGTGAGTGGTTATGTATGTATTCAAATGACAGCAATGACAACTTTGTGAGTGAGGTAAAACCTCCCTAAAATTCAATAACCGAAAAATGCAATGACTTAATCCAGGGGTGGGGAACCTATGTCTGTTTTATCTGGCCCTGACATAATTTTATTGTTAGGCAGCTTCACATGAAATATGAAATATTTTGTACATGAATCTTAGAAATTACATTTTCACTACAATTAGGTTATATTCAGGCGACCTAGAGAAGGTGGGGTCTGTTTTAAAGGTGGCTGCCTTCAGTATAGGCCTAAAGTGCAGGGGAAATCCTGGTTTGTGTTCATAGTACGGCCCTCTGAGGACTGTTATGGCCCTTGGAAGAATTTGATGAAAACAATTCCCCATCCCTCCCCAATAGTTCTGAGACAAACGGAGGGTCCCAAGTCACTCTTTGCCTATGGGCCGATACTGACTTTTCTGTTCATACCCATATTTGCCCTGAAAACATGGTTGTCAAAAGGATTTTGGGTTGTTTGCAGGGCTGTAGTGGAGGGTAAACGCACGTAAACGCCGTTTACGCACCTCTGGAATTTAGGAAATAGCGTTTACCCACCTCTAAATAGCGTTTACCCACCTCTAAATAGCGTTTACGCAGCTCTTAATGGCAATTACGCACGTCAAAGTGCCCTGCGCCTTGTGATCTGCCGTTGGAATAATCCAAAATAAATTTGGTGTCATTTAAAAAAATATTGTTGAACATGCTTAACGCTTTAGTAGGAATCATTTTCATCCGCTCCAGGTTTCTCTCTACCGTTCGGAAATTAGTCACGCCCTTCTCATCAAATCTAGCCACTTCGCAACGTTTGTCCGAAAGAAGTAGGGACAAGCCAGTGCGCCCCATGTTTACAAGCGAAAGCGCATCTGCCCGCCGGTTCTACGGACGGCAATGCCGATAGAAACGCAAATGCACGTTCGTGGTGGACTTGAAGAAAAAATCCCGCGTGTGAATTCAGGTATAAAAGTAACCTAACACAGGGGAGGAGCCTAGTAACACCACCAAATCCACCATTTAGGGAGGTAAAAGATTTGTTACACCTTGTCACAAGACTTAGCCTAAAAATTATTTCATGATCTGACATGTCCAAGTTATTTGCAAAAGCAATTTCTCAGAGCTAGAAGGACTCATTCCTGAGTAAAGAAATTATAAGCTTCTTCTTCATCAGCTTCTTCTTCTGTCTATTTCCTTTGCAGTTATTGATAACGCTGTATGGGTTAGCTTATGAATGGTAGGTAAAACTCCAGTTCCTCTCTTAATGGCTGCAGTGCCTATTGCTAATCTATGAGCACCATGCCACTACAAGTAGGCCCTAGCCTAGGTAGGCTACCGTAGGCCTAATGGATGATGGTGGAGGGGTAAATTGCGAGGTGTCTTATAAAAATATAAGCCTAAAATGTAGCCTAATAGCACATCATTATCAATTCAGTTGAAAACCACAAATGCTGTGTTTTTTATATTTAGTTTCCAATGTTATAGCCTATAATATGTTATAGCATTATAATGCCATTCATCTTTGTGGGGAATGGCTGAGATGGGCCTACAGTACATGATGGTGAATCTATTTTTAAAAACCTAATGCAGAAAGTGGAATAGGCCTATGAAATGCTGTTGAGCTACTCCAATATAGGTGTTAGGCCTACTATCTAGGATTGTAACAAAGGCACACTCTGCATCATATGATCACACAAATTATGTGATAGGCCTATAGGCCTGACTGAAGATATTTTAATTGTCATTTATAGTAGAAAAATGAATGTGCAAGCCAAAAAGTTCTAGTGGCTTTTAAACAAATGACCATTTTGGATGCGTTGATACCGATACTTTATAGGCCTACTATCATGCCTGGCCTCATACCCATTTTCATACCTGTAGATACACAGATACACCGATGATACACGCATCGCGTCGCGTCACGGTCTGTCTGATCAAAAAATTCATAGTTTACCCACCTCTAATTTGACCACTACAGCCCTGGTTGTCTGGTAAACTTTTTGGTTGCTTTGAGTTCAGCTGTCCAAGTAGCTAGGGAGATAGGTGCCCCGATACTTCAGTTTGTGATACAAGCGCCAGAATCGGTACAGATACTCCTTGGACATTACTATTTTCAAAAAGTATGCGGGCCACTTCAAATTCAAGATGGTTGCCCATTTTTTCCAAGATGGCCGCAATACAGATATAATACAGATACCGTTACAGAAGTGACAAAAGCACCAAACTTTGCATGGTGTTTCTTTAGGGTATATGCGGTAATTCTAGCCTCGGAGCCCTCGGAAAAAGAAAAATATTCTACCATGTCATATACAATATGTCATGCATTACATTGTTATTACATGACATTATACTTAGCTGACGATGTTAATATAGTCCCGAACTCAGCAGAGATGAAGCAAGGGCAGGGGTAGCCTGCTTGACCAGATTGCTGAAACTATAAAAATGTTCATAGTGTGAAAGTATGGGTGAGTCTGTGGTTACATGCTTGACAGCAAATGTAACATTGTGGACAAGTTGAGAAGATTCTTGGTCTGAATTAAAATGAGCATTTCCCACACTAAAACTATGGTGAGAATAGACTGCTGCTAATGCTCGCTCAGCTGCATCTGAATGGGGAAGTGTCAGTGCAAGATGATGTCCAAGGTAGCAGGTTCTCCATCCTCTAATTTCCATAACAGATATTTTTTTATTAGTAGAGAGGGTAAAGGACAAGACCTCTCCATATGTATGAAGAACCCATAAGATCACCTAATTCTAAATTTTCACAAGTAGCATTATGTCTATAGTGACTGCATTTCAGTCTTTAAGAATGGCATTACAGATCACTCAATATACAGTACATGTAGGCTATATCTTCAGTTCAAATCAAATGGGAATTGATTTTTAAGTAACCCCAACTCCGATGAAGTTGGGACGTTTGGTAAACAGTGAATAAAATCAAAATGCTATCATTTTCAAAACACTCAATCTATTCATTAGATGGAGAATAGTGAAAAGACAACATATTAAGTGTTAAAACCGAGAAAAAATATTGTTTTGGGGGACATATGTACTCATTTCTAATTTGAGAAATCCAACATGTCTCAAAAGAGTTGGGACGGGGACAATAAATGGCAGCAAATGTCGAGGAAGACTAAAAACAAAACAAAAGACAACACTTAACAGTTAAATACATTAACCGATGAGATTATTTTATATAAAAAACAGTGTTAATTCCTATCTTGGACATGATTTCACCAGCTTAAATGGTGGGTGTATTCCTTGTCATGTTTTGCAATGTTTTCCTTTCTGTAGTGCTTACAGTGTGACAGGTCTTGACCAAAAACCCACCATTTTATCACATGCTGGTCCTTATGATGGAGCCAAACTGTTAAAACATAGTAGAGAATTCAATTTGACCTTACTATGTGGCAGTAATCGAAGATCTCCCTTCAAAATATAATGCATGAGTGGCTTTTCATGCTGTTTAAAACCCATTTATACCATTCAGCACTGTATTTAACTCTACAGATGAGTGAGAACATCTTAACCAATGCACTACTGCATCCGCATGCCATCATGGAGGCTGACTTTTGAAGCTAGCACTAACACAAGTTGGATGGTCCATTTTCACTGTAGCACAGGATGTGCAATGCTCTATTATTGTCAAAAAGAATGGACTTCTACAACTTCTGCTGACTTCTGTAAGCAAAGGACAGTTTCCCATGTCTTCTGGGTCTATTTCAAGTGAGCTCAGGTGCTTAGGAGAATGTTAAACCCCTGTGTCATTTTCATGCATTAAGCATTCTTAATATGGTCAATTTGCAATAGCTCTAGCACTCCAGGAATTAGAGTGAGACTACAGCCAATATATATTTCATGATGTCATGAACCTATACAATGATTTTATTAACAAAAATATGTCTTATATACACTCAATCGTGGTAAATCAAAGGGAATTCAAAAATGTATGTAATAACTATGGTAATTATTCCCTTTGCATCTTTAATTCTGAGTGACTCAGCCTCTCTGTGATGATCTTATACCTGGACACCTATATTGTCCGTCAGTACAATTCATTTTGAAATGTTCTTCTTTGTTGTTTTATCTTATTTGGATGTTTACTAAATTTCAATGATCCCCGTCCCAACTCTTTTGAGACGTGTTGGATTTATCAAATTAGAAATGAGTACATATGTCCCCCAAAACAATATTTTTTCTCGGTTTTAACACTTAATATGTTGTCTTTTCACTATTCTCCATCTAATGAATAGATTGAATGTTTTGAAAATGATAGCATTTTGATTTTATTCACTGTTTACTAAACGTCCCAACTTCATCGGAGTTGGGGTTTGTAGGTGTTGAGTAAGTAGGCAGAGGTGTGAGAATTGTTTTTTTTCCCCCTGAATTTGCAAACAAGTCCTCACCTAGTACTTGTGTCACAAGTTGCATTACAGTAAACTCAGTAATCATTGAGTATTTCAATTGCTACTTCAAAAATGACAGGTGATGGACAACCGTAGGTCTTTGCCACCCTTAAGAGAAATATCTATGTTAAACAACAATTCTCATATGGTATATACTATATATACACAAAATGCCATATGGCTTTTTTAACCTTCAATATTTTGAGTGGTAACAGTAACATAACTCATTCCCACTACACCTTTTTGCATCATATTGTACATGACCTAAGAATTCTCTAAATGTTTCAGTTCTGTGTAGTTGTACAGTACAGTACAGTACAGTACAGTACAGTACAGTACAGTAGCATACAGTATGGTGCCGTATAGTAAAGTACAGTACAGTAGAGTATAATACAGTAGAGTATAGAACACTACAGCACAGTACAGTGGCATACAGTACGGTACAGTACAGTAGCATACAGTACAGTGCAGTACAGCACAGCAACATACAGTATGGTGCAGTACAGTAAAGTACAGTAGCATACAGTACAGTAGAGTGTAGTACAGTACATTGCAGTACAGTACAGTAGCATACAGTACGGAGCAGTATAGTAAAGTACATTACAGTACAGTAGAGTATAGTACAGTACAGTCAAGTACAGTATCCTACAGTACAGCACAGTACAGTGGCATACAGTACGGTACAGTACAGTACAGTACAGTAGCATACAGTATGGTGCAGTACAGTAAAGTTAAGTAGCATACAGTACGGTACACTACAGTACAGCACAGTACAGTAGCATACAGTACGGTGCAGTACAGTAAAGTACAGTAGCATACAGTACAGTAGAGTGTAGTACAGTACAGTGCAGTACAGTACAGTAGCATACAGTACGGAGCAGTATAGTAAAGTACATTACCGTACAGTACAGTATAGTACAGTACAGTACACTACAGTACAGCACAGTACAGTAGCATACAGTACGGTGCAGTACAGTACAGTACAGTAGCATACAACAGTACGGTGCAGTATAGTAAAGTAAAAGTACAGTAGCATACAGTACGGTGCAGTAGAGTACAGTACAGTATGGTATATCACATTACAGTACAGTACCGTACAGTACAGTACAGTACAGTACAGTACAGTATAGTACAATGCAGTACAGTACAATACAGTAGAGTACAGTATAGCAGAGTAGACTACGCCACAGTACAGTACAGTATAGTCTTGATGACTTGTAGGCTACTTTGACAGCTGTATCCCTCCAAAGCCAATGGCATTTCCACATGCTGTTGTTTAACGTTTTTGAAAGACTTTTGAGTGTGTGAGAGAGGGAAGGCAGGCAGATATGTTTTAAACAAAGGACCACACGCACAAATAAAAAATAACAAGCAATCAGGAAGTTAAGTGGTTAGGTAGCCAACATGTCATCTAAGTTTAAGCACAAAGTAGACCAGAAAACAGACATGTTACCATTTTGCTAATACATACAATACATAAAGTATTTGTCACTATACTGTAGGCCTATGTATGGTGTATTGCATATTGACTCCTACGGTTGGAGCCAAATAATTTCAAGAAGGCAATACAAGTGTCTTTGGCGACACCTACTGTATGGATACAAAATTATTTCAGATATTGTTTGTCGGTCAATGCATTGCATTGCATTGCATGGAGAAGCGCAACCATATTTTAAGTTTAGGCCTATATAATAGGGGGGGGGGTGGGGGAGATAATGTTTAGGCATTGCATTTTCAACATGTCCCTAACTTCCGCTGTCAACTGTTCAGAGACCCCAGACGTGTTGTAAAAGACCGTTTCTCAACAGGTTCAGGGGCTCTGTTTTTTTGTTTTGTTTTTGAAAGAGACATGGCCTTCATTATTTAGTTTATTCATCGTCTGACTTTTTCCTCTCATTTCATTCATTCACACGACGTGATCTTCCACCGGTACAGTAGGTGGCAGTAGGTGGCTGTGACGTAGTTTTTGCGACAGGAAGAGGTCTTCCCCGGATTTTCCGGCGGTGCTGACATCTTTATTTATATTTTTCAGTTTATAGATGAAAGGTTGAATATTGTTAAATTGACCCTGATTCGTAAGTCGATACAGGAGAAGTCCGCATTAATGTACCAGTTCCCTTTGCAGTGCACCATAACGTTGCCACACAGGCGTAACGTTACAAGGGTGCGTGAAATGCATAGCTGAATTAGCTCGTGTTATTATATTTAGTGATATTCAGACCTCGTGCATTGGCCAATTGAATGCTGGTTCAGAGGAGCAGCGCGCAATTATTTACTTTGCTGTTTAATTTTCTGAAGCGGAGACGTACGCCGTTATGTCTGCACAGGGAGATTGTGAATTCCTCGTGAAACGAGCCCGCGAGCTTGTGTCAGAAGACCCTTGGGCTGCCAAGGCATGGCTAATAACAGCTCGAACTCTTTATCCAGCCGATTTCAACATTCAGGTAGCCTACTATATCCTTCTTTACCCTGTTAGTGAAACAACTAGAACAGAAATGAAATAATGGATCACGACATACAGAGACAAGATTCATGGAATATAGTAATTCACCATCTTTTTGTGTTCCCTTTTTGTAAACAGTATGAGATGTACATCATTGAGCGCAATGCAGAAAGGACCACACCTGCTGGCAGACTTCTGTATGACATGTAAGTAAATTTCAGCAATTGCAGTTGCTATGAATTGGTTTTCAGTTAATACACAAAGGATATAGGGCTGCAAAGTGTTCTAATGACTCATACCATGTTACAATTACTGTCATTGCATCCCTGTCTACTGTCATGTTTTTGCAGGTTTATCAATTTCCCTGACCAGCCGGTGGTGTGGCGTGAGATCTCAGTCATCACAGCAGCATTAAGAAATGACAACCAAGATAAACATGCTCAGTTTTTGAGAGGTAAGCTTTGCTATGCATACTCACAACAACTAAACTCAATTTAAATCGAGGAGACCATTGCTCTGTATGGATTATGATTAAACTGGTATTGTAAACGTCCTAGGATTGTTTGAGACCCTACCTGGCCGCATCCAGTGTGAAATGCTCCTGAAGGCCACGGAGCAGTGTTTTAACACGTTAGAGAAGGCTGAGATGCTGCTGCTTTTATTACGAAGGTTCCCAGAGTCGGTGGTTCAGCACGGGGTAAAGCTGTCTTCTTCTTTCTACATTACAAGAAACCCTACGGCAATGCAATTCATCTTGTCAGCTGTCAGTGTCTGACTTTACCTCCTATCCTTAGGTAAGCCTTGGAGAGTCTCTACTAGAGGCTGAAAATGTGGAAGACCTGGATACACCCGTGAACTGCTTCAGAAAGCTTTTTGGTGAGCATACCCTCTTGTGCTTCATATCTAAAAATGTCAGTATCCTCTTACGCTTTACCTTAGAGGATATAACAGGAAAGGCGTGTAAGTTTGTGAAGTAATTCTCACTTTTTTTGACGTTCATGTTGTACTTTTCCTGTTGCCCAGTCTGTGATGTTCTCCCCTTGATCATGAACAACTTGGATATGCGGCTTCCTCCCAGTCTGCTGTACAAGTACATGCACAAGGCAGCTGAGTTCTACATCTGCTATGTCACACGTGGGCCTTCTGCAGACACACAAATGCAGGGTAATTCAACTCACAAATGCACACACACACACACACACACACACACACACACACACACACACACACACACACACACACACACACACACACACACGTTTGCCTTTAGTGATTTTAGTGTACCATAAAGTACCAGTCATGCATACAAACCATGGTTTGCAGGACCATTGGTGACCCTTCATATTAATACAATGCTTGCTGATGGAATATATCCTTCCCGTAGCTAGGTATGTCATAGCCTGTTGTAGCCGTTATTCACCGCCCTTCCCATCACGTCCAGGTGGTCAGGAAGGTGGCTTGAAGTCTCCCGGGGTGATGCGAGGGGCACAGAAGTATGTGATTGATGGCCTGTCAGAGAAGTCCTCGGTGGTGGCTGAGCCGTGGGAGAGGCTGCTGGACATCCTGGCGGTGGTGGGGGCTCGCTGTGAGTGGCAAGGAGACAAGGGCAGCAGGTGAGGCAGATTTAGGGTCTCTTTAAGTGTCTATCATTGTGTGATTGGCTGCCCAAAAGGTCATTTTGGAGGTTTAGTTGTTTTAAAAGAATTGTATCTGATTGGTTGTCCACCATTCTGTTTGACTCTTTTTGTGAGTGTATAAAAAATGTGTTTGGAGTAGGGCTGCTTGATTATGAGACAAATCAATATCACAAATATTTCAGTCAATATTGATATCACAATATTTTTAGACAATATATTTTTTTTAAGATAAATAATTTTGCTTGACAATTCACAATCTTCCATTCGTTCAGCATTGTAAATGGGGGGGACATAGAGAAACACAGTGGCGTTCTGCATGAGTGTTGGGTGGCGTAGCAAGTCTGCTCTGTGCTCGCAATGGAGCACAGTTTAGAGTTTGGAGATCAAGTGATCATGCCAGCTGATGTTTATCTGCCCTGTGTGTGGGTGGTGTTGCGTGTCTCTATGTCTCCTTGTGACTTTGCAACTTGGTGTCTTTCATCGTGTGGTGTTGCTGCAGGAGTTACATAGAGCTGCTGCATCGTGTGAAGGAGCTGTGCCGCTACCTGCCCAGCCTGGAGGGGGAGACACTGTCCCGCTGCAGCAGCCAGGTGGTCACCTGTGCTGCCCTCGTCTTCTTCCGAAGTGCCTACCTCTATGTGTCCGTCATACAGCCTTCACTTTTCCATGGTAAGTTTTGCACGTGTGACATCCAGCTGATGGTCAAACGAGAGATTTTTTTTTCTGTGACCGCATATTTTCTTTCTGTGACCGCATATCCTTAGAGTTAGAGTTTCCAACACTGGGGTTACAGTTAAAATCTCAAAGCATACGCCAGAGATGTCAAACTCAGGGCCAACAGCCAAGTCTGGCTCACAAAATCATTTTATTCTGCCCACAAGATCCTTTCAAATATGTATGTGTTAGCCCACATCCGGCATTAAAGAAATACTGTGCAACTTTTTCATAGTCATGAAGCGGCTTGGAACGTATGGGTATATTCTATACCCTCGGTTCTCTGAGGGAGATAAGTGAGACACAGACTGTGACTCTATGGGGTTTAGCGCCCTCGCGCGACCGCTCTTGAAGCCTTTTTAAACACGCCTATTGGCTGAGTTGAGCTGTCACTCATAGGCGCCCGCCTCCTATATAAACTGTGATAGCTCGCTCATCTTCACATTAACCAGCTCTTTAAGACGAGCAAGAAGGAAGGGGCAGCAAAAGTCTGTCTCACTTATCTCCCTCATAGAAATGAGGAGATGGAATACCCATATGTTCTCTTTCGGTCGAATCGCTCAACTCAGACTGTGACTCTATGGGAGTTTTAAATACGCCCCTGAATGCTCATTCCCAACCAGTAAAAATAACGGGAGTGAAAAACCACGCTGAAAGTGCAAAGCAGTTCATACAGGTCTTGATCCCCCCGCCTCAAGGACAGCGTGAGCCACCGTGGACGCTGTAACATCAAGGCGATAGTGTTTTACGAATGTGTGCGGTGAAACCCAACCCGCGGCAGCGCAAACAGTCTGGACAGGCACTCCTCTAAATGCGGCCCAAGACGCGGCGACACCTCTAGTAGAGTGAGCTCTGAGAGCAGGAGGGTCTTTCCCCGAGGCCCGATAGGTCATTGCAATCACATCAACAATCCAATGGGACAGCCTCTGTGTCGAGAGCGCCTGTCCCTTAGAATTAGTTGCAAAGCAAACAAATAGTTGGTCGGTACGCCTGAATGAAGAAGTTTTGTCCATGTATAAGCGTAATGCCCGGACCGGGCAGAGGTAATGTAACCTCTCCTGTTCCTGCGAGGAGAAAGGAGGGGGGTTGAAAGACGTCAGTTGTAGATCGCAGCTGCCGTACAACATAGACACTTTAGGAATAAACGCTACATTGGGCCGAAGCGTGACATTATTATTATCCGCACTGAATTCCATACAGGAGGGGTGTATAGAGAGAGCAGTGATCTCGCTCACCCTTTTAGCTGAGACAAGGGCCAGCAAGAGGGCAGTTTTGTACGAGAGGACCTTAATGCTTGCAGTCTGTAGGGGCTCGAACGGGGCTTGGGAGAGCGCGTTCAGCACCAAGGAGAGGTCCCAAGAGGGAACGGTCGAGCGCACAGCAGGTCGAAGGCGTCGAGCGCCCTTCAGAAATCTGTTAGCCAGGGGGTGCGCTCCCGGAGATACACCATCGTAGCCTACATGGCATGCTGAAATCGCTGACAGGTAGACCTTAAGTGTAGAATAGGCCAGTCCCTTCTCGAATAATTCCTGAAGGAACGTAAGTACATGGGTGATAGAACACTGAAAGGGGATAACGCCCTTCTGAACACACCATCTCTCAAACGCCCTCCACTTCATATCGTACACAGATCTCGTAGATGGAGCTCTGGCACTCTGAATAGTTGCAATAACATTCGGTGGCAGACCTATTGATCTTAATGTGTCCCTTTCACGTGGAAGGCGTGTAGGTTCCACGCTGACGGGTTCGGGTGAACTAACTCCCCCCCCATCTGTGACAGAAGGTCTTTGCTGTTGGGGAGTCGCCAAGGCTGCCCGGCCAGTAAGAGAAAGATCTCCGCTAGCCAGGGCTTGTTTGTCCACCAGGGAGCAACCAGCACCAGCGAGAGGCTCTCCTCTCTCACCCTCGCTAGTACATGTGGGATTAGATAGACTGGGGGGAACGCATACAAGAGAGTGTTCGGCCACGGGTGTGATAGCGCATCCGTTCCCAGTGGGGCATCCCTGTCTCGAATGGAGAAGAACAGTCTGCAATGTGTGTTCTCTCGTGATGCGAATAAATCCACCTCCGCCCGCCCGAAGCGTTTCCACACGAGCTCGATTACGCGCGGGTGTAATCTCCATTCCTGATTGGAGAGGCATGCCCTCGATAGTCTGTCTGCACGCACATTCAGCACGCCCGGAACATGAGTGGCTCTGAGCGACTGTAAGTGAGCGTGTGCCCAAAGTATAATATCGCGAGCTATGCGGTGAAGCCGAAGCGACCGCAGGCCCCCTTGGTGATTTATGTATGCCACTACTGCTGTGTTGTCCGTACGGACTAAAACGTGGTGATGGCGCAGCAAAGGCAGGAAATGCTTTAGCGTTAGGAACACTGTTGTCAGCTCCAGGACGTTGATGTGAAGCTGACATTGGTTTTCTGTCCAAACACCACCCACAGCCAGATCCCCCAGAGTGGCGCCCCAGCCACTCAGCGACGCATCCGTTGTCACCACACGTCGTGTCACGATGAGTCCCAGTGGGGCTCCCTGTGACAGTAGTGCGGAGTCTCGCCACGCCAGTAGCGCGCGGATGCATGGGAGGGAAACCGTTACCTGCCGGTTGAGGTGTGCTCTGCGCTCGGGGTGCAAACGGAGCGCGAACACCCATCTCTGCATGTCCCTCATATACAGTTGCCCCAGCGGTACTACTGCTATCATAGATGCCATTAGACCCAGAAGGCGAAGGCAAGTACGAAATTTGACCTTTTTCCCCAGTTGGAAATTGGAGAGACACTTGTGAAATGATTCCACTCGTTGTGGCGTGAGTTTGGCACGGAACGTGGTGGAGTCCAGTGTGAGGCCCAGGAAGTGCACAGTTTGAGCTGGGGTTAGCACACTTTTCTGATAGTTTATTCGGAAACCTAGGGATTCCAGATGGCTGCGGAACAGGTGTGTGTGTTCCGTGGCTATCTGCGCTGACGGGGCGCATAGAAGATAATCGTCTATGTACCCGAAAATACGCATTCCTCTTTCTCTCAGTGGGGATATGGCAGCATCCATAATTTTTGTAAAAAGACGGGGTGCAGTAGCCAGCCCGAATGGCAACACTTGGAATTCTAGTGCCCTGCCCTCGAAATAAAATCTCAGGAACTGTCTGTGGTGTTTGTGTATGCTGACGTGAAAATACGCCTGTTTCAGGTCCAATTTTGTGAACCAGTCCCCGGGTTTTATGGACGTAATGAGTTGCTTGTGCGTCAACATTTTGAAGGAATATGTTCGTATGTGACGGTTCAGCGCTCTCAGATCTAAGATGGGGCGAGAACCCCCGTCCTTTTTCGGTACAACGAAATACCTGCTGTAGAACCCCGACCGTGCTACGTGTGGGGGAATTATCTTTACAGCGTTCTGCTGGAGTAGAGCTTCTATCTCCTCTCTTAGTATTCGAACCGAATTTGTATTCACCACAGATGGAGTTAGCCCCTGAAAGCTCGGGGGCTTTCGCGCAAATTGTATTTTGTACCCATGCTCGATCATAGACAGAACCCAAGGACACGTTACGTGTATGTGCCAAGTCGCTATACGGTGTGTGAGCGGCTCTGGACTGTACAGGGGTATGACTGTGTTTGGTCGTGCGCCCGCGGTCTGTAGTGGGGAGTTTAGCCACTGAGTCGGGGGGCATAGTGGGTATGAGCGTGCGCGAGGGGGATGCTCGGCGCACGCGTTTGCTTTTAATAGAATTTTTTCTCGGGGCTGAGGGCTTATGAAACCGTGTTTGTTCGTGAACGACCCCAAAGCAGAGCGTGGGTGTGTGTGAGAGACTTTTATCAGACCCAGAGGTAGAACCGTGGGTATGGGAGTGTGAGTGAGGGCACTGGGGCTTAACAGCTTTATTTGTGTCAACAAGGGGAACATGCTTGTGCGACATTAGCCATAGTCTCATTGCAGGGCCAGCCCCGGGCTGGCCCGGACAAAAGGGGGCTGACGGTGATCTCATCAAAAGGGGGCTAGGTGCTAAAGATGGCCGCCGGGCCAGGTTGTGGGGCTTAGGGCCGCTTTTCCTGGCCCGTCGAATTCGATGGGCCATCAAGCACCGCCGAGGCTCGGAGGCGGGGTCAACCTCGGGCAGAGGTCAGGGAGGGGTCGGGGAGGGGTTAGTGTCCGAGACCAAATAAAGGGCAGATGTTGAGACTGAAGCATACAGTATTTCATTTTTTTATACACTACAAGAACGAAGAAAGAAGAAGATGGCTGCTGAGCGCGTGATCTGGTCTGTGGAGGACGTGAACATAGGCAACATCAAACACACATAAGGTCAGAAAAACACCTGTCGCTAACGAAGAGGACGTTCATTTTGTGTTGCCCATCAATCTGCTGTTTCCATAGCAGCTAAGCTTTAGGCTACTGCTGTTCAGCGAACCACTGTTCCAATGCACGTCTTACGACAGCTCCAGCGTCGGCATTTTCCCCTTCCTCTGCCACGCGGAGAGGTTGAGCAAGTTGTGACGGAACGTCCCACTCTGCAAGGAATGCGTCCAGGTTTTGCTCGCAAAGATTGTGCAGTGTACAGCAAGCCAGCACCATGTCCTCAACAACTGTGACACTGCGTTCATTTTTTTTGCCCAGACACCTCCATCTTCCTTTTAACCGCCCAAAGGCATGCTCAACAACACAGCGGGCACGGCTTGTCCTCTTGTTGTACAGCTCTTGACTTTGTGTCAGTCGACCAGTGTCCGGGAAAGGTTTCATCAACCAGCTCTGCAGAGGATACGCAGAGTCGCCAAGGATGAAGTAGCCCACATCGGTACCACAGATGTTTCTGACTCTGCCTGACAAAGCATCCGAACCAAAGGCCCACCACCAGATGTTTGACTTCTTCAGCACCGTGGCATCGTGTTCTCGACCAGGTATGCCAACGTTCAAATCCCAGAACATCCCTTTCCCGTCAACAACCGCTTGCAGAATGATGGAATGCCATCCCTTTCTGTTGCAGTAGTCTGACTGGTATTGCGGTGGTTTGGTGATGGGGATGTGCGACCCATCTATGGCGCCCACACACTATTGTGTGTTTACGGACCACCCCAGAGTTGAACGTGGGGGTATCTTGGTTTTGTGACGGGCAGGGCGCGTAATGGCCGGCCCGACACCGTGAAGGCTGGTAGGGCAGCCTAGTAGCTAGGCTGACTTCTTTTTCTTGGGCATCGGGCGGCCACGTCCTCGTCCGGCGCCCGCGTCCAGTTGGATGGTAGGGCGGCGTGCCCATGCACTGTGAACCACGGTCGGCTGTGGAGGTGGCTGAGCAGGGCGGGTCACCGGTATGGTCCGTCTAGCCGTGTGCCACTGGCGGGAGGGTCCGGCAGTAGTAGTAGGCTGGGTAGGAGGTGGGTTTTGTACGCCCGGGTTTCGGGGGGGTACTGGGTGGGCCAGTTTGCGGGGAAGACAGTAGCCAAAGGCTTCGTTCTCCTTTTTCTTTGACTCGCACCGCGACTGCATTGCCTGCACAGCGGAACCGGCCTATGGCCTGGTTAGAACAACGTGTGGTCCTCATAACGAAGTCCATTGCCGTTCGAATCTCGGTCCATAGTTCCTTCACCGGCTTGTCCTCGTTGATAGCGGCACCCACTTCTGCCTGTAGCTCGGCCACGTATGCTAATAGCAGCGACACCGTGTTCTGAGCGCGCGCAGCCTGTCCCAGGACTTTAAATGTTTTCTCCAATTGCTGGGAGGAAAACTTTGGCTGCTTGTGAGGCAGTTGTGCAGAGGCTGACAAACCCGTGTTGGAGTTGGGGGCTAGGTAAGAGGCTACGGACTGTTCCACTTTGGGGCAGTCAGATAACCCCCTCTCTGTTGCTCCCTCCATTTCAGAAAAAGAACCGAAACCACCGATAACCACTCGATTGGAGTAAGGTTTGTTCCAAGTTCTAGTCACGTCATCCAGGCAGTCCTTAAACGGTGGGACTGAAGCCTTGGGTGCCGGTGCGAGCGGGGGCAGGAAATTACCGTCGAGCCTGTTGCTAGCCCGGACCGGTGGCGGTTGTGGCCACACGAGTCCGAGGCGCTGGGCGGCGCGTTGGCAGGTTTCCAGGAATAGTTTTCCCGCTGACGTTTGATGTTCGACAGTTGGCTCCTCGCAGACCGAAGTGGCGACGGAGGCAGGGGGGGTGACTTGGGTGAAGGGGAGAAGCGATTCGCCGTCCCCGCACTCCATATTAGTCTCTCCTTCTGTGAAGGAGCACTCCTCCACATCGGCAACCGACTCGGGGGCGGGGGGCAGTAGGCTCCCGTGACCCGTTGTCTCGTCGCCAGACCAGTTAAGCAGTTGTGCCTCGTCGTCCTCGCTCATCACCAGCTCGGAGAGTAGGGGGTCCGAGAGTGGTTGGGGCTCCAGTGGTAGCCCGAAGCATTCGAAGCGCTGCTGTAGTGTTCTCAGCGAGAACCGAGAACAGTCCTTGCATCCCCGTGGGTTCTCCAGGGCCTCGCGGGCATGCTGGAGACCCAGGCAGTTAACACAGGCCAGGTGGTGGTCCTTGGAGTTGATGAACTGACCGCACGCGTTCGGGCATGGGCGCCGTTTTGGGCGCGATGCGGAGTGCATGGCGAGTCCGTCCAAAAAGAAATAAAATAAAAATATATATCTCCAATATCGTTATCGTAGGGGTAGCGAGCTTGTGCGGCTGTCCGAACGAAAAACGGTATGAAGAAAAGGTGAAGCAGGCAGGTGGCGAGTCTTGGCAGCCAGATGCTAGCAGGTGTCTTAGCAGGGAGGTTCGCAAGCTAATGCGGCGAATACTCACCTCACGAAAAAATATTCTTTTTCTTTCTTTCTCTTTTCCTCTCAATACCTCGACGCTAAGTGGCAAGAAAATGTCTTCTTGCCAGCGAGCTAGCTGTTGAGTCGGGGTATAGTCAAGAAAGTTGCGGCGTGGTACTCTTCCGAAGGCTTGTAGGCGAGTCTTGAAGAGCTAAAATGTGAAGATGAGCGAGCTGTCACAGTTTATATAGGAGGCGGGCGCCTATGAGTGACAGCTCAACTCAGCCAATAGGCGTGTTTAAAAAGGCTTCAAGAGCGGTCGCGCGAGGGCGCTAAACCCCATAGAGTCACAGTCTGTGTCGAACGATTCGACCGAAAGAGAACTCAAGGTTTTGCTTGTCTGCCCCGTTGTATGCAAGCTGTATGCAAGGGTGTAATTACAGAACAGATTTGCACATTATCTCTACGTCAATAACAATATCTCATTTAGTTCAATGCAACATTTCGGGGGGAAAACTAGATGCTGCTATGGAGTTACAGTGCCCTCCATAATTATTGGCACCCCTGGTTGAGATGTGTTTTTTAGCTTCCAATTATTATTATTTTTTTCTAAATAATATGGGACCTTAATGGAAAAAAAGAGAAAAATCCAACCTTCAATACAAGTGCATTTATTCAGTAGGGAAAAAATCCCACATAAAGAAATAATTATTTGACATCAAATAATGTGTTTCACAATTATTAGCACCCCTGGTGTTAATATTTTGTACAACCCCCTTTTGCCAACAAAACAGCACCTAATCTTCTCCTATAATGTTTCACAAGATGGGAAAAGACAGAAAGAGGGATCTTTAGCCATTCCTCTTTGCAGAATCTCTCTAAATCATCCAGAGACCTGGGTCCTCTCCTCTGTACTCTCCTCTTCAGTTCACCCCACAGGTTCTCAATGGGGTTGAGGTCTGGGGACTGAGATGGCCATGGGAGGAGCTTGATTTTGTGTCTGGTGAACCATTTCTGTGTAGATTTGGCCATATGTTTAGGGTCATTGTCTTGCTGAAAGACCCAGTGACGACCCATCTTCAGCTTTTGGGCAGAGGGCAACAGATTTTGATTTAAAATGTCCTGGTATTTCAAAGCATTCATGATGCCATGCACTCTAACAAGGTTCCCAGGGCCTTTGGAAGCGAAACAGCCCCACAGCATCACTGACCCACCCCCATACTTCACAGTGGGTATGAGGTGCTTTTCAGCATGCGCATCTTTCGTGGCACGCCAGACCCACTTAGAGTGTTTGTTGCCAAAAAGCTCAATCTTGGTCTCATCTGACCAAAGCACACGGTCCCAGTTGAGGCCCCAATACCGCTTGGCGAACTCCAGACATTTGCGTTTATGATTGTGAGTGAGGAAAGGTTTTCTCCGTGCATGCCTTCCAAACAGCTTGTTGGTGTGTAGACAGCGCCTGATGGTTGATTTGGAGACTTTGTGACCCCAGGATGCTACCATTTGTTGTAATTCTGTAACAGTGAGCTTTGGAGATCTTTTGATTTCTCTTACCATCCTCCTCACTGTGCGTGGTGGCAAAAGAAACTTGGGTCCTCGTCTAGGCTTGTTTACCACTGTTCCAGTGTTTTGAACTTCATAATTATTCATCTCACAGTGGATATGGGCAGCTGCAGTTGAGTTGCAATCTTCTTGTAGCCTCTGCCTGACCTGTGAAGGTTGACGCACATCTGCCTCACTTGTATGCTGTGTTCCTTTGTCTTTCCCATGTTTAAGAGTGGATAAGAGAAATGTCCTCGGTGTCACGTCATATTTATACCCCAGGGAAACAGGAAGTGATGAATTACTAATTAAATGTTCCTACATACTCTGGTAAACTTTGTAAACTACTGTAGAAATGACAGAAATGCTTCAATTATATTTATTTCCTGGGAATTGTTAAGGGTGCCAATAATTGTGGAACAGGTGATTTAATGAAAAATAATTATTTTTCAGTCAGGGATTTTTTTATTTTCTTACAATTCATTTGAGTTGAAGGCTACATTTTCCTACAATTTTCAGTGTGACAGTATTCTTCTGCAATAAACACTGAATTTATTTTAAGGCTTTTAACACATCTCAACCAGGGGTGCCAATAATTATGGAGGGGACTGTATGTACAGTACACTGCTCTGTTTACATCCCAAACCTGCATAGGAGAGCTTTTAATGTATAGTGTAACTAGACTTGAACATTTAGAAATTTGGTGTATCACAGGAATATGAGTGGGCCTACTTCCAAAATGAGTCTAGTTGTGTACAGTTTATTTTGATTACTGTGACCTGGCAAAGTGAGGAATCACAGCCTACTTACAACCTTTTGCTGATTGTAAGAGAATAAATTGGATGCACCCAACGTTTGTGTTTTCTAGTACAAGACTATTTTAGTTTGAAGCTACCACATTTTGCACAGCTGCAGGTGATCATTAAGGATGTGTGTCTGTTTTATTTTTAAGGTCACAGTTCCCTAGGCGCAGGTCCATGGATCATGCTAGAGGACCTGTCATTGGTGTTCAGTGACATTGAATTGGAGAAAGCTTCAAGCAAGCATGCGCACAAGAAGCGCAAGCTAGCCGACGGCCGGGAGAAGACAATGGTGAGTGAGGTGGGATCCACGGCAGGTTCCATCCTCCACAGTGCCATGGCAGAGTGTGCTTTTGGTTTGCTTTGAGATTAATGAAGTCTAGTGAATGGATTTCCCAGATGTCAAACTAAATGAATCGAGGATTCAGAGCGCTGTTATGTAATTTAATAAGCAGTCTAATGGATGAACTAAATCAATTGTCTGGTGCGATTCAGAAATTGGAAGAATAGATCTGGGGCGATGTAATAACTTGTCAGAGACGGAGCTAAGAATTGCACAGATTTTAGCATGTGCTGACCGTGAATCAAACCCATTTCATTCACGTCTCCACTTAAACCTTAAAATACATTGTTATGAACAGTGACTCAGCCATTTGCTTGAATGTCTGGATGAGTGAGAGAGGAAATGGATGGATGTGCAGAGACAAACTAACATACTGATAGAAAAACACTAACATACTAATACGGACATGTACCAATACACACACATACACCGTGTGCAGTAAGAACACACACACACACACACACACACACACACACACACACACACACACACACACACACACACACACACACACACACACACACACACACACAGACAGAAGCGGCAAGTACAATCAGTGGTCATATAGTTTATGTTCAGTATTGTAGATGCAATATGTAAGGTGCCAAAGGTAAAGTGCAAGTGGAATGGTGAATGAAATGTTCATGGAATGCTAATCAGTGTCTTTGAAATGTTCATGTAGTTTTCTTCAGTGTGTTGATGAGTCAGATGGCTTGGGGAAAGAAGCTGTTTCCCAGTCTGCAAGTGCGGCACCGCATGCTACGGTAGCGCTTCCCTGATGGCAGTAGGGAGAACAGTTTGTGTGCTGGGTGGGTGTGTGACAAATGACAAATGAAGGGATTAAAAATTGGTTCTTGTATATCTGCAGAGTTCAGATGATGAAGACAGTGGGGGTAAGGGCAGAGGACGGCATATCCTGGTCAACAAGACAGAGATGCCAGCCTGGACTGAGACTCTGGACGGCTTCCGCACGGCCAGGGAAAGCTGGGATCTGTTGCATTCCAACGAAGCCCTGGAGTCCGGTACATATCCCTTCATATGCATTCATTTCACCACACTAAAACCATTAGGATATTAGACTTGTGGTTGTTTTTTGTGTGTTTTAATTGATTTTTTAAAAGATTTTTGAAGCGACAAACACACCAAAACAAAGACCGCATTCAGCTATTCTACTAGCCAAACAATTGATAGGCACAGGCACTAATCTGTCAGCGCTGCAAACGTGCTTGTAATGTATTGTTGGCAGAAAACTTTACACCAAACTAGGCAAACATTCCTAATGCCTTTATATTCAATAAAATACAAATTTTGCTTATCCCATGCGAGCACGCTGCACAGTAACACAGATGTAACTGTAACAGCAGTTGGAGAAACTGGAGAAAATTGGAGAAACCTCCAGAACTCTGTGTCTTGAGTAGCCTGTCACAGGTCCATCTTTACAAGTCCGATGTTGCATATTCACATCACTGATTGCAGTCTGAAGAGGTTGCATTTATTCACAGTTTTTCTTCAGATCATATTAAACAAAATTAACGGAAAGCACACACTCGTGAAGCTCTCCGAAGCTCTCTTTTATGTGCATAACCATGTGAATATATATTTTTAATCATATTATTATGAAATTAATGGAGAGTAAGGTTGTCTAAATGGTTGACTTTTAAAATATTAAGCTGTTTGTTTCTCCTTATGGAAGGGGAGCTAATAAGTCGGAAAAGGTCTCTGTTTTCTCTTTAGGGAATAGCCTGTAGTGTGGCACTTTAACCATTACCCGTTGGTCGACCAGCTTACATTTGTTGCAATTTTCAGCCCACGGACCCCCGAGCATCCCAGCTCGTACCCCTTGGGGTACACACACCACACTCTGCATAGTGTTCAACGGGTGCTAGGAAGCCCCTGAGGGTGGGGAGGGCATTGAGAAGGATACAGCTGAGATGGGGTGGGGCTTAGTTACCATTGGGGGAGGCTTATGATGGGGTCCGGGGCGTCCACTGGTTTAAAGCAATGTTCTATGGATGTGAAATGGGAACATTTTGACATTTCGATTCCAACTTGTCACCATTTCAAGTAAAGAAAGCATTGCTTTTAAACAAGCCAATTGTCCTCATCAGGCGCAACACCAGTGCCAACGTGGTTGCCTTTGAACGGGCTGTATCAGGGAAGTGAAATTATGTGAGAAACCTTTGTGACCTCACAAAGTGGGTGTGTGTGCATATGTGGTCCCTTAAGACATGAAATGAGGAAGTGCCACATTAATTTGACTGAAAGGGGAATTTGACCGAAAGAGGAAGCAGCTATATGCTTCTCCCCCTCTCCCTCTGAGTAATGCCTGCGCCTTTCTCTTTTGCGGCACTAAGTTACTTCTGCCTTCCCCTTTTAAATTTATGGCGTTTTCCTGTTTTGTTTAAACAGTTATTTTTCTTCTCTAAAATGATGATACTAGGTCAGGGTCACTGACGAATGCCTTTTGTATCTTTTGTGTTTGTATCTCTGTAGAGTTCAACAAGCTGTGTGCTGCCTGGAAGACAGACACCTGGCTGTGGCTGAGGATATTCCTCACAGATATGATTATATATCAGGTAGGCCTATCATAGCCAATCAGGGTGTGATGAACCACAGCACTTCATATGTGGCTGGCCAGGACCTGGCTATGGTCTTAAAGATCCTATCATACAAGTGTATGGTTTTAAGATGGCGTGATCTGATATCTTTGGCACAAGAGAAGAATAAGGTTTTGGGGGCATATTGGGTCTAGGGCTTCAAAACCAGTATAGTCTTAGTAAACATGTATTAAATACATGGAAATGTAATGGAATGTAAACATGAATAAAATCTATGTAGATGTCATCAAAGAATGGTCTATGTATGAGAAACAGACCTACTACACACATGATTCCAAAACTTTTCCATTTTCTCTCTCTCTCTTCTCTCTCTCTGACCCAACCAGGGGCAGTACAGGAAGGCCTTATCCAGCCTGCTGCAGATGGCCTCCTTCCAGTCCCCGGCCTGCCAGAGCCCCCCTGGAGGAGGCAGCCTGGAGAACCACAGGGCTCTCATACAGCAGGCATCCTGCCACTACGCCCTGGGAGAACACCGGGTGAGCTGCACACACACACTGCTGTGGAAAAAGACTGCGTGAGATGCACACGCACATCCAGGCACAACACTAGGACACACATGCTTTCAGGCCAAAACAGTGCTGGTGCCCTTTCCTGCATCGGTCGCGTTCGGAGCTACAGTGCTTTCCTACAAACCATTAGTTCATACCTGGCTTTTATCTGATTTTTTTCTGCATGTGACCATGTCTTACCCAGAAAAACCTGCTGATATTCACGTTGTCGTCAGGTTTCACAAAAACAGTATTTTTCTGTGCGCAACACAAACCAACTTTGCGGTTCCCGAACAATCCCGTGTTGGGGTGGGATAACTCTCATTCCCTTTGCTATACTACACACACTGTGAAGTGTACATCTGAAAGTGAGGACCATACATTAACCGAAACATCAATTGCAGTTCACATGACACTATTTTCCCACAGCTGTCATGTGAGAAACTGCTTGAGGTTGTTGGAGGGCTGGTTCCACAAAGTCAGGAGCCAGGAAAGAGTGGTGAGGACCCTGCCAAACCAAGGATGAAGCCTAGAAAAGGTAAGGAAGTGTGATTTCACACCACAAATGGGGAAGATGATGAAGCACTCTAGGTACCTTTTATGTTTCATGGTGTATATTATTGATTAGTTATTTCTTAATTTGCCTCCAGCAAGAATGGTATACAATGTGGGTTTTACATTTTTTTTCTTTTGCTAGGTAATGACCTGAGGCTTCTACCTTGTACAAGCAAGTCAATCCTACCATACTGTCTTCAACTGATGCTGGCTTGCTTCAAGGTATGAATCAGTAACCTTAATAAATCATCACTACTTGTAGGAGCAACTGGGTTTGTTTCCACAATTCATGCATATACACGCAAGTGTGTGGTTTTTTTTCATTCATGTGCATGTTTGTGTTTGTATTCCTATGTATGGTTGTCATCTTTTGTGTGTCCAGCTGCGAGCCTTCACAGACATGAGGGATGACCTGGCCCTGGGTCATGTGGTGGTGCTACTGCAACATGATTGGCCGCAGGGCGAGACGCTGTTCCTGAAGGCCGTGGATAAGATCTGCCAGCAGGGCAGCTTCCAGTACGAAAACTTCTTCAACTACGTCACCAGTATCCTTCACTGTTCAAATGCCATTATACGTCCAGGTTTATATTATCCATGCTGTAATCTGACGGATTGTGAGATGGATTGATTGCACTCTCCACTTCACTCCATCGCCTCTGTCTTCACACTGACAAGAGGGAGGTATCTAGACATCCTGCATAACACATTCATAGCAGCTGTTATAAAGTCTGCACTCGTGATTGTTTCATGATCCATTCATACCAAACCTTTCATGAACCTATCGGACAGAAGGACAGCATCTTGTCAAACTGAAAGCTAAACAAAGCAACGTTGCGGGTTTTGTTCCTCAATGATTACTGATTTTGACAAGTTGCTGTCCTTTTGTCTTCCACGTCTATGAAAGGTTTGGTATGAATGTGTTACGAAACAGACATGATTCCTTCTTTCAAAGTGTATATCAGCTGCTCTGAATGTGTTATGCTGCGACATGATGGTCTGTATGTACTGGTAATTACTCGCTTCCCATTGTTGTCATTATGTTCCCTTTAACTCGTACGCTTGCACAGATATCGACATGCTTGAAGAATTTGCTTACCTCCGCACCAGTGAGGGTGGGCGTGTCCAGTTAGAGCTGTTGCCCAATCAGGGCATGCTAATCAAGTAAGTCCCACCTCTTTTGCCAGTCCAATGTGTTCACTGGTTATACAGCAATGCAGTTGAAGGGACAAATGACCGACCGTCTAGGCCACTCTTTTTTTTTCTTGACTTTCTTCTGTCCCTTGCTTTTTCCTATCTTTTCTCTCTTTGTGTTTCAACATGCCTGCTCTACCTAACCAAGGTACTTTAGAGAGCACGCCTGGTGTGTTTTTTTAGAGTCTTGGCCTTCCCATACTCTTTTTGGTTCGCTTGCTAAGCTCTCTAGAACTTTTGAGGGTCCTGCTGGTCCAAGGGTGCATTCAAGACATCGACTTTTCCAAATTAGAGAGTTCCAAGGATGAATGAATGAATTAATGTATTTAGTCTATTTGGATGTAAAAAAACATTGTAGAGCTAACAGAAACATACATTAAAAGGAAATAAATAGATATGGATAAAACACCAAAACGTCCTAGGGCTTATTTCCATTGTGGTCCCTTATATGATCAAGTTATTAAATTTTTCTATTATTCTCAGGACCGGCATGCAAATTACCTACATTTTTCCCCATGCAGAGTAAAATAACTAATTCACAGTAACAATTAGGAGCATGGTATCATAGACATGAACCTTGACTTGATATAAGCAAGACAATATAAGCAATATAAGCAGGTTTTGTTTTTCACTTCTAATTTCCTTTGGACACCTCTGTTCCTATTTACACGTTAATCTGTGCCATTGTGACCAGATACCACATCGTTGACAAACTACTCTTGAGTCAAGTACAGTTTTCTTAACCTTGATTACAGACATCATGGAAGTCATTTCTGAATGGTTGCTACTTGTGTGCAGTAAACAATAGTGGCATCTGCAAATATAAGAAGCAATGTACATTCATGTGTAGCCGCATAGAGGATAGGGCTATGGGTGTGCGTTCTGTGTGGGCGACATTTCTTCAGACTACCACTGTCTAACACTGAAGCCTGCCTCAAATCTTGCATAAAGCGACCAGCATCTCTTTGAACTGAGAGTTGTGCCTGAAAATGGCAAGTGCATATAGAAAGGGAAAGAAAGAGACCCAGTGTTTTGCGCTTGCGAGTCGGGAATGCACCCTTGCCTGCCAGGGTGTCGTTGATGAACGGTGTTTGCTGTCTCTAGGAACCCCAGCCCCGCTCTGGGGGTGGAGTTTAACCCCCTGCTGCTTCCTGGGGCTCAGCCAACTGACAGGTACCCCATTCCCTGACCCCACCCACCCCCGCACCCTCCAACCCCACCTCCCCATCTCTTAGCCCCACCCCCAAATCCCACTCAGCCTGCTCATCCTTCTTGTGTGTACCCAGTCTTATAAATTTCAGTTCTTTGTTTTGTTTGTCCCTCTCTTTTTCGCTCGCTTTCTTATTTTTATTGTTGATCCGTTTCATTCCAGTCAACTTGCGTGTTGCATTCTCAACTGTATTTTCTGTTTGGTTGAGTATTTCTGCTGCTTTTGTTGTTCACAGCATAATGTTCTTTTCACTGTCTCGTTCACTGGTCTGTCAGTTTAAGTTCACTCTCCTGTTGAGGTTGGTTGTGTTCCATGCCGAATGTACGCTGTTTTCATTGTGTTAAGACATTGTGTGTCTGTCATTGTAGGTCAGCTGTTAATGTCAGCAAATCACACTTCTGTGTATGCTACATCATTTAGTATACAGAATCTAGTGATGTTGTTGATGTATGAATATGTTAGACATCAACAATACTGCCCTCTGTGTTGGTAGTTGTAATCGTCGTGATTTCATGTGTATTTGTTTGTGTTGTTTAATTTAAGGTAATACCTGTATCTGTATTACAGGCACCACACAGTGACGCGTGGCATTACTAAAGGGGTGAAGGAGGATTTCCGTCTGGCCATGGAGAGGCAGGTGTCTAGATGTGGAGAGAACCTGCTTACTGTGCTGCATCGCTTTTGCATCAATGAGAAGATCATCCTTGTACAGTCTTTGCCTTAAGGCTCTGTGGTCTCTGCAGCCTCTTGTGTAACAGCTGACTCTTTTGATCTGGACTCAGGATTTACCTGTTCACCTTCATCACAATATGGATTTTTTTTTTTTCAATGCTCGTAAGTCTCCTCATCACCTTGATAGTCATCACTAGCATCATTGAACTGTACAGATGTTCAGTCTGTGAAGGCAGATTCTGCTCCTCAGGACCAAGGGGGTAAATTCCTCCCTGTTTCACACCACCTTCACAAATTCATCTCTTTACCTGTCTGTGTTTTTAAGAAGTCAGTCAGTTCATTGTGCTTCAGGTTTGCCCACATAAATGAAGGTCATGATTGTGGTCAATACTTTATACAGTTCAGAACATTTTGTTCTGGGAAGCTTTGTAAATGATGACCAATGGCTTAAGGTGATAATGTTTTCTAGGTAGATGGATATCTCAAAAACTTGCTTTTCTTTCATTTTCATGTATTACTTTGTCAGAATATTTTTGTTTGTTATACCGTGAGTGTTTATAAAATGTCATAGTCCCATAGTGGGATGTTTGAAATACACACAAATGTTGAATTTTTTAAAAAGGATGTGGTTGTATTATTTATTCGCACAATTATTCAAAACATATTTTTAATCTTACATTGCTGACTTGGTGTATGACAATTGGTTTACTGGTTTCTAGTTAGAAAGACATTTAAAAAACGAGACATATTCAGGTAACATTTGCTCCAAGGCTACACAAAAGATAATCATGCAAAATGCTATTTACATTACACGTAGTTGACACTTTTATCTAAAGTGACATACATTTATTATTTATTCAGGATGTTGGTTACAGTCCCTGGAGCAATGTGGGATTTGTTGCCTTGCTCAAGGGCCCTTCAGCCATGGATGGAGATGTAGACATTCGAACCTACAACCCCCAAATTGAAACACCAATTCCCTAACTATGGCTGCCTGTATTATGCCTATTTACAACATTATTTCCAAAAATGCATACATAGACTGGTTTCATCATGTCATGTCATGGTTCAACATGTCTGTTCTGCTGACAACAATATCCAAAAATAAAGGAAGTTTTTAAATAAAGAGTAAAAAAAATAAAGTCCAAAAATAAAGAGGGAGTTCCCAGAGCAGAATAAATTGTTTTCCCACTAGGCCCAACAATGTCTGACATTGCAAGATCCATTAGTGTGAGATTTAGACATTGGATACTATACAGTCTTGTCTGGAAGTAATGTTACAGACATCCCACACAGCAATGTACACACACCGGCCGCTTTATTAGGCACACCTGTCCAATTGCTCATTGATTCACATTTCTACTCAGCCAATCACAGTAGCGGCAACTCAATGCTTTTAGGTATGTAGACATGCCAAAGACGATCTGCTGCAGTGCAAACAGAGCATCACAATGGGCAAGAAAGGAGATGAAAGTCACTTTGAACGTGGCATGGTTGTTGGTGCTAAACGGGCTAGTCTGAGTCAGGGGCACGTGCCAAGGTATTAATTTGCTGTGCCCCGGTATGAGTTTCACACAAAAAAACCTTGCTACCTTGGAATTTAGCTCAAGTTTAGCATACAGAGTAAATCTACAGAATGCACACACAATAGCGCACATGCACTACGTGCAACAAGTTAGTCAGTCAACAAATTAGGTCAGCTGACGCCCCTGGTCTGAGTATTTCGAAAACTGCTGATCTACTAGGATATTCACACACAACCATCTCCAGGGTTTCTAGAGACTGGCTCGAAAAAGAAGAAATATCCAGTGGGCATGATTTCTCTGGCCAAAAATGAGGTCAGAGGAGGATGGCCAGATTTATTTGAGCTGATAGAAAGACAAAAGTAACTGAAATAATCACTCGTAACAATAAAGGTATGCAAAAGGACATCTCTGAATGCACACCTCGTCTAAACTTGTGGCAGATGGGCTACAGCAGCAGGAGAGGAAACTTAGGCTACAATTCACGCAGGCCAAACCACCTTTATTGCACTTTATGGCCGTTATAGAGAAACAATGTCAGCTTGGCTCTGTCCATATGGTTTTTTTTTGTTTATAAACATGGTGTTGTGAAAAGGGGCAAGATACTGGCAGCTAAACAAGTGACCGATAGCGGTTTCCAACAATCAGAAGTTGAGTTGGGTGCTGCCGGGGTCGCGCAGCCAGGGGAAAACAAAAAAAGAAAACCCATGTATACTGCTTGTGTCTGCACACTGAATGTCTTGTCACTCTAATACTGTTGTTCCTTTTGTCAGGGACCAAGAAAAAAGAGCACTATATCTACAGCATATAATCCATAGACATTTGTTTGATTGGTGGTTTTAGCTGTCTGGTAGTTTATGAAAGCATTTGATTAATTAAATCTGAGAACTTCTTCTTACCAATAGTGGGACACCCAGTCCAGAACAGCACGGCACCTTTTTACTCTGTGCCCTCTTGCCCATCCCTCTGGGTGCCCTCCGTGGGCAGATCAGCATACAGAGCTGCCCGCAGGTTGGCCCAGAACAACACCTGCTTGGTCCTCTCAGGGGGCCATTCCAAGTAGGTGCGTCTGGACATCATGTCCTTCAGCTGGTAGTACTTGGACGGGATCATGTACTGAGGCAGGGGCTCCAAAAGAACCAGGATGACACAGTCAAAGCCCTTGGCCACTCGCTGGTGGTTGGCGAAGCACAGCTCGTAGTGGCACCATTCACTGCGCACGAAGTCCGAGGAGAGGACGAATATGCAGCGACGGCTCATCTCCACACACCGCAGAATGTTCTCCACGATGGTCTTCCCAGGGACAAAGTCTTGCTCGTGGTGGCACACGCGAAGCCCATCACCAGCAGCCCCTGCATCCTCGCCCTCAAGTCTGGGGATGAGTTGACCTTTGACCCATTCCGCGTTCCGTTGACTGTATGACACGAAGGCGTGGAAAAGCACGCCCTGCAGGTCCTCTGGTTTGTCCTTGTTCCGAGCTCCCCGGTGTTTGGCACGCGCCCACTGGCAGATCATGCTCATGTACCACGGGCCATCCAGTTGCCGACAAAGCACTGCAACCGCAATCACCAGGGCGATCGCTGGCACCAATATGGTGGTCGCTAGGAGAGCTGCACTGCAGGACACAGGGGGAAGGCTGAAGTCCTCCAGGAGTGTTCCATGTCTATCTTCTGGGTAGCTACAGTGATAGCCCCTGGGCCAATGTAGGAACTTGATGTGTGCTGTGGTGGTCTTCCCCAGTATGGATGTGAATTCCCTCAAGGAGCATGTGCAGATGAAGGAGTTATGGCTGGCATCCAAAAACTGCAACATAGGGCATGTATTCAGAAAGTCTAAGGATGGAGACTGGAGGGAGTTTCCTCGGAGCAGCAATGTCTGGAGATTTGGGAAAGCTGTGCAGTCAGGGATGTTATGAAATCTATTGTGGGTCAGATCCAAAACTTTAAGTGACTTGTACTGGTTGATCAGATTAAATTTTTTGAGTGACTTGTACTTGAAAATGTCGGTTGGTATAGCAGTGATACCATTGTTTTGCAGATCCAAATCTGTAATGTTCTGTGGTAAACAGAGAAATACCAAGCTGTCAAAGCTATTGAAGGATAGATTCAAGTGTGTAATATTCGAAGGCCAAGAACAATTCCCCTGTTCACGCCGATAGCTCAGTTTGTTATGGCTTAAATCTAGGCTGGATAATGAGGACATGAGACTGACTCGGCTACTGAGCTGCTTGAAATCCTGGAAGTTGTTACCCTTGAGGACCAATGTTTCCACACTTTTCAGGGTGCTGCACTCGATCTTACCACTGGAGAAGACTTTCTCAGATAGAGCACAGTCACCCATGTTCAGAATGCGGATCTTGGATTGGTTATGTGGACATGTCATGTGGACAATTGGCGTCTGTGCCACTGTAAGACTATGGACCGGTGTGTTTATTATGAAATCGTATAACATTTCCTGTGAGAACAGGAAGACTGTCACAATGGCTTGTTGAATAGTTAATGATTCCATGTTGGAAAATGTGGCGACTTCCCCATAACCATCCATCTTAGTTATTGTTAACCCGGTGAAACTAAGATGTTTTACTGATGAGCGGAGCAGATTATTGACAACACTTGTCAGATCTTCCCAAGTAGCTGATGTGTTTCCGAATTCCAGTTTGATGGCATCAATAGCCCCTCTTTGCCATGTCACTGGTTCAAATTTATCCACTGCTATGCCAACAAGTTTTACCTCAGCGAAAGATTTGACTGCATCATTCAGGAGAGCACGGTCACAGTCTGACTGTGATGATATAATTAGCTTCTTTGAAGTCACATTGGCCAGACTCCCAATCTCATAACTGGTATTATTTGACACAAAGAGGTTTAAACTTTTTAACTGCAGTTTGGATATACTTGCAAAGTCTTCATTCCGGATAACTTCTGAACTCAACTTCAAATCTTCCAGCTTTTGAAGATTTGTAAATTCAAAATCAAGGGTCATGTTAACAAAGTCATTAAAGCTCAAGTCCAAATATGCTAGATTTGGAGTCAGCTGTAGGTAGCGCTGGTCTAAAAGGCTGCGGAGTTTGTTGTGGGATAGATCTAAGACCTTTAGGTCTTGGGAGGAGAGAAAAACTTCCCAATCAATACTCTGTATCACATTATTGGAAAGGTTGAGGGACTGCAGTTGAGGGGTTCGCTTAAAATCTTTTCTCTTCAGAGCCCCAATATGATTACACGAGAGGTCCAAATTCTGTGTTTCTGGAGGAAGCCCATCTGGCACAGATGTCAAGTTCTGAGAAGACAAATCCATAACGATGGTGCTCATATCAGAGTTGTCAGAATAGGGCAGAGATCCCAGGAGGACGGCGAGGGCCCATATGAAATCCATCACATCCAAGAATATCAAATCTGAAAGAACCACATGAGATTTGGCTCATGTATTTGACTATGATTATGTCCTCGATTGTAAGTTGCTTTGGTTAAAAAGTGTCTGCCAAATGCAATGTAAGGTGATGATGAGATGGTTAATGTGGAGGCACACACTGAGGAGTGCAAAAATGAGGCATGATTGAAATTATCAAGATGTTACAACTAAAATATGTTACAACTAAAATTTCATGAACCAATGTCAAAGACAGAATTATGTGACAATAATGCATGATTAGGTTTGCTTTATTACATATCCTCTTGAAAATCATCTTATTTTAACATTATTCTATCCTCTCATTTATCCATCTCATCACATTTGTGGATCAATAGAGTTGTCAGCAGTCAATAGCAAAGTAAAACAGATGATTCAGAAACATTGTTAGTTTAAGTCCATTCCTTATTTTATATAATATTAATTATTACATGAATACATTTTCAGAGCTCACCTCTCAAGAATCCAATATAGACAATGATGATTGATAGCCTAATCTGTTAAAGAAGTAAAAACTGTTTTAACTCGGACATTTATACTCTGCTTAACCAGACAGACTAGTGCAAAGTGAAAGAGGGGGTTAGACGGCACGCCTGACAAGCAATGTTCAGACGTGGCTTTTTCCCCCTCCCCATCACACAACCCCCACCGTAAAACCACATGATCTGTCTCATTTACATAAAACGTGGACCCAAATCTCTCCAGGCTCTTATAAGAAAAGGGAACCGTGTCACGGTCAGTTAGGCTATTCTTGTTCCTCACATTGCATTACTCAATAGTAATAAGCTAATAGTGGGACTTTGTTTTTTGGGAAGGAAATGAGTACACTTCCAACTTTTTTGCATTCATATTCATTATTGAGAATGAAAAAAACAGGAGCTGAGAGTGAAGTTGTATCAGGGATTTTACAAGTGCTTGCAAAAACATTCTTTTGTTTTCCATATGAAGCAATCAAATGAATGCAAAGCCAGGTGGATGAACAAATTCTGAGCGATATCAACTATCATTGATGAGCAGCATGGCCACTGAGATGAGCCCAAAAGCAACCCTTCAGTGAACAAAAAAGGTTTATTAGATAGCTAACAACACAGTTCGCTGCTTAATCAGACCTAGGCCAGCCTGTAACTGATTTATCTACTTATGTCAACAGTAGAGTCTTGTGTTCACTATGCATTTGTTACATTTATTTAGCTGGCTTAAGTGTAGGCAAAGACTCTTTTAATTCTAACATAATAGACCGTCTATTTCAGCAACGTATAGACGGTCTATTATGTTAGAATTAAAAGAGTCTTTGCCTACACTTTAGTCAGCTAGATAAATGTAACAAATGCATAGTGAACACAAGACTAAAGGCCTATAGGGGGACATGCCAACTACAATGTTGTTTTGGGCTTGTCACAGGATCAAGACTCGAATGACTTGTGCTTATATTAGATCTATCGATATTTTCACATTCCTAAAATCTGTCAAGTGAACCAGAACAGTGTCTTGCTGGGTTTGTCTGTCTGGTAGTGTAAACTGTTCTCAGAGTAGAGTATTTTTCCCTTTTGTCCACTGCCCCCTACTGGGTAGCCTACAGCAATGAGTCATTTTCAAGGCAAGACCAAATCTCAAAATAGACATTACTTTCTTATGAATGCCATCTGTTGCTACTCTTTCACCTAAAACTCTTACACCTAAGACTATCACTTTGACCTCTCACAGCAGGACTGTGTGGAGCTATCCAGGGCCACGCTGGATAGGGCCATATATTGTATATTACTATCAGGGCTCTAAATTAACACCAGCCAACTTACGAGCCACTTTGAACCATTAGTGAGTGTGTATTTGGATAGTAAGATTAACATATATTTGTAATTTTGGCTGGTGGAGGAAAAAAGTTAATTTACAACCCTGCTTACTATAAATTCTATGGTTAGGGCATATTTGTCTTGGTGCACCTGCCTATATGGCCACCATACACTGAGCACATCTTTGTAGGCCTACGGTCTTTCCCCCTGTCACTCTTTTTTGTTACCCCTGCCCTGCTGTTTTGAATAGGCTACTTGGCAAAGTACATGGCTTCATTCTGTACTATCATTCCCTATCCCTTCTACTGAGTCACAATGTGAACAGCCAACCATGTTCCAGGGTGTCATCATACACTCAAAGATACATTGCATAGCAGAAAATCAAATCACATCACAGTTTAGTGCATTGGCTTCATATCCATGGGGAAAACATGGGCTCGTCCGGGATTTGAACCCGGGACCTCTCGCACCCAAAGCGAGAATCATACCCCTAGACCAACGAGCCGCGGTGGTATAAAGAAAAAAGCAATGTAGTTGACTTTGTAACGATTTATCAACGAGTTGTAAACTTATCAGGTTTCTCGGTGTTTTGGTGGTTGCGTGTTTGTTTCTAGCATGCGTCCCCTGGTTCTGTGCATTTACACGTTACTAAATTTGAATAGCCTACAGCACTCTCGGTAAACGGGAGCACGGGCTGTGTGTCCGCAACGGTTCCATCACTTCCATGCAAAATGTGCTATAGATGCGAAATAGCCAAACTATGGTGTGGTTTTGTCTTTGTGCATCTTGCCAAGAGGATTTGGCAGTCCAGGTCATATCAAATGAGCAATCCGACTATTAATTGTATGAAAACTCGTTCGAATTCGCCAGCGCCCCGCACGTTTACGAATGTAGACACGAATATGAATTAAAAATGTTGTTTTTCCGTCCTGTCTTCGACAACAGTAGACAAGAAACTCGTGTAAAAACACAATTTGAAAAGAAATGCATTTGATTCTAATGACCCGGAAGATGACCAAGTGCATCCGGGTGAAATGACGTCGAAGAAAATGGCGGTGTAAATAACATGTTCGAATGATAGAAAATTAATTCACTGTTTTCCTTTGCTTTTAATTCGTATCTGTACTCATGGCTGGCTTACCACCGGGAGACCCACAGTTGGTCTCTATGATCGTCAATCATCTAAAAACTCAAGGCCTCTTTGATCAGTTCAGGAGGGATTGCTTAGCCGACGTAGACACAAAGGTTGGTAACTGATGCGTGCTAACTTCAAATGTCGAATCGGGCTTGACAACTAACTGCTCGGAATGATTTCCCCTGTGACAAAAGAGGGTGTCGAAAGGAGGTATAAGGAATAAGGCAAACAAGTCTTAAATAACGTTGTTTTTTCTGAAACTAAATACAGTGAAAGTGATCACAGGGGCTGCTTCTGCTACCTTGGTAACGGTAATTTGTTAGACGTTGTGTGAGAACTTGACAATTCAAGCATGTTTGCTCGGATGCAGAGGATGGAGTGGATATGTGTTATTTTATGCTGTATTGCATAACGGTTATTCCATGCCAGGTTGTGTAATGCAACCATCCATAGACTCCTGTCTGCCAGTAGTACTGGTACTAAACATTCTGCCGCCTATTTCAAATGTAACAACTAATTCATTTTCAGCCAGCCTATTTGAATTTGAGACAACGTGTGGACAACTTTGTGTCAAATCATCTCTCTAACCACACATGGAGCCCTCATCTGAACAAGAACCAGCTGAGGAACAACATCAGACAACTGGTTTTACAGTGAGTTACAACACACACACACACACACACACACACACACACACACACACACACACACACACACACACACACACACACACACACACACACACACACACACACACACACACACACACACACACACAAACTTTTTGACAGTTGAGGCAGATGTTGATGAGTAATTCTGAATTCATTCTGACTCGAAAGATTCAAAATGCAATGTTTTGCTAACACATTATCACAGTTTACTAAATTGCATCACAAATGTGCTTGAGGTATCCACAAATGTATATTGCTCAATGCCTCTGTTTTAGATCGGGAATGCTCGAGCAGGGAGTGGACAGAATTGTGGCTCAAGTCGTAGACCCGAAAGTCCACCACATATTCAGACCACAGGTGGAGAGGGTGGTCCATCAGTTTCTGTCTCCGGGAAGCCATTATGAAGAACCTGCAGCATACTATCCTCCTGGAGAAGATCCCCAGTATCCACCTTCAGGTAGAACACTGTCTTGTTGACATGATTTTTCTCTTAATTCATTTTAGCTGTGCTGGCTTTAGATTCAGATGTCTCATTGCCGAGTCTTGCAAATTAGTTTTTTTTATTAGGTGATATACTGTTCTGCACATAACCAACAGTCTTGTGTCATCTGAATTGCGTTGTTTAACACATTGTTACTTTCACACATTTATCATTTTCTGCAACTTTGCTTCTCTTGTGGGGGTCAGTGGCTGGCACCAGCGCCGGTGCGATGTCCATCCTGGACACCATCAGCACGCTGAACCAGGAGGCGAGCACACGCACGGGCCGGGAGAAGGAGGATGCGGAAGAGGCCGTGCTTAGGGCCGCGGAGGAGGCCGCTCTGATGGGCGAGGAGGTGGAGGTGATGAACGGCAGTGCTGGGGAGCAGGACATGAGCCTGGTGGAGGAGGAGATGGAGATCGAGGCCATGGACATGTCAGATGAGGAGCAGCTGCAGCAGCAGCAGCAGCAGGAGGAGGAGGAGGAGGGCCAGAACCAGGAAGCAGTCGACAACATGGAGGTGAAGACGGAGGACACGAGCCAAGACATGGATGTAGACAAAGAGGCGAACACGGAGGTGAAGGAAGACAAGAGTAAGGAGGAGAAGGCTGTGAAAGAAGAAGAGGACGAGGACAGAAGTAAGGCTGATCAAGATGATCAAGATGCAAGCAAGACCAATGAGAAACAGCGCATACGTCAGAAGGCTAGAGAAAGGCTCAAAGAAGGTAAGATGCCTGCAGTCAAATGGTGTGGACATTAATTCAGTGCACAAGGTGTTTGAGTTTCACAGAAGAGTGAGATATGTGTATAGATTTTAAAAGAATAGATGAACACAAATAAATTAACTTTTTTGTACACCACGAGATCAAGGCAAAGGATTGTGGTGTATTCTATAAACGTCACATTGCTTATATATTTGTACTAATTTTAATCTACTCCTCTGTGTCTGTAGAATATTCCTTGGAAGATTCCGATCTGGAGGGTCTGAGTGACATCACAGTGAGTTCTGTCCATACGAGTGACCTGTCCTCTTTTGAGGGGGAGAGTGACGGCGAGCCTCAACCATCCGACTCCACTGAGGAGGGCGAGATCACATCTGAAGGTTTCCCTCTTTATCTGTTTATGATGTCTGATTTACCCAAGGTGACTTTTAGTAAACTAAATAGTACCCTTGCACGCTACCGTAGGGTTAAGCCCCATTGATGTTAATGTTGACCAACCCTAAAATGAAACTCAGTTGGTGTGTACCATTTTCTACTTTTGAATCGTGCATTAACTTGCCACCTGTAAAATCAGTTGTTGTCATGTCAATGAGCCACTTATATAATATGTATGAGCTAATGGTTGGATGGCCTGAAACCGGTCATGAGAAGAACATTATTCTTTCTGTCTGTGATGCACAGATGAGAAAGTGGCAAAGAAGAAGAAAGGCAGCGGTGATGAGGAAGACGATGAAAACAAGGATCGCAAACCCGGAGCTCGCCGTCAGGGCTACATACACAAACCCTTCCTCTACTCTCGTTACTATAGCGACTCGGATGATGAGGACACTGTTGAGCAGCGTCGACGCTCTGCGGTATGTGTGAAAAGCCTTCCATCCTTTGCTGTTCTCACTGAACAGATAGAACCACTCTGGCTCATCCTGTCTCCAGTCCAACCAGTGATGTGATGTTTTTGTCCATAGGCCAAGGACAAAGAAGAGCGCCTGCTGAAACGACAACAGAATCGTGAGCGCATGGAAGAGAAGAGGAGGAACAAGCAGGCTCAGATGGAAGAACAAGGTGCAGCATAGCATACTGTGTCTTAACTGGATTTATTATGGAAATTGCACATCCTTTTTACGTTGGTAGACTTAGGAGGTCATTAACCCATTGAAATTGAATTTTAAGAACTGTTTTTCTGTGTGTGGCAAGTTCATTGTTCAATGTTTTTTGCACTTCATGCTGTCAATTCCCTGAATGTCTACAAGTTATCTCTCCTAATTCTGTACAGATGAGAAGAAGGCGAGTGATGAGGTCCAGAGACCCAGAGGCAAGGAGGCCCACAAGGAGAAGAAAGTCCTGGAAAAGAAGGTGGCCCTCAGCAGAAAACTCAAGAGAGACTCAAGGTGTGTGGGGGTGGGTGTGGTTGGGTGTGTGTGTGTGTTAGCACGTCCTTTTTTGCAGGACAAATAATGTTGAAGTTTGGATTGGCGGTTTATTTGGGTTATAATGTAATGCTCATTGGCTTGTGTTTTTTTTTAATAGGAAGGAGGGTGAAGCTGGACAGAGAAAGAAGGGTGATGTTGATGGCGATGGCTTCAGAAAAGATGTAAGAATAACCCTATTTTGTGTGTTCCATCCATCCATCCATCTTGTTAGATTATAAGAAAAATATGTTTAAACATGTTATAATTTTTTTTTTAATTTTCAGGATTCCCAGAAACTTTCAAGGAGTCTGTCCTCAAAGTTGTCAAGAAAGGTGTCAGAGTCCTCATCAACAGATGAGGCCCACAGGAGGAAGAGCACTGGCACCTCAGAGGAGCCTGGCGAGACCAGGAAACTGGCAGACAAAAACCGCACACACTCCTTCATCCTGGACCTGGAGCAAGGCTCAGAGGAGCTGCTGCGACCGAGATCCTCTGGGAAGTTCGACCGCCACTCGCGCAAAGACCAGCACGCCAAAGACCGCAAGGAGAAGGACAGGGAGCGCAGTGTCTCAGATGATTCTGCAAAGATCAAGCAGAAAGCTGATAAGAAGGCGGAACTGCATGGAGAGGAGAGCTCACACAAGGATGGGGCTGAGGCAAAGGTGTCTTCTGAGGATAAAGGAGAGAAGAAGCCCTCGAAGCTGAAAGCCGACAGGAAGTCCTCTTCGGTTAGCAGGGAGGCGAGGTCGTCCGTCTCTGAAGGGTCAGCTGTGGAGGACGGGCAGAAGGATGCTGGCTCCAAGAAGACAAAGGTTCCCACAGGGGAGACACTGAAAGACAAAGAGAAGGAGAAAGACAGAACCAAGGCAGAGAAGGACAAGGAGAAGGTGGGCGGTAAAGGTGATCCCAGGCATCCTGATTCTACTGGTTCCTCAGAGGAGAGGCCTGATCTGGAGCCGGGGACAGAGGGAAACAAGAAGAAGGAGAAACTGATCAAGGAGGTCCTGAAGAGGTCGAAGAGCACCACTGATGCTAAACAAGCAGACACCAAGCAGAGATCCAGGCTAGATAGCAAAGACTCTGACAAAGAGAAGACGAGAGGTTTGCCCGATCTGCAGAGGTCCATCTCCGAAACGGAAGGGGAGGCTCGGCGGAGTAGAGAGGTGGAGCCTGGCTCAAAAGCAAAACTGTCGGAAAAGTCCAGATCCAAATCGAGAGAAGATCCCAAAACTCCAACGCCGTCCAAGACGGACAAGAAGGGCTCAACTCAAGACGCCAAGGGCAAAAGCACTACCTCGGTGAGTAAAGCAGACACAACGAAAGAGAAAAGGAAAGACACTGGTGCGGACAAGAAAGAGAAGAAACCATCTGAGGAACACCCACCTGAAAAGACACAGGAGGCCAAGAGCGGGAAGAAACAGAGTGAGAAGAAGGTGAAAGACTCAGAGAAGAAGGGAGAGACACAGGGTGCCCGGGCCAGAAAATCAGTAGATGTGACCACAACTTCTCCTCTTTCCCCATCTATGCCTGAGACGGCCACCTCAGTTCAGGCCCCGAAAGAGCCTAAAGACCCAGGCATGGAGGTGGATTCGGCAGGCTCCACCATCATTACTGCTACTGCGGCCACTACTACTGTTCGCCCCTCCGACGATGCCTTTGATGCCTTGAGTGACATCACCCCAGAGCCTGAAGGTGAGAGCGTGGCTGCACGTCTCGCCGAATTCAAAGATGAAGAGGAGCAGAAGGAGGAGCCGAGGCCTGTGCCAGCTGAGGCTGACGCGCTGCTAAGCCTGATGGAGGTCTGCAGCTCGGCAGAGAGGAGCGTCGTCACGGAAACCGCGGAGACGAGAGAGGAAGTGACATCAAGCGCAGCAGCAACAGCTGGAATGTCGTTGCAGGAAGCAGACCTGAAGATGAAGGAGGCGGCCCTTACACTGCTGTCCATGGACCCAGACCTCACGTTGTCACCGAGCTTAATTGACCGCCACATGGCACCTGTTCCGGAACAGGTGCCTCCTCCACCTCAGGATATCGTCACCACTGCCCGTGAGGCCCCTCCTCAAGAACCTATGGTGGTGGATTCTTCTGGAAATGACGTGCATAAAGCTGAAAGTAGCCAGACACTGCAGGAAATGCCTGAAGCCCAACACGTACAGGATGAAGGTATAGCCAGCACCCAATATCCACCAGTTAGCTATGTATATGTACTGTGTCTCCATATAAATCATTTGATCTGCTTTTGTACTGCATATTGAATTGAATTGAATGTATGTAACATTAAACAGATATGAATGATGGACTGGCTGCCCCAGCAGTGTCCTCTTTGACGGCAGAGCAGGAAGATGCTCTGAAGGTAAGAGCCGTTGCTCATGTTCTTTTTATGACATTTATTTCTCTGGTCGTCTATACATTTACATCCCTCGACACCCCTGTTATGTATGTTTACAGCATGTCGCCTCTAAGGAACCTTCCGACGAAGACAAACCAGACGCTGCCTCTTTGCCCTCAGAGGCTGTGGTGGCTCCCTCACAGAACAAAGATGGTGTGTTGGTTTTAAGTTTTAAAGTTTCGTACAAACTTAACGACATTAGGAACATGGTGTTTTGTGTATTACTACAGTACTGACACATTGCAAATGCCAATGAAGACCTAACATATTTCTGTTCTGTGCGCACAGTGGTTCCAATTGCTGCTCAGAGTGAAGAAAAACTGCCGTCACATGATGCCTCAGCTGTGAGTAGTGTCACTCTGACCACGCTTAGTGTGTGCCTACGATATGCAAATGGTGGAACTGTTTCAAATAACCCTTGTTTGTATCCACATTTCATTTCCAAGGATGGGAGCAAAGATGAAGGCAAACCAACCATGGCTTCTCCCTCTAAGACAGGTGAGAGCCTAGCGTCCTTATTACAAAAACACACTGCTTAAAGCTATAAAGCTTTCATGCGACGACTACCACTGAAGACTATTGTGTGTAGAGAGTTTGTCAAAAGACAAGAAGGTGTTTTTAAGTAGTCTTTTGGACCCCATTTTACTTGCTCAGCAATGTGCCACCAAAAAACAAACTGATTTCTCTTTTTTTTGTTGCTAATTTCAAGGCTCTACCCCGGCAGTGTCTGACATCGCCGAGGCTACGCAGTCAGAGACTACAGAGAACGAGGCCCCTGCCAAAAAACAAGGTACCCTGTAACCCAGCAACAGAGAGGCTTTAAAAATATGCAAAGTGTTTAGGCCATGTCTGTTTGCTTTGAATATGCATATACTTACTGTCATAAGTGCAGTGTACTTATGAAACCACTGTTCCACGGCCTAATATGAGATTCTCTGCCTGATAAACTAGGAGAGGTCTCCAGTGAATCTGCAGCCCCAGAGGTATGGAGCTTCTTTTATTGCCGTATTAAACCTGCTCTTGTATAATGTGAAGCAGCTTGGCTTTAGAGGCTGTAAAAGTAGTGTTTATGTGTTCATAATGTGAGGAGTCTTTTCTGTTTAAACTTGAACAGACTGAGGAAGGCCAGACAGAAGAGCAGACGAGTAAGCAGAAAGAACCTGCACTGCAGACGAGTAAGTCTAAAATGGCATTGAAGTGCAAAATGAAGGCCTGCTCTTATTCACACATCAATTGGATGAGGACATGGTTGTGAATTGCAAGTGTTGGTCCTAGGAGAATAATAAACAGTAGATGTGATGGAGATGTGCACATATCAATGGCTTATGACTTGCATATTTAACAACCATTTCTCTCAGTTTGAGTGTGTTGCTCTGACAAGGTTCAGGGTCACTTGTGGCCAGTAGATGGCATTTTGAGCTATTTTCAAGCAGAGACGTACATTCAATACTTCACGGTTGGACTTCTTCAATAAAGTTATTTTTACATATACAGTAAATTAATCAACATAAGCATTAATGTCTTATTACCTCAAAACAATCTGAAATATAGTATCATCAATTACTCATTTTCAAAACCAAATTACTCGATGATCCATGAAATGTTTCTCAAGCCAAACTCATAAATGAACAGGACTGGCCGTGCACACCGACGTGGTCAGTGTGAACGACCGGGTTGAACACACCGCCCAAGACTTGGCTGAAAGGCCGCCATCCGTCACATTCTAGGTCGACTCTGGGTCCAAGGGTGTTGTTTGATGTGAAATGTGAGTTGTGTGGTGACCATGCTTCTGCTGTGTCCTGTCTTGGCAGATGCTGCACCTCAAGAGGGTCCAGAGGAGAAGGCCACCCCAGTAAGTACTGTAAGTACTGATATCACTAGCTCTGCAACTTTGGTATTGGTTTAAAGGGGCACAAGGTAGGATGACGTCATTTGCGCGGTGCCCGTGGCATGCCTGTCTCAAAATTTACACCATAATGAAAAAGTGCTGTTCAAATAAACTCGCGGTGAAACTGTTTTTCATGACTGAATGCCAGCAGTTGATACAAATCTGAATACGGTATGTAAAGCGATGTTTCAATGAAAAGTGTTTCTCACGACACTCGTTCGGTCCGACGCTGTCAAAAGTTGCATGTGGGGTTTTCTGACAGCGGGCTGTAGAAGTGGTCGAGATAAGCCATCGTTCACTTACTAATGACTCGCATAAGCATAGGCTGACTCGGGACCGTGATTAATTAAACTTTTAATCCTACCTGGAGCCCCTTTAATGGCAAATGCATTTGTGTTCTCAACTATGTGTAGAACGTTGAAGTTGGAACAAGCACTTTCACCTCATTTCCATGGATACAGCTGGCTTCCATGAAAAAACACACTCCGAAAATGTAAATATGAGGATGAGCACAAACAAATGAAATGCAAATCATTGATCTTCTGTCTATTGTCTAGAAAAGGGAGAAATGCAAAACCATGACCTCATGTGAACATGTCTGAGGTTTTGAGATTTTTTTCGGATCATAACCACAGAAACGATGTCACATCAAATTTCAACCGTTGCAATGCCCCCGGCAGAAGATCTGGTTGCAGAGCTCCATTGTGAAATATGAAGCAGCGATGGAGTAAACAAACACAGACTTGGCCACCACAGCGGTGTGCAAACGGCTTAAGATGTCTGTGTCATACTAGCCACCCCTCTGTAAGTGAATGAGATTGCGAAAGGGGGGTAGAGGCAGGAAGAACTTTTAATTATTTTGTCGATGGGCAGCGGAGCATGGTTTGCTGTAGCTGTTGGGCTGATTAGATTGTTCATCCAGGCATTACCACACAGTGTAGCGCATGATGGCTGCGGCCATGAGGTCAAATGGCTGGATGCTGCACACCATGGCAGTAAGCTCCAGTCTAAGTAATCAGACATGTCTTCAGTCTAATTAAGTAGTGCAAGCAGACAAAAAAAACATGGTTGTTGTGTCTGACCCGGGCAAAGTTTGTTTTCCTTATGTTAATTCATGCTTAAATGAAAGGGGCGGGAGGTGGCCTTTGGATCAGAGGGTTGCAGGTTCAGATCCCACCCTTAGAATGTGTGCCGCTAGACCTTCTTGCTTGACTGTAGTGCCCAAGAGCAAGGCATCTAACCCTACATTGCTCAAGAGATTATTACCAATACCATGTACCTAAGAACTGCAAGTTGCTTTAGAGAAGAGCATCTGCTGTTGGCCATTTGATTTAATATAACGTAACGTTGCCCAATGCATTGCCTGAAGACATAGTTTGATGTGTTACGTGACACCAGCAGATGATGTTAATGTGGTGTGAGTCCTTGATCAGGGGTCCGTATCTCGAAAGCGTCTTTGCTAACGACGGTAGCAACGTCCTTCGTAGGAGCGACTCAACTCTCTCTCGACAGCGACGCTCACCACTAAATCCAAGGGAACGGTAAGACGGTCTTAAGACAGTCTTAAGACGGTTAGCAACGACAAGAATCGAGAAACGGACCCCTGAGCCATTTGACATGTTGTCACAGGTGCCACAGGACAGGCCTGAAGAAGTGGAGGTCACCAGAGCAACACGCAGAGGTCGTCCGGCCAAACTCGTCAAGCAGTCCAGTGAGTAGCCTTGTCGCACCTTGCTGCAAACATGAGTCTCTTTGCATGCATGTGTCTTTGTCTTCCTGTGTTTGTGTGTGTGTAGGAGAGTCTGTATTCATTTGTTGCATGTTTGTGTGTACAAACCTGTGTGAGTCTGTGTGTATGTTTGAGGTGATTGTGAGCTGGTGTGCGTGTGGAAAAGTGTGAAAGAGTTAAAGATACATGTGAGGAGTTGCCGTGTCGGTGTGCTTGCATGCTTTAGTTTGTGGCCGTCTGTTTAATTGTGTGGTTTAGTCGTGTGTATGTGTGTGTGACACACGCACATGATCACACACACAACCAACCTGACCTCTGTGCTCTCTGGTTGCAGGCAGCGCGTCTCAGTCGGACGGTCAAGAGGAGGAGCGAGGATCGGATGTGTCAGAGATGGTATTGGATTTGCCCTTCTTCCCTTAATCCGTCTGGCACCCTGGATCTCTTTCTCCTCCTGTCCTGTGCTGATTCTGTTGTTCTCTCTGCTCTCCTCTTCTTCCTGCTCCACTTAGGATGAGAAATCAGAGGGCCGAGTCACTCGCCGAGGAAGACGAAGCACCACAGCAGTCGCTAAGGACTCCAGTACGATTACTTCAATTACTTCAGTATATCTTAAAAAACATCAATAGTGCATAATCAACTGCTGAAGCAACTAATAAAATGAACTAAAACAATTAGTCAGTACAGTATGGTGGTAAATATGACTTCAGCCCATTTTCGATGTGTACTGGTACTGGGTGTGATGTGTGACTTGGTTTCGGCAGATAAATCCAAGGCCGAGGCGGAGAGCAAAGACCAGAGTGCAGACACGCAGGTAGATGTGACAATCACTCTTGTGAGATGTGGTTCCTCTTTTCCAGTAGAGTTTTTTTGCTTTCGATAGCATACTGTGCACTCTGTGCCATGTTACTGACTATTTTTTTTTTAACTCTTTATTCCCCCATCACCCTCTCATCAGCCCGACACGGAGGCTGAGAAGGCTCCTGAACCAGAGACCGCACGCAGGGGACGCTCAGCCAGGTCCTCAGCCCAGCGTAAGTTCACAGATGGGCCTGGGTAATATGGGTTTAATATTGTAGCACCATAGATGGTAGACCAGTGTATATATTGCAATTTAAACATTGGGGTTTATATGTCAGCAGTTTGGTTGTTTCGATGGGTATATGATTACTGGTCTTATGTGTTGTGACATTCTCTTCATCACATTTTTATCACATCTCATGATGTGTTGTTTATCAGCAGCCTCTGAGAGCCAAAAGGAGGAGAAGAAAGAAGAGGAGGCACCCAAAGAGGTGGGCTCATCTTTTTTAATTGTGCAAATTATGATCAAATGATCCTTCATGTGTAGCCATGGGTCGTGAGACCAGGGCTAGTGAAACTTATTGCGTGTGTGTTTTCTGTGTCCAGGCTGAGAAAGAAGAGGCCCCTGTACGTAGAGGTAGACGTTCTGCAGCCCAGACTAAGGAGGCCACCACAGGTAAATGGCTCAGCACTGTTCCCCAAACACGAAGACCGGGAGGGATCTCTAGAACATGCCTGCCAAGCTACTGTAGATGTGTCAACCTTTTTTTTTACTTTTCAATATGGCATAAACAAATGTTTTTTTTTGCTTCTGCAGTTTTGGGCTGTGTTTCTGTAGTTTTCAGTCCATTATGATGTCAATTATGGTGTGTTTTTGAATGTAATCAATGCCTATGTGTTCAGGCTGTGATCCTTCTTTTACCCTCCAGCTCCTAGGTCTGGACTGAAGAGGAAGAGATCTGAGGAAACGGAGGATTCTGGAGAGGTGATTTCCAGTTTACCTTGGTCACACAGAGTCAGATAGACAGTGTTATGAAGTGCTACGGTCTCGGGCTGTCTTCGCACCACGGCCACTTGAGTCTCAAGGAACTTGGAGAGGTTTTCAGATAATTGTAAACAATTACCTCAGCCAAAACGAATGCTAAGAAAGTGCTTCTCCACATTGGTGTAAATCACTGTGGTATGAAAACCAAGAGGCGCACCCAACATCAACAAACGTGATAAAATCTTATTTTGTGTAAACCAATACTCACTATTGCCCCCTGGTGGCCAAGACACCAATTTAACCTAGTGGTCCTGCATCCGCCCCACAACATAAACATCTGCACAGGACCAGGTGTAGGTTTGACTTGCTCAGTCAGTCCGTATTTCCAGTTCGGTTTAGACAATATCATAGTAAAGTAATTAATGAAATTGTTTATGTGGTGTGCGTCCCTGTGTGTATGTTTTAGGATCAGGCAACTGAAGAGAACAAAGTCTCCGAAGCACCAGAAGACGCGTCGCCCCAGAAAAGCCCTGGTGAGCTGTCTTAACAAAATTTGAAATGAGTTTTCTGTTAACCACTTCATGTCTGACTCAGCTCTGTTTGTGGTCGCCCCCCCACCTTCTTCGCACCCCCATCGTGACTCACTTTAATTCTTTTTCCCTCAGCACTGAGTCAAGCTGAAGGTGAGGCGGAGGTCAAGCAGGAGAGCCCAGCTGAGATCAAGTCAGATGAAGTGAGTGTGAGTCATCATGACCACTTCTGGTCTTCCTCCTAGTCATGTTCCCCTTTCTGAGGTTTCTCTCTAATCCAATGATGTTGTTCTGGGGCCAAATATTGCTCCTCCATTAGCCTCTTATTTCCCAGGGCACCCTTGGAAAGCACCTTTGTTCTGCAGTATTTTTTGCAGATTTGTGCATTTCGCTGTGCTTTCATATCCAAAACACTGCAGTCATGGCACTAATACAGAAGTAAACAGCAGTTTTTACATTTCCGCACAAAAGGGTGTGTTAAGTTTTAGGAAGTAATAAGCCTCTTTGAAACATAGTGGGTTTATTTAGCTGCGAAAATAACACTGAATACTCTGAGTTGGGAAGTTGATGTTTTTTCATCATTGGTTAATTATTGGTTGTTTGCATGAAATCTATCAATGTTTATCTGTGTCAGATAGAAATCAGTATGTTATTTGTGTTAAAATATGCTACTACTTTTTTGTCACAAACTAAAAAGTGTAATATTATTACTAATAATATTAAAAATATTAGTAATATATCAAGCTTAACTATTTCATTTGTCGGAACTAATTCATTATAAGGGTCTTATAAAGGGTTATTCACATTAGGACAAGCTGAAGCACAGGTTAAAAAGTAGTTAAAAAAACATTCACATTTATATTAACAGACACCTAGTTTGTAAATAAACATTTAACATTTAAATCATCTAAAAATAGTTTGTGCCCAACCTTTGGTAAACTATTTGCCAATATTAAAACAGTTGTTTTCATTTGTTGTTATTTGACACAGATTTCATGCAAACAGCTGGTTTAATGATGGAAAACCAATGAAATTGATGTTACGTCTGATGTGTGGTACATTAAGTCTTCCACTCATGAGCATGTGTTAGGTATGTGATAAGAAAGATTAAAAGTTATTGATTAGTTGTGTTTGGTGTGTCCACAGGGGGAGGAGGCAGAGAAGGCTCAGAAGAAGACTCCTCGCAGGGGGAGACCACCCAAAGCAGCAGCCGCAGCCGCAGCCTCAGCAGCCGCAGCCTCAGCCGCAGCAGCTGCAGCCTCAGCAGCTACTCCAGACTCAGGTACCCACTCTACTTCTACCAGTGGCCGTCCTACAATAACTGGGACCCCGGGCGACACCACTCTAGTGCCCCACTCCCGACGGGGGGAAAAAACTTGCAAAAGCGCCAAACAAACGCTACCGACTGCTGATAAAACGGCTATTAGCGTGGCAATAGGTACTGTGGTTATTATGGCAATAGTATGGTAATAGAGCATAAATAACATGTTAATAGCGCTAATTGGCAATTTTCGCAACGTCGCCAGGGACAGAGTTGACCAGCCGGACCACCCCTTACCTGTTTATATGTTGCTCTCCCATTGCTATCTAAAGCACTTGAACATCCACCTAGTTTGTATTGCATTTCATTGCATACTCAATGATGTGGAGGTACTTATGATATATGAAGCGGTATGATTTGTTGGTTCAAGGATAAAATCTGATGAGTGAACACATATTGATGTCCCTTATATGTTGTGTACATATTTAAAATGTATCCATAATGTACATATCTGTTTTTTTGATACAGAAAAGGCAGCTGAAACTAAAGGCAAGAAGGCTGACGGAGAGCAGAAAGCTGAGGGAGAGCAGAAGGCAGAGGGCCTGGAACAGGAGGAGGAGAACACGGAAGAGGAGGAGGAGGAGGAAGGTGGAGAAGACGAGGAGGACCCTAAACGCAGGACCACCACCCGCGCTGCTGCACGCCTGGAAGCCGAGAAGTGAGTCATCCTCAACTAATCAATCCATATACAATATTATCTGACTTCATGTTGGTAGCCCCATGGCTTTGCCGTGCCATTTTCCATGTTTTGCTGCAGATTCCTAATTGATTGGCCAAACATGCACCATTCTGTACCCATGTCTCTACGTTTCATGTTTCATGCGTCTTGAACTCTGTATTAATGTGTTGTGTTTGTTTTCTTTTTCAGGAACAAACCCAGCAAGCCCTCCACCAGAGCCAAAGCAAAGGAGGAGAGCACTGGCACCACACGGTAAGGATGGGAAAATGGTGTGTGTGTGCGTGTGTGTGTGTGTGTGTGTGTGTGTGTGTGTGTGTGTGTGTGTGTGTGTGTGTGTGTGTGTGTGTGTGTGTGTGTGTGTGTGTGTGTGTGTGTGTGTGTGTGTGTGTGTGTGACATTTTCTCTTCATCTTCTGCACATTAGATTGAATTCAACTTTATTGTCATTGCATATGGAAGAAGGCAGAGTAACAAAATGCAGTTTATCTAATCAGTGTCATATCACATCATGTACATCATGTCAGTGTCTTAGTATTAGCAGAGTGAAATCCCCTAAGCGCTGCTCTGGCGTGTTGTGTTTTGCAGTGGTACCAGAGGGCAGGCTGCCACCGCCGCCTCCACAGCCAAGGGGGGGCGCAAAAGGGAGGCCAGCCCCCCCACCCCACGCACCCGAGGGGGCCAGAAGGCAGAGGAGCCCCCTGCCAAACGAGGAAGGAGATGAAATGCCCACCGTGTGCCAAGTAGTCCTACATATCCAGTATACAACACATACACCTGTATATACACGCTACGAAGACATCACTTTTTTTAACCAGTCACATTTTTGTAAATAGATATTTTGTTTAAAAAAAAAATCTTCCATGTGTGAAATTTTAAATTGTTTTTAGTCTTCAAGAGAAGGCTTTTACAACCCTGTACGGGAGGAAAAGAATGAAAACACATTGTAGGTGGTGGTTGGACTTGGGCTTACACAAACAGCAGTTAAATGTATTTCTGCCCGTCATAGTTCCTGTCAAAACAGTTCTTCAGGGCTCTGGGTCGACCCTGATGTGACCCGCGATAAAGTTCCTATCTGCATCTGCACTGTGGAGGAGTCACACACACACATACACACACACACACACACACACACACACACACACACACACACACACACAGAGCGCGCTAGGGCCGGCTAGCAGTCCCGCTCTTATTAGTCCTGCGTTATTGGCCCTTTATTAGGTTTGTACGTGTCGTCTTTGTGTCACTCCAGGAGTCTAGATTGACCGAAAATGTACACACATACATACACAGGCCTTGTAGCATCTGTGCTGTCGTAGAGAATGTATTAGTAGTGTACTGAAGGTGGGGGTGGGGGGATGCAATATTAGTTTTATTGTACCATGTCTATATGAGCCAAGTTCAGTTTTCTCTGAGGGTTTTAAAAACATATTCCATTTTTTAAATTCATGATTCCCTCCTTTTGTCATGTTTTTGACATGCATTATATTCATTCTGTGAATGTAACAAAAAAAACGTTTTCTGCCGTGTCAATTTAAGATGTGCTATTTTGTAGGAAGTGCTCAGTCCATGTTTGCTGTATATGTAATGGCTTTTCAGTGTTTTTTTTGTATTCATATACCGCTGCAGTGGTGTCCACAGACACTGCTCGATAATACCAGTATTCCACACAATAAACTCTCCTCTTTGTACCTCTGTGATAGCCGTTCTTTGCAGACACTTACTGTAAAAGAAAAAATACTCACGGTAAAATGATTTAGGAAAGGTACAATTAATACATCACACATACAGAGTTCATTCAAAACAAGGCTATTTGGGTTGCAATAAACTATATGAAAATGTGAATTTGAAGTGAGTAAGTGTAAACCAACTGGTACTGTGACTCTTGCTTGAAGATGAGGATGAGGATTTGTGCAAGGATATTTTTAGGGCCGTCCTGACGCATTCCTGGAAAGCCAAATATCTAGCTTTTTGCGAGTAGTGTAAATAGTTTGAACTTTTTATAGGATGAATGATGGCATATTCAATACATTTGGTCATTCATTTTAATGTTTCATCTTGAACCAATAACCATTTCCTTCGGGATAAATTAAGTATTCACACTGTAGAAATGGCCAATGACTTACCTTGTGAAGACACCACGTTGACCTTTCATCATCTTGCTTGGAAGTTGATATTTATCATTGTTACCGACTTAGCATGAATGATGCGTGAATTGAACCTTATTAAATGTGTGGATGTTCACCTATTCTATAGATAGGGGATATCCATGGCATGTAGTGTTCAGAAACAAACATGGTCAGACCATCCAACACATTTAATTGACCTTTTCATGAAATCATCCTCTCTCTCACTGACCATTACAAGAAAGTTGTAGTGTTCAAAACAAAACTGATACGCTATGTAAAGACTGGAGCCCAATTACTGGTCGGCCACATTGAATAATTATGGAACTAGCTGAAATCCACTGAATGCTTCTGAGGTGTTGAATTTGTAGAGTAGTGTACGTTCGTCATGTCCAAATTGCTGTGTGTGTGCATCCGTCTCTTTCTATTTGCCGTGATGGGCCTGCTGAGTTAGCACTGGCTAGCTAGCGTGTGTGTGTGTGTGTGTGTGTGTGTGTGTGTGTGTGTGTGTGTGTGTGTGTGTGTGTGTGTGTGTGTTTACTCCTTTCTACCTCAGGGTTTCAGCTGGCACTTGTCAGTAGCAGTCTGAGGAGGAGAGAGTTGGAGTGAGTGAAAGGCATGGCTGTATATGATGGGCCAATAACAGAGCCTGTTTATAGACCCGGAGAGAGAGGGGCAATTCATGGTCACTAATGGCCAATAGAGGTGACAAGCTATTAATGACATGGGCCCATGCTGTGCTCGTTAGTGCATTAAGAACATGGAGAGCTGCTGCTGGTGCCACTACTGCACACCACTCTTTACTTCAGCCTTCATGCGTTGAAGCCAGCCATGAAAAGCACACCGTGTTCCCCAGCAAAATCACCCTCCATCCCTTCTCCTCCATCCCACCCTCCTCCGACACCCCCCCTTCTTTCCGACCATTCCTGTGGAATGCTAAATCCAATCCTTTAAGATGTTTCTTTCGGCTATTTCCTGCAGATGCAATCCAATCCCTAAATATTAGACTAACACCTCGCTTTTTCTTTCCTTCCCCCATCCTCTTCCCCTCCTAACTGCCTCCTCCTCTCCTACTCCTCCAGTTCTTGGATCAGCTTTCATGGTGCCACTCACACTGGCAGCCTCACAACGCCCCTTTTCAGGTACTGATAGTATTGGAGGGAGTCTATGGTCGCCCGTTAACTGCCCGTCAGGCCAGGATGACTGTCAAGGGCTACACCACCAGACATTGGGCCCCGCTGCTCCATTTCAGGGACAAGCAATCTCAGCTAACAAGCTTCCTCCCCTCTGCCACCACCAATCCCCATGTGAACACCGCTGGGACACTTGTTGGCTCTACACGTGTTTCCTCTGCACTCTTTGCCCAGACACTCATGTTGGATGTCTTGAGGGGAGAGACGAGCAGCAACCGTGTGACCCGGTGTCAAGGTACAGCTCTATAAGAAGAATCACATCGCGTGCAAGCCTAAGGTGCAGAGCACTGGGGAAAAATGGTTCCATCCAATCGTAAAAACAAAATCACGCTTCCTTCCTCTTGAAGAAAACACCTGAAGCACTTTTAAAAAATACTTGGTTGTAACGTTAAATAAGTATTAAACCGTGGAGCTGACATGGAAAAAAATCCATAATTTTATTTTTAGTAGGTAATGAGGTGGTCTGGGGGAGTGAGCATGGCAGTTTAGCAGAGAAACCATCAAGTTTTCGTACGCATTCGTGCCGTAATTTACTTTAATTCAGGTAGTCCTGCATGTCTGGGGATGGATGTGCTTTACTGGCTTCACCTCCCTGTGTTCCTGCCACCTTCCAGTGGAACGCGTCTGACATTAAACACCTGCGTAGCGCTCTTTTATGTCCCCTGGGGGTGCGGAGGCTGAATGGGAGCCCATTGTAACCTCTGCCAAAGCTCCTTGAGCTGGGTCCCCAAAGAGGAAAGACCACTCCCTGTTCATTACACAGCCAGGGGGACAGAGACGGGGAGAGAGAAATAGAACATCTTTCTACCCACCAACTTGACAGTAGATTAATCCAAACACCTTGAAATGGCTGCCATCTCCACATGCAGAGTCGTACAAGGGCTCTTGCACTGTGTACTACATGCCCCACTCCTCAGCTGAGAATAAAACCTTACTGTCACTTTTTCTTTTTTTCACTCAAGACAGAAGGCTGATATAGCAATTTTTTGTCTTTGAAATTTCTTCAGATTTGTAGACATAAGCGTTTAATGGACTGTAGCCCAGCCCAGCTGAACAAACCACAGCTGAGCAATAGAGTTACGAGAGAAAGAGAGAGACAGAGAGAGACTGACCACCGGCACTGTCAGTCAAAAACCAAAAGATTGGCTCAAGGCCCGAATCAGTGACAGCAGGTGTGAGCCTGCGAGGCATCCACATGCAAAGCAAACACTAATTGGCCATGGATGGAACCATGTCTGAAGGACGTTAAAAAGTCATGCCGAGACTTTGCATCCACTAAAAATATTCACAAATCAGGCTGAGGATGCGCAATGCGAATCACTGCCCTCGCCCTCTGCTTCTCCTAAAACTGCACGCCATCTCTCCCTGCATGTCTCATTCAGTATGTGCAGGATTTTTTTTCTTTCTTTTTTTCGCTCATCTAATAAGCCCTTGTCTGTTCCACCAAGATCAGTCGATGGAAAGCACTTTTGAGGTGTTTTGTAGTCTGGCATACCAGAACAGACATTTTTAAGAAGGCTCTTTGGACTTGTGCACTGGTCTGGAACAAGCTATTAAGAATGGACGTGCTCCTCCTGGTCTGGAGAGAGAGAGTGAGACAGATAGAGAGAGTGCAAGAGAGAGAGAGAGAGGAACCCTTGCGTGATAGCGTTGCCTGCTCTGTCTCCAGCCCGGGGTTTGCGTGCCACGCCGCAGTGAGGCAGGTCCTTCATGAATCATGTCTGTGCTATCTACACAAATTAATTGGACTGTAACAGCAGGTTATCCTCGGCCCTCCCCACACGCTCCCCGGTGAAGAAAAAAACAAAACAAATGGCCCCTGCAGCAGTGGATGGTGCCCCCAGGGAGCCAGTAATGGAGCTGATGGTGTTATGAGTTGTTTTGAGAAGCTATCAAGGGGAGGATGTCTACTGTATAAGCTCCACTTGTGGACCGTTTTCGGGGGGCTCTGCTCTTTTTACGTGGCGCGATCAGGAAGTGGAGGGATAGTGCATTTTTTTTTTACACAGATTTGAACTTTTAGGAGCCTGTTGCATGCAAAGATGGGTCGCTGATTTTTTTTGTTCTACCAGGAATAAAAGATGAGGGAGAGAGAGAGAGATTTTCCAGCACTCTTGTACTTTTTGATGTCCAAACATGTGCCTTGATTGAGAGTGGATGTGATGTTCACTATTTGGGGGAAAAGCAGAAAATGCATCAAAGTTATTTCGGAGGGAGGGGATTATTGTAAATCAGTCTCGGCAGTGCCATTCCCTGGTCTCTCACAGCACATCTGAGCTCAATTTGACCTAAGATCGCGTGTGCGTGTGTGTGTGTGTGCCTGGCTGGATTGTGAATTGGTCATATGACCCCCCCCTTAATGTTATTAGTCTACTGCAGGCCTCTCTGAGATAGTCAGATATAAATTAAGCATTTTGCCTGTTGCAGTCAAAATAGTTCATACGACATTTATGTTCATACATAAAGTTTTTTCACAGGATGAAAATGCCAGGCCTGCTTTCTTCTCCCAGTCCAGCCATGGTGCGTGCGTGTGTGCGTGCATGCGTGCATGCGTGATATAGAATATGATAATGGGTGCTGCATCAACCTTTCTCATTAACACGGACTCATAAGGTTCATGCCCCTCACCAACATCTCGTGCTGTCAGACAAACAGAGGGTGTTGAGAGAGAGTGAAGGTGCTGTAATGTTGGTGTTGGGCCATTCCCCTGCCTCATCTATTCTGTCTAATGCAAGACCTTAACCTCAAAGATATCCTGCATCTTGGTCTGACTTCACCCAATGGTCAAAGATCCAACAGCCCGAAACATTTTGCCTATTTTAACTGAATCTATTATGATTTAGCCTATGTATTAAAGCTATATTTACTTTTTTATAGAATGCCTTTATCTTTAATTTATTCTGCATTTCCAACACTTCCTGTCCTATACTTTTTCATCTCTCGTCATCCAAAAATGATACTTAACGGAGAGCTGAGGCCACTCATAAACAGCAGGAGATAACTAAAAAAGCACCTTCATGTTTCTTAAAAAAATAAAATAAAAACAAACAAAAAAATATATACTGCTCAATGACCTCAAACAGCATTTAGTTGGTTCAGCTTCCTGCTGAGAAAACTTGTGCAACAGGTGTCATGTTGAAAAAATGCAATAGATGCACGGAGTTAAAAAGGATGGTACAAGACTGAGAGTGGAGGAGTTTCATTCAATACTTTTTGACCAGCGGATGTGTTACTGTCTTTTGTGCTCAAAAGTTTTGAAATGGCCTGCTTTTTGTGATACAAGCCTACAGGTGAACACACACACACACACACACACACACACACACACACACACACACACACACACACACACACACACACACACACACACACACACACACACAGAGGGGTGCTGATAGGTCGGGGGGCAAAAGGGGCAGTTGTCCCGGGCCCAGGGAGAGGGGGGCCCAGAATCAGGTCCTTATTACATGTATATATTAGGCTGGGGGCCCTTTCAGACGACTTTGTCCTGGGCCTGGCCAAAGCTGTCAACGGTCCTGCACACACACACACAGGGCCAATGACAGCTTTTGTGGGGCCCAGGACAAAGTCATCTGAAAGGGTCCTCTTGTCAATACATACAATGTATTGAACCCCAATTCTGGGCCCCCTCCCCCCCAGGACCCGGGACAACTGACAACCCTCTTTAGCTTCCCTGTACGAGTATGCACACACATGCATGCGCACGCACACACACACACACACACACACACACACACACACACACATATGCGCGCATGCACGCACGCACACACACACAGTGACGCTTTTATTGTGTATCACTTACTATTCATCACATATTGTCTGCCGCCGTGTGGCAGGCGGCTGCTACACTGTTTACGTTCTCCGCCACCTACAATTACTTCCATCCGATTACTCATTACAGCGCGCTTATCAAAACACTGTCTGGCTCGGCCAGTTCTGCTTGACATCACGATGACAGAGGCAGTGAGTCACCCCCCATTGTGAAGATCTGCTGTAGGAAGAAACTCCTCATCTCTCGCTCTCTCTCTCTCTCTCTCTCTCTCTCCAAACTCTTCATCCCTCTCTCTCACTTTCTCCATTTCTCCCTCTCTCTTGCTTGCTCTCCCTCTCTTTTTATCACTCTACTGTCCTCTCTCTCTCTGTGTACGTGTGTGTCGGCGTGCATGCGTGTGTGCTTGTGTGTGTATTTGTATGTGTCTGCATGTGTCTGCATGTGTGTGCGTGTGTACGTTTGCATGTGTGTATGTGTGTGTGTGTATTTGTATGTGCCTGTGTGCATCTCTCTCTCTCTGATTCTAGGCATAGAACACAACACAAAAAGGCTAGGAAGAGCTCAACACCTGAGCACATAAAGAGTTTCTTTCAGACATGCAGGGGCCATTCAGGTGTGCCAAGTCGCAGAGACAGAGCAGCCCTGACAAAACACTTTCACACGGCGGGCTGCAAGGAGGGATTGAAACTAATCACCTTGGAGTGATTAGCTCAACAATGCAAGTGCACTAACATTAGAACTTTGGCACAGTGTGCTGGTCCCATCTGTCTTTTTTTGTTCAAACTCCCGCATGGATAATTTTTGGATTTAACACAACAGCTTATTTACAGTGCCTTAAGATGGGATTTCACAAGCCCTTAATACAGACATTACACAAGTATAAACATGCGTGTGCACACCCAAGACTGAAGCCTACCGCACACACACACACTCTCTCTTGCAATCGCACACAGACGCACGCACGCACGCACGCACACACACACACACACACACACACACACACACACACACACACACACACACACACACACACACACACACACACACACACACACACACAGATCTGTGCCCTGGAAGACACTAATCTTAGTACCCCCCTCATTGTTGTACACCATTATCCTCAGACGCCAGACCACAGAAAAAGGCAGTGGCATGGCATGCGTTTCAAAAAAAGCTATCACCAATTACAGACATTCAATGAGTGTCAACAATTCTCATGTCTTCATCTAGAATAATTGAGCAATTTATGGATTATAAATATGGATTTCCATGTGCAACCGCATGAACCACAACATCTCTGTGGTGGATTTTGGTGGATGTCTTCAAGTATCCTTCATAAGACATACAATCAGTGCGCTGTGGAGCAATTCCACTCTCTGGTGTTCATGACCAATTAATGATCTAATCTGATTTGGATAAACCGTTAATTGCATAGGCCTTGAAAGGCCTATTAAAAATGTAATCCCATGTTCGGTACATATGCGTGTGCATGACAGCTTTATGACATCTATGCTTCAAAAAAAGCAAATGCATATATTTAAAGGTAAAATATAAAATTGGCTAAACCAATCATACCAATCAAACCTGTCATAATCTAAGCACCCAATTATAGCGTCAAATCAGCTTTATATTGAAAACACGTTTAGCTTGTTCATTCATTTATTTATACAATCGCGCAGGACAAAAGTTATTCGGCCACAAACGCTTTGGCATGGTCTGTTTCAAATGTAATACATGAATATCATGACATTACGAAATAAAAAAGAATGACAGCTGAAACAGACTGTCAATAGTTTATTTGAAACAGTGGAGAACAAACGCGCCGTCCAGTTCACGTTAATACTGGGAAGTGATACACTTTTATGGGGTGGCACCTCATTCACCTGCACAGTTGTGGGAAACGTTATTAATAAAATACTATTAAACTTTAATTCCAAATGCTGCCTAGATCAAGTTAGCCTACATTCGAGAGGTCGTCCGTTTATTCTCACATTGTCACATTTGGTGTATGGACTCTGAAAGGAGAGAAAACACTGCTCTTCACCGGCCACTAGATGGAGAGACGCGCTCTGCGCGCATGCACCCAAATTGTGCAGAAAACCTTCATTTTCTCATTAACTGCACATTCCTATATAACACTCTCATTTAGAGCTATATTGTGGCAAATTGTTTGAACTCAGATTTTAAAAAGTATTGCAATTTAGAGGTCAAATGGACGGAGTTATTTTTTATCGATCATTTTATGTCACTTCAAATCGGTCAGACAAGGTTAACTGCTTTGCGCACAAAATACCTATAGGCTATAACAAAATAATGCTGTGGTGAAAATATCCATGTTTGCCTACAGTACAAAAAATATAATTATTTCGCTGTGAAATACGAAAACATGAACGATCAAATGATCGTTCATAATAAACACAGACAGAATGTTCGTTTGTGCGTTGATGGTATTTAAAGTTAGTCGCCTATGTTCCACTACATTCCGAGAGAAATGTGGGAATACGTTGTATTTCAAACATATTTTCAACAATAATAGCCTAATTGGTAGCCTATTTTTCATAAAATTCCAGTAAAGCAATATATGGCTATTATAACAGTCATTAAAATGTTGTTATTAGCCTACTGTTATTATAGCGCCTAATTGTTGTTATTATATTGCTTATTACTGTTGTTGTTGTTGTTGTTGTTGTTATTATTATCATTATTATTATTATTATTCTGTTAATGTGAAGACATACCTGAGAAATATAGTCCAGATAATTGCATCATATTTCCAATAGGCCAATTATGGTGTTGATGATTCTCACTACTATAACAATGCATATATGCGATCATCTATAGCCTACAAGGAACGCATGAGGGAGAAAATCCATTTTCTGAGACAAGGATGCTGTCGGACTGAGTTGTGGGAATTAATGTCGGCCCGAGACTCGAAGTAAAATATGCAACAACTCTATAAACCCTCAACTGCAGCTCAAGTTCTAATCATGTAATTTCCATTGTCCGTTAATCCCCTATTCAGAGGTCAACCTGAGAATGGCAAACAGTATGGATTAATTATTCTTCTATTGACTGTAATTTGAACTCAATATTAGCTCCAGCATAAGCCTATCTTAATACATGACAGACAATAACAGTGTGTATATGTGCAAAATAGTTTTGATTATTGATGCGTAAAAGTGCATTTGATGCGTAAAAGTATTTGGCCATTTCTGCACCATCTTCGCAGATATTATTTTGCCGTATAAATCTGCAACACACACACACACACACACACACACACACACACACACACACACACACACACACACACACACACACACACACACACACACACACAGCATATTAAATTCAGATTACAATTAAAACTTTCACGTAGCATATAATGCATGACGTTTCATCCTGAAATTCGAATATTATAGAAGTGTTACCAACACCACTTTCCCGAGAGAGGAGACTAATTAAAAGAATTATAACACATAGGCCTACGTGACACATGTGGCTATTCATTTGCAAAATTGATACAAGTTAAACCAACATCACATTTATGCATTTCTTACCTCCAAAACAGTTTGTGGACTTAACTGAGCTGAGGCAGGCATTTTCACAATGAAATTCACTATAGACTAAGTATTACGCATATGAATACAATTGCCAACAACGCCCATATTACATGCAAGGAATTCAAGCCATTTGTCTGTAAGTGATGTGCAAAAAAATGCACACTGATGTCTGAAAGAGCAATGAACGTCTATTGCCGATTTCGCTTTCTGCGGACAATTCGATGCGCAGGGTGGAATGCGCAAAGCAATGCGTAAAGTGATGATAGGACAAAGTTCTAATGTTGCTTTGTTGCAGTTTAAAGAGTCAAACTAGTCTTGCACTGCCGTCACTGTTCGTGCCATCATCATTTAACCAGCAAAGGGTTAAATTGTCAAGAGACATATGAATGTCTTGACAGGGCAAGCTTGTCGTAGTGTTTACAGTGGCCAATCAGAGGGGCCCTCTCAACCCCATGGTCCAATAGGAAATAGTTTGGGAAGTCTGGCAGCCACAGGTGAGATGATACAGGCGGACTGGATGTAAAGGGACAGGAAACTCGCTAAAGAGAGAACTACTTAGCAGCGAGTCCAGAGAAGAAACATCGCGCGGAGGGAAATCACGCTGCTGCTTTTTCGAGCATAACATTTAGGGACGACATGAAATACTGCCCAGCTCTGCGATTCAGAAGCGCCATTAAAAACGGAGTTAAATACGGCTGATTGCTATCACGCTTTTTGAGAGGTATTCCAGCATAAGTGACTTTTTGCTTAAAAATGGCCGTTCGCAGCAACTCGTTGGTGCCATTCTCAATTCAAGCAATACTGAACAAGAAGGAGGATTGTCGTCACATAAAAGATTTGGACGTATGCTTTCCCAAGGCTGCTTGTTGGAAAATATTTGGGGAAACGGACGCTTCGCCAGAGGAGATGTCTTCACCGTGTAAAAGCGACGAGGGAGCGTGCATCATGGTCAACCGTAAAAGTTATGATTCTGACTCGGGTCTGAGCGAGGATAACGACAGCAAGGCGCTGTCCACATGCAAGACAGAAGTGGATCGGGATGGACCATCTTCAGACGCGCTGGAAGAAAGCTTCCAGGACGAAACGGACCACGAATCCACAGCAGTGGACAACGTTAAGAGTCTTAGCGACTGTGAACTTTCTGCCAACATCTCGGGTAAGTGTGTTAGAAATTATTATAAAATGGTATGTTTTGACTAAGATGAAAAGTTTACATTTTTGAAAGGTCCGTGTAAAATGCCTTGTTGGTGCGCAAAGGGAACATGAATTCCACCTAACTCCTCTTAAGGAATGCACAAAGACACCATTCATAGGCTAAACGGTCAAAATCAACCGCTTGAAGTTAGAAATTATGCACAGCGATCATTTCCCTCGATTGTTTCCCCAACTTCGCCATGGCCTAGTCCCTATTCCCCTTTGGTTATTCTGCAGAATGCCCTGTAACCCATTAGAAAGAACCAAACCAAAATGCACCACTCAGAACTTGTGTAATCAAGGCAACTGATGCCATATCTATATATATGTCTTTCAGATTCCAATAACTTGGATGAGGCAGGGTGTGAGAAAAACCCAGATCTACCCAAACAGCGGAAAAAGCGTTCCAGGGCCGCCTTCTCCCACGCGCAGGTTTTCGAGCTGGAAAGGCGGTTCAACCACCAGCGATACTTATCTGGACCCGAGAGAGCAGACCTGGCCGCCTCCCTGAAGCTCACAGAGACTCAAGTCAAAATTTGGTTTCAGAACCGCCGGTACAAAACAAAACGCCGTCAAATGGCTGCCGACCTTTTGGCCTCGGCACCGGCGGCGAAGAAAGTGGCAGTGAAAGTTTTAGTACGGGACGACCAGAGACAATACAACCCCGGAGAGCTGCTGCGGCCTCCACTCCTTTCTCTGCAACCTTCATATTATTACCCATACGCATACTGCTTGCCAGCGTGGACACTCTCGGCTTGTGCTGGAAACCAGTGAGACAAATCATCACCCAGTATTTATTTGAAAGCACGAACTAACACCGTTTGATTGTGAAAAATAACTCTCCAAGAAGAGGAGACCGAACTACAAGAGAAGCCATGTCGGCGCTGCCATAAGGACAGTTGTGATGGCTGTATTAATATCTTTCCAGTGGTTGTGCAGAGCGCGTTTGGCTGGTGATCTTGACCCTCATAGGCAGATAATTGAGAATGTATGGAATGCTATTGGTTAATCGCTCGATAGGGGTCTGACACCCCTGGGTTCCTAAAGACACCAGTTTTTTTCAGTGAAGCTGGGAATAGAACTGTTTGCTGTCTCCTGTGATGGGGGGTATAACGGTAAGATTTCCCGGCACTTTCCCCCTCACACAGTGTGTTACTCCTCTGACCAGTGGCCTCATGAGTTTTAAGTGTTTTTGTTTAATTTGTTTATCTGTACGTGAGCCGTGGCATTACTAGGAATTTTGGAGCGTTTTATCAAAATGTATTTGTTTCCTAATAGCTCTCGGTTGTTTTGTTTATTGAGAAAAGAAACCAAATATTAAAACATATTAATATCACTGTGTTTTTCCTCGTGTTTTTACCCCTTGAAGCTTTTTGCCTCCTAAAGTGACATGCATGTTGTCAAGTCAAGTAGGTTTTATTGTCAATTTCTTTACATGCACTGGTCATACAAAGAATTTGAAATTACAATTACAATTACAATTAAATTTGTTATAGCATTATCATTATTTTTTAAACGAAGACGCAATAACCTACAGGCCAAGACCAAACATGTACTACTATTAAAAAAACTACAACGATAACAAATATTTAATAAAAATCACCAAATACTACAACAGCAACAACAACTACTACTAGCCTACTTGCCTACTACTACAACTACTGCCACTAGGCCTAGGCCTACTAGCCTTCCACTTCAACTGCTACATCCTACTACAAAAACTACTACTAATAATAATTATAATAATAATAATAATAAGGAATGACACTTAAAAGAGATTGATCGATAATTCATATTAATCATGGCCTAAAATTCATTTTTTTTGTCAACAGAAAGTATGTAAGAATGTAAGTGTGTAGGTCTATAGCTCTCAGAGCATTGGAAGTCGTGAAAACCAGACAATAGGCCTATGCCAATAGGCCTAATATCAGACTTTATGGGTTAGGCGCTTGAGTGAAATAGCCTAATCTCTGCGCTCTCCAATCCAATATATAGCCGAACTAATCTACAGTATAGTACACTTATAGGTTACTTTAAAGTATTGCATTATTAAATCTGCACATTTCCTCACACAAATATGAACAACATTCTTCTGGCATTATGGGAGGGGCCCAAACACTGGGCCTACCAAACGATGTCTCGGGCTTTTCTCTTAAAATTCATCCAAATGAAATAAAGATATTTTCCTCTTTAAAAGAGGCAACATTGCTCAAGAATACTTTTATCACATAGGCCTACGGATTTGCCGTCCCTATAACAGTAACAGCAATTAAATGAATGTCAAGAAGACACTTTCTTTTTTGAGTAGTTAGGCTACAGCATTAGAAACACATGCGTTAGTGTTTATTATACAATTTACCTCGTGTCCCCATAGCATGATCATTTTGTGTACTTCGGCGTTTAACAGTGCCTACATTTGACCTCAAGAAGCTTGTTAACATGGCTGGATGGCTATTTGCGCTCTTAGGAACACTAACACACCTGACATAGTGATTTATGCCCTTCGTTTCAGGAACATTGTCAACTGACAGGAACTTTCGAATGTGTGTCAACATGTGAGGCCTACCGCTCGGTGCGCGCCTTGCAACCGGCTGCTGCAGTGTCTGCCTCGGCGGTAAACGAAACAAATCAAACTTGTCAATCAGATAATATTTTTTTATGTCTGGAAAAATTCCAGCTGCCGAGATTTTAAACATTTACACCAGCACTGAGACAGAATATTGCATCTGAAACAATGTCCACGACATGCATAAAACACATAAAGACGTGAATTGTGTTTGAAGGTTTAATGCGTAAAATGGTGCGTTGTTGGAGAATCCACAAAATGCGCACTATGAGTTTACGTCGAGCGGGCCTAATCATGCCTTAAACGGAAATCCACGATACACATTGAAATACGCAAAATATTAAGTATATTAGTAAGTAATAAATAATAGACTATACTTGATTGTATAAGCTATCCCTAACTGAATTTCATGCATAACTGACAACATGTGCCACGAGAAACGTTCTTGTGGTGAACCAATATCCGTGCAAGTATACAAGCATCGGATCTGGCAACACTATGATCATTTCGCCACATAATTAATATTAATTGAAGTAATCATACAGTTGTATGGAACTTGGTGTTAATGTCAACACTATTTTGAATGGTGCTAAGCAGTTTGGAGACTCTGAGCATGGGCTCTGAGAATATGGCCTATATGCACAATAAGAAATTATTTTGACTACTAGAACGGTGAACAAGAATGATATTAATGAGGTTTTAGCAATGTAATGCACATAATTATCATTTAAATTCTGGTAGGCCTATATGTCTTCCATAAATACACTATGTCAACAAGTTTAGAAACTCCCATCATACCACGTTGAGACAGGGTGGTCGGCTATGCAATGCCTGAGCACCCCAATGACTGCTCACCAAAAATATCATTGCATACACTAAACGTTAGTCAAAATCAGCCAACAGGAGAGAAGCCCTTAGGCTGGATTTAAGCTGTGTAGAAAGTGTGTGTGTGTGTGTGTGTGTGTGTGTGTGTGTGTGTGTGTGTGTGTGTGTGTGTGTGTGTGTGTGTGTGTGTGTGTGTGTGTGTGTGTGTGTGTGTGTGTTGATATTATAGCCGACGTGGCCGTGTTCTCAAGTGCAAACTACAAAAGGCCAAGTAGAAAGGAAAAGTGCCATAGTGCATTTCCTCCTTAACACAAAAGTCTAACTCTAACTTCGATTTTTACATTCCATTTAATCACTCATTCATTTAGAATTCTAAGGAAAATAAAATCAAATATATCATTAAATGTTGCAGATCGAAAAACGAGTGAAGGAGAGAGTCAATATACATTGATTTACTTTGAATGTGTAAATTAGGCCAACATAAACATGCATCTGCGTGAGGTATTAAAGTGTGTGTGTGGGGGATGGGCATGCCTGTCTAACTTGGCTGCAATAATTAAATTGTTTCATATTAGGCTACTCCAAGGTGGCCACGTGACACGTAAACAGTTATTTGCCAAAAGCTTATTTACAGGCACTATCGTGCGCGTCCTCACACACATGCGCACGCACACACACACACGCTGCAGCAGAGCACCCTGCTGAAACTGCACACACACTGCAATGATGATGTCCTGTTTTGTCAACTTCATGATTTTCTTTTTGCCTGGGTCATAACAATTTCCCTACGTCCATGTGGATTTTGCTCTTTGCTAAATTCCTGTATATTTTTGGTAATATTTGGAACGTCACGGCTGTTTTATTTATACACGTTAACAGAGAGTGTTTGACACGTGTAATGGTACTTAATCAGTAAAATTATTTTCGCTCGCGAGTAGACATGATCCAGTTGTTGTTATAGATCACGTTTCAGATTTAATGATAGAAAATTGGCATTTCAGACGCCTACGGTTTTGACACTCAAATCCCCAGACCAGGTCATATGTCTCCACCTGCGATGGATAGCCAATTTATAACCTAGGTAACATAATTAAATTACTTTAAAATGCCGGTCTATGGTGCATTGGTGGCGCAATTCAAAGTCCATCTCAGGGCCATTGTCTCAGGTGGGTAGGCCTACTCACCCATCCAGAAAACAAAGAAATATAATTTGTCAGGACAAGAGTCACCTCTGTTCTTTCCACAATAAACTTTTCCTTTGGCTTTCACACAACTACCAACGACTGCTTTGATAATTCGCCTCGTAAGTGAAGTGGCTCTGAAATCGTGGTGAGAAAAAGAGAAATTCCGTGTGTTTTGTAATGCAAAACACATGTCTCTATAACCACAGGCCGCACAGCTGTGGAGAAGCGCGGGGAAATGCCTAACAGGTGTTCTTGTTCCATCTCCCGTTTAGCGCGTGTTGACCGTAATCCTTTATATCAATTATTGCCATCCATTCTCGTTTATCTATAGGCCAATAATAAATTAGCACAACTTTCATCTCTGCGCGATCACAGCACCTGCGCGACAGCGCAAATTGCGTAAAACGATGTGACTAATATTCCACTGAATCGCCAAACATGAAACAGGCTAAAATAGACCTATCCGTCTGTAGACATGATTTAAACTCATCGCTGAGTAAGGGCAGCGCTCAGGGATGAACTTGGAATCGTCTGATATACACAGCTAGTTCAAACTGATCCTAGAATGGAGTGTTGGTCAGAGGCTGGGGAGGGGGCGCTTATTCCGGGGAGCACACTAAAAACTTTTCCATCTTTATTTTTTTAAAACTTTATTTAGGGTCTATTTGTAGGCTAACCTTGATTTTGTTTAAATATGAATGCTCAGTGTGATCTGGATAAGCCTAATGCATAATAGAAGAAGGGAGAAGTGTTTAAACCACCACAGCGTGTGTGTCATCATGCAACAGCATGGTTATGGGGTGTATGTGGTTATGCAGAGGTCTCTCTCTCCGCTTCAGAAAGCCAAATCCTGGCTCATTCACATATCACTTGGCAGAATAATTCGACTAGTTTGTTATGTCAGTTGTGTTCAGAAAAAAACATGTTTAATTAAAACAAACAAAACAAATGCAAACTGGATATTACTCAAAAGCCCTCGTTATGTGAGTCGCTTTGTCACCAGTGGCAATGCATGCGTCTAACAGGCCACTTCAGTTGAACGTAGGCCATATGCGTTTTGTGTGCACAGATTAATGGCATTTTTAAATCCACAGAATGAAAGGGAAGTATTAATTCGTGGGGATGCAAAAGTTGGGCATAACATGGCGACAGAACATTAGGCTATGCATTTCTTTTGTTTGAAAACGTGTTCCGATCTTGCCCTAAATAATTTAGGCCTAGGCTATAATTATTAACAATAGGCGTAGGTTTCTAATAAACAACCCCCCTTAAACAGAACCATAAAAGGCTGATGCTGTTTATAGCACGTTTCACAATATTCGTTCGCAAATTAATTTTAATAGTGGGCTTTCTTCAACAACATAAACAATACTGTAGTCAGAAACGTTTCAGTAGGCCTATCACTAGTTGAGCGTTTACTTTATAAGTTGCATTCAGGATGTGATCTGCACCAACGTGAGCGATGTTTCTGATCTGCATGCTTCAGGTGCATGTTTTGGGTGTAGGCTATGGCAGTAGGTTTCGGTTTGGGGCTGCGTTAAGTCATTTTTCAGATGTGCTGCAAAGACCATGCAGAAATGGGTATGGTTTTTTAACAAACTTTCTATATGACGGGTAACAATATTCATTCACTTGGCTATTTTACAGCATTAGATTACACATTTATATCAATCAGTGTTTCACAATGGTATTGGACAGAATTGGCACTGGTGATCCAAATAATCAAATCAAATCAAAGTTCTTTATTAGCCATTTAAGGACTAGTAGCCCAGGCACATAGGAACTCTTGTGCAGGCCCTCTGAGTCAATAAATAAATAGGTCTATAGAAAAAGGAAAAAAGACATTTTTTTAAAAAGTGATTAAAAAATTCAAGGAATCAAAATAATCAAGAATGTTCTATGTCGTCATGTTCTTCTTTCCCAATCAAATCTCACGCACATCCAAAAAAGTTAAGTCCATAGGTAATGAAAAAAATATATCATGTTCTTCTTTGCCATTAGTCTGACTGTAGCTGGGAAGCTGTTAAAAAACTTGCTTTTTGTATAGATATGGTCCGCTCTGCTGTGTCTGAGGTTGTACGTGCAATGCTTGCGTCTGAGCATTCAGCACATATAACAAATAATTGCACGTTATTAATTTCACATATTCATATGTCCATAATGGCAATTCATAGCCTAGATATCCATATCATACATATAGGCCTACAATAATTCACACATATCCATATTCATAGGCCTGTCTCTTCCATGTTAAATTTATGTTGAGGTTTAAGTAAAACATAGTGCACCATTTCATGTAAGATTCCAGAAGCCTCTTTGAAGGGGGAAAAAATCTTACCTAAGAAAACACATGGTTGTCCTTTTCTCAGCTTCAGGTTGTGGCCAATGACCAATGTGTTGTGTTTTTGAAATAAAAATGGCCAATGTGTTTTTGAAATACATTTGTTACACGAAATCAATATCATATTGTATTAACATTATGTCAATATTTGGGCTACTTTTAATTGCTGAATTGGACTTGAATTGGAGAAGAAATAGCCTATTAAGATGTATGAGATCCAATGCATATTTAGGCTACTTAAAATATTGCATGAGCCTACTGTGAACTTTAGGGTCTATGCGGTGTGCTGGTATTTTCTGACTAAAACTTATTTAGTTAAGTATTTCATTCTTTTTTTTTGTCAAAATAGCTTTTTGTGAACCATCAGACATGGCTCACACAGTGGTGTTCTTTTCACTTCTAAAGCGGTCTGTGTCAGTGCCTCTGCTTAGGGACGGTAAAGGACCAATTTCACCCTGACAGTCACCTCCACTTTGCTTTGACAGGTCCAGGTGCAGATTCCTGTCCCCTGGAAGCCAGATGGTTACTCCATTCTATTCTGCTAACCAGGCAGGAAAAAACAAATGCTCTTGGTCTCGAGCTGGGTCCATAAGGCAGCTCAGCTGTCTGAAAGTATACACAGCACATTCATCAATGAGCAGCATGCAACATTAGTCAAGAAATATGTACAGCCTCAAGTGAGTGCAAATGGATTAAGTATTGTTGTTAGAAAATAAAATAGCAACTTGTGGTATGCATTTCTGAATGCATGACAAATGATTAGTTTTTAAAATGCAATGCAATGCCATAAGCCTAAGCGTATACAAATAAAAAAGGATTGACGCCCCCCCCAAGAAAATAAATAAATAATTAAATTCACTGTTCATACAATTTAGAATACCAGTGAAGTTTTAAGACTGGACAGAGTAGGCCTAGCAATTTTCTAATCATAAAGACCTATGTTGTCATAAATCAATGCATCTCACTGAATTGTCTCAGGCTACCGTGTAGGTAGACAAATGCGAATCAGCGCGCATTATTTGACATTGCTTACGTTGCTGAACTTGGACAAAATCCCATTACAGAAGCATCATGCACAAAGTAGGTTCACCACAAAGTAACAAGTAACAGGTAAAAGTAACAAGCAACAGGGATACAAACAGATACACGCGCACGCTGCTGCTAAAAACGCCCCCTAACCTTTAACCTATCTGTGTCCTAGCGACGGGCGAAGCGTCACTAGGACTGGTCCATCTGGCTGTCATCCTCCAGCCTTTTGCACGACAACTATCTATGCCTGACATTGCTCTCGTGCTATAAAACATTCTCACATATTACGATCACAAAAAATAAAAACGGAGACTTTCTGTCCCTCCACGTAGACAGTTTAAAGCCAAAACGCTGTTTGTTCTAGGTTTCTTTCTAGCAGTGGTATAAACCTAGCTGCAGGGAAGATGTGCATATGGCGTCTGGTTGCTTAGTGCTGGCTCAATCAGATTAGCTGTGTTGCTGCAGAGACAGACAAACCACAGGAACAGTTCCTGCCGTTTCTATTTTTACAGTACAGCATTGACGCCATATTTCTGACAACATGTCAGACTCTGAAGAAGAGAGTCAAGACCGCCAGCTTAAAATCGTGGTCATTGGTGATGGAGCGTCTGGAAAGGTAGGGGGATTTTCAGATTTGAGGATGATGGTTTAGCTATCTGGGTACCTAGCGTTCATAGCAGACTTGCTAACGCCAGCCTGCTAACTCTATCAAGAACACAAAGGGCTAACTTTGTAGTCCGTTGCATGCTTATTACTGACCTGTATGTTCATGAAATGCTTTATAATGTGCGTTGGTAGGAAAATACCACTTCTGCACGAAAGCGTTGCCTCTGTGTTGCTAACAAAAACATGGCAACTTGTAGCACTCCATAGGTAGCTTGCTGCCTACCTGTCGAAGAACAATTTCAGACATTGCTGTTTTGATACCCAACGACGACAACAGAGGAATATACAATAAACCAGGTGAAGCAAAGGGCAAGCTACTAGTGCTTTCTTGCAGGCTCGGCTCATGATTTGCTTACATTCATGTCGACTTAACGACTTTTGTGTTTGCTAGCGTCATTAGAGCCTGGAAGTAGGGAGAAAGTCTTCGGTAGAAAGTAGATTAGCCTGCCTTCATTTCTAGCCTGGACGTTGATAATTGAGCCAAGTTTCGTTGGTAATAGTATTAGAGTAAAACGAACACAGCATACAACCAAGGATGCCTTGTAATGCATTACTTTAGGTGCGGTCTCCATACAACAGCAAAGTATTTGGCTAATATTCGCTATAAGCATATTTGGCACTACTTCAGAATAAAATCTGGTACTGATATGATGTTATGTACCAGGCATGACTGCACTTGTGAATAGAGACAAGTGAACAGATACGTTTAATGTATTTGAATGCCCTGTTAGGAACACACACACACACACACACACACACACACACACACACACACACACACACACACACACACACACACACACACACACACACACACACACACACACACAGGCTATTCTATTATCTTTATGACAGTCAGAACACCCTCTCACCAAGCTACTGCACAAAACAGCGCAATAGCCTATGGAACCTAAGCCAGGACTCCTATGAACGCATCATCAGTAGAGAAACAGTAAAGATGCATGCAATTGTGTAATTGGGCAGTCATGGGTGAGCGGTTAGGGCGTCAGACTTGCATCCCAGAGGTTGCCGGTTCGACTCCCGACCTGCCCAGTTGGTGGGGGGAGTAATCAACCAGTGCTCTCCCCCATCCTCCTCCATGACTGAGGTACCCTGAGCATGGTACCGTCCCACCGCATTGCTCCCCATGGGGCGCCACTGAGGGCTGCCCCCTTGCACGGGCGAGGCATAAATGCAATTTCGTTGTGTGCAGTGTTCACTTGTGTGCTGTGGAGTGCTGTGTCACAATGACAATGGGAGTTGGAGTTTCCTAATGGGCTTTCACTAATGTATCAGGAAGCTTTGTGTTACACCAAAGGGGAACCCCCTCCTTTGAGTTCCTTTACCAGTGTGGCAGTTGCTGCTCTGCTTGAAATTAGTAGGCTAATGAAGTAGGGTGGAAACATTAGGAGAAAACTAGTCTGTTGGGGGAAGATTGATCAATGACAGCTTTGTATATTTGAAACTGAATGTAGACACACAGTTTGAGCCAGCAGGGAATTTATGTTTTGAGCCAACTTTTTTGCATTTTATTGATGTATGTAAGGGATTATTTCAAATGTACTATGGATATAGGACAATGCCTTTTCAAAGTGAACAGTGTATGGTTAATTCCAGCTTGAATCCCTCTTTAAGTAACTGCCTTATAAACCTATTAATTGTACCTGCACCCTAATCCTGGCAGCATGGATGGGATATACCTGTGGCCTTTGTAGTTGTAGGATGATATTAATCCGGGACGAACCCATGTAGCCTATGGACTTGAAATGTAAACAATTTTGAGCATTATCACATAAGTGATAACAGTAGTCTAATGTTTTTTTTTTTTAGAGCTTTAGGGCTTATCTTAGACCATAGAGGCTTTCTTAAGCTGCAACTGATCAAAACTGACATTCAAGCTTTTGTGCCACTAATTCATGCCAATCTGACTTGAGTAGTCAGTGTATTGAATGAAAAGAGCGTACAGAGTAGGTAGTTGGAATTTCTAGATAAATGAATAAATCACTAAATAAAATATTAGGGCAAAAGTTTGGACACACCTTTTCATTCAATGCATTCTCTTTCTTTTCAGTGTACGGCATCAAAACTGTGCATGAACACACATAGAATTATGTAAAATTCTAGCAATTTCCAACAGTGATGGTAGCTGTCAATGCACCTAACGTCAGCACGGCACAACTGATGGTCCCACAGATTTCAAGAAGCTTATTTTTTTCTGTTTGCAAGTAAAAACACCTAGTCAGTCAATTCAATCTTAACTGAACACAAAAAAATCCATCATTTGTGCCGTGTTGACATCAGGTGGATAGACAGTTGACATTGCTAGAAGAATTGATGTACACATAATTCTACATGTGTTCATGCACATTTTTGATGCCCTCCAAAAATGCACAATGTACTGTTGATAGCCATGAAAATAAAGAGAATGCATTGTATGAGAAGGTGTGTCCAACTTTTGGCCAATATTGTAAAAGAGTGCCTGCATAACCTAGCTCTTGTCAACATTTTGAATTATGGTGCTGTTTCTTGTTTTTGCATAACAGGCATCATCATATTATTTATTCTGCATATTTACCTCTTTCATCTTATGCAAAGAGGGAAAATATGCAATGTTTGGTGAAGGCAGAGACAAAACCAGTTAGCACCAGCAGACACAGACACAGTTGCTATTGGCATTTTGAAAGTATGATGGTGAATACGTTTATTAAATGTATTTGTTCATTTATTTATACACCGTTTCTTGTATTTTCCCATACCCTATCTCCAGTCCTGGAAGCATCAGTCTTGACAGCGAGGCTGTGGTCTGTCTGCACCGACTTGCCTCTGTGTATGAAACAGTAGGAGCCCATCTTTAGCCACCCCTAATGGACTTCACCCTATCCACAGTGCACTCACAATCTCTACAATATTCATATAAAGAAGCATTCCCCAATAGGGCTGCATATGAAATGAAACATGCCCGAGTATGCAGCCATTAAAAAAAGCCCACTCTATGATCTCGGCGTGCCTTAAAATGATATGTTCTCCGATGGCCTACCTTGTAAATTCCATGGTAACGACAAACCAGTGTGTGTGTGTGTGTGTGTGTGTGTGTGTGTGTGTGTGTGTGTGTGTGTGTGTGTGTGTGTGCGTGTGTGCGTGTGTGCGTGTGTGCGTGTGTGCGTGCGTGCGTGCGTGCGTGCGTGCGTGCGTGCGTGCGTGTCTTTTGCCATACTGTGGCGTGGGCGAGGTAGGCCTCTGTTGACTTGCCGTGGCACCACACAAGCTGCCTTTCTCATCAGAGCTCTTTCTGGAGTGACCTCAGAGATCCTTGTGTAATTATGACCTATTACAAGTCTTATGACATTGTTTATACGCTCCGAGCAGCGTTTTTGCAAGGGCTTCGTCAGTCTAAGGTCGCATTAAACAGCTTGAAGTTTATGTCAATATTTTCATGCTCTCTGAGAGAGGGTGGAGGAGTACCATCCCTAACAGACTGTCAGTGTCTGTGTCGATCCAAATGCTCTCATTCACTCCTCTCCTACAAACCACAATTTTAAGTGGCTATGCTGTACAGCACTTTAATTATTAAGCATTTACGCGTTTTATTCAGGTAGGTAGCATTGTCTAATCTTAATGTGAAATCTAGCTCGGCGTAATGCAATTTCGCTTCATGACACACTTGTAAAATGTGTGAGGTCCAAACACAGGCGGTGGTGTTGCTGCTGAAGCACTGACTCTCTCTTTGCTGTTTTGACTCTGGGGCACTTGCAGAGCTTGTTTTTAAATCACACGCATAAAGCAGGAAGAACCATTTGGGGTTATTCCTCAGCGTCTGTCAAAACCCATCTCAGCTCCTATCTCTAGTGGGCCGTGTTTAGCTAAGCAGGAAATGTTGTCATGACGATGTGGATCCTTCTCGCGTTTGAATGGCTCTAGTAAAAAACAACAGCGATCGAGTGTGAACACACTGCATCTGTCTCAAATGCTTTTTGAATCGCTATGTGGAGACAAAAATAGTTGCATCAACATTGCATCGCAGATACAGATACTATATTATTCTTATTAGAGTATAAGAGTGAACACTGTAGACAGTTATTCATTGTTATTAAATTGTGTGTGTTCAGCGTATGAAATAATTTTTCCTTGTGTCATTTCTGATCATCATATCAGAAATGTGCACACACACACACACACACACACACACACACACACACACACACACACACACACACACACACACACACACACACACACACACACACACACACACACACAGATGTGCTCAGTCTCTCTCTGACACAGTACATTAACCCCCCTCACCCCCTCCCCCATTTTTCTCCAGTGCTACCAGGTGTCAGTTCAGTAGTCTGAATACTTTACCTGCTTGTCTGTGTTGGCCTGTGGTGTTGGAGGTAGTGATGCTGGTAGGCAGGGGAGGGGGGTTGACTAAATCTACCCCCCATTCTGAATCGACCCTGTGACTGCCGTTTCCCCCCTCTTATTAATGTGAATTTGCTCAGCAAATTGCAATGGGATCGGTTTTTCTTGGCCAGCGTGGCAGGCCCTAATCCTGCCTTGTGGTTGTCCCCGCACTGGAGCGCCGGCAACTGGCCTAGGCTATGAAAGGCCGTCCAGTCACTATGAGAAGTGGAAGCCTTTCAAAACTACATCCCCCCCTTCAGGTGGAACGGCCGGGGAGAGGAGAGGAGGTTATGTGCACCTCTCCAAACACACAC
>NC_085878.1:14038239-14040739 GCF_034702125.1 Engraulis encrasicolus
TACAGTAATTTGTCTGATCGGTGAAAGACATTGGCAGGAAAATTGAGTTGGGACATTTGCTTTAAGTAATATTTGGTAATGTACGGTACATCACTAAAAACATAGGACGCTTGCAAATATATGCACAGTAAAATAAACTGTATTCATAGTGGTAGTTTTGAAGTGTTCATGTATTTTATAAAGTGAAATGTTTGATTCATGGGTTATAGACCTTTATACTAGACCTATGTATTTCTGGAAGAACAGGGTAGATCACCGTGGCCAGGTTGACTTTGATTTGCTGCGTGCTTTATTTTGGCGAACAACTGGTTTAGGTTTCACCACCACTTTATCGGTTTCACTTCTCTGTATTGCTCTGGCCATAAATACGCACATTAATTAAATTACACAAATGATCACACCCTAGTCTGATTGAAGGGACGTCATTTTCGGTGACTTCACCGTTCCGTCCTGATAATAACTTGTTATAACAACGTTACGATGTGTTCTGCAGTAGAACGAGGTGACGTCCGTCATGGAAACCTCTAGACCTAATCCCACTCTTAAATATCATTTACTAATTACCAATAATTGCCTTGACAGCTTTTCCAGATTTCCCCCCCCCCTACAAGCCTACAAGTTTTATTTTGGCATTTCTCGGGCTTGACAGGTTTGGAGCACGGTTGGTAATATTGGTCCATGAAGGCTGTGGCTATTTTTTGACAATTAAAAAACAAACACACACGGGAAGCCAAAGACAGGGGAAATAAACTGAAACCGCCAAAAAAAACCTGCAAAGCGAAAGTTCCAAGTTTGACATTGAAGCATTTAGCTTTTTATAGATTTAGGCGTAGGATAAATAAAACATTGTACATAAGCCTATCTACTTATACAAATACTTTCATGCACTACAAGTTACGAAGACGTGTGTCTCTGTTTTTCGCCTACCGTCACACACACACACACACACACACACACACACACACACACACACACACACACACACACACACACACACACACACACACACACACACACACACACATGTGAATAAAGATTCATGTGGGGCTTCTCAGCAGTCTTGTGAATGTAGCTTTTACACGGCAAGGCAGTGTATAGTCTAGATGTAGTCAATCTGAACATTTTTGGGTTTCCTTCCGTGCTCAAGTGGCAGTCTCGGGCCCTGATGGGTCGTGCGTGTCCGGAGGCGCTTAAAAAGCCCTCTTTACCACAGAGAGGCTGCCTGTGTCTGTCTGTCTGTGAATCCCCCCCCTCGCTCTCAGGTGGGCTACACACCCCCGGTCTGCTGCTTAAATGCCTGTGTCCATTTTTAAAATAGATAGACATTTTATGGCAAACTTTCAGGAAGAGGGTGAGAGTTAGAAGGTAAAAATAGACCTAACGATTTTTAACACTTTCCTCGACTTTTTTTCTCACTCCTCTGTAAATGAAAAATAGAGGCTTTTTTCCACGTCTTGCTCTCTGCCTCGTGCCTCTGATTCTGTGTTAATAGGGGACATTTTTCTTAACACCACATACATTTTCTTCACACTCAGGAGCTGGCATGGCACAGCGCAGCACAAACAGTCATTCTATTTTATCCTAGTTTTCATCCATTTATTTGGGATTTTTTTGTTGTCGTTGAAATAAAAATGGAGTGTGTGGAGGAGTGGTAGGAGTATACCTGCAGCATTCTGCCCAGTCAGTATCCCCCCAAAGCCCCCTTCGCTCGTCTCTGGCTGTGGAGATCTTTGGATGCCGACCTCGGGACACGGATAGACCATGCCAGCCAGCGGGCGAAAGACCAGTCGGCACTGAAAAATGAAATTTTGATTTATTGTTTCCAATCTCCGCTCGCTTTGGAGAAACGCACAACATACACACACAGTTGCATGGCCAAAATGTCTGTGCCTTCCTGCCCTGGCTGCCGAGTCTTCTCCTCCATTCCTGCGTGCCAGCCAGAGAGGGAGCTGAGCTGAGGAAGTCTACTAAAGGTGCTCCGATTGCTCGGCTGCCGATCATGACCGGCCGATAATGGCCAAAAATAGCCTGATCGGTGATCGGAAAAACATGCCGATCAAAAAACCGATCGAGAGATATTAAATTCCTCACGCAACCATTTGCCTTTACACCTGGCGCTGCATGTAGGCGCTGGCTCTGCACAGCTGCAACTGCACCAAAAGAAGGCATCTTTGCTTGTCTATAACTTTTCGCCATTCCCCCCTTCATTTCCACCATTCATAACCATATCTGCATCAACAATGATCTGATTTTCCGATCCATGCGCCGTTTACCTGAGTGACAATGTAATTTGCGATTGAGTACTCGCCAGTGAGCCATGTTACGTTATAACCTGTGTAGTTGCCTTGGTCAGCACGCGACAACTTCACGTTGTCAGCACAAACATGTCAATTATTGTTTTCAAAGTTGTAATTGGCAGTCAGTCGATTAGTTTGATAGTCGCTGAAACACCAAACGGCGACAGATGTGGTTAAAACTTGAGAGAGAGATTCAGAACGGT
>NC_085878.1:14043239-14048239 GCF_034702125.1 Engraulis encrasicolus
GAGTGCGAGTGTGTGTGTGTCCAGTGCAGTGTGTGCTCTTGTGTGTTCAGTGTGTGTGTCTTCAGGGCAGTATGGCGTGGCTCTGCATTTGCTGCCAGCCTGCTCCTCGGTCACTAGTGCCCCCTGCTGCCCATTCTGGCTGTCCATGCAGGGCACACACACACACACACACACCACGCTCTCAACTGTACACACACACACACACACACACACACACACACACACACACACACACACACACACACACACACACACACACACACACACACACACACACAGTTCTCAGCACTAGGTACTGTTCTATTTTGCTATAGTGTAAAAGTGTTACTACGGAGTTATTCTGGCATATGCACACAGCACACACATGAACACACACGTTGCAGCATCCTTTCCTTTCTTTCTTACAGTGTATCAATGTAATGCCTTGCAGCGCAACAAACTTGGTTGCAACAATATGTAATATTGTGTACCTGTATAGGGTGATATAAGGTTACAGTTAGGTGTGGGAAAAGTCTTACGGTTATGATTAGGATTAGGTTTAGTGTCATGTGTGATTTGGGTTGGGTTTAGTGTTATGTATACAGCCTGAGTTCAAAATATCACGTGTCGATATATTTTGATATTTTGACATGGTGTTAAAAGGATGTTTTGCCCACCAGTTGCACGCGTGCATGCACACACACACACATACGAACGCACACACACACACATACAGGACCGTGGGTACACAGGAAGTAGCACATCATGGTAGCTGTCAGCTGACACAAGCACCCTGGAACCAAGCTGTGGAGGAGAAACCTCCAACTGAATTGCAAAATTGAATTGGCTTTATTGAATGAATTACATACAGTATGTGTAGACATTTAGATTGTGTAAATACGATCAAGTTCTAATCCTTCTACAATATGTTTTTTTCGTAGTGGGATGTAGAGGTTGACTGCATGAGTGAAGCTTAGATACTATGCTGGCATAAATTCATTAGATTCTATCATAACATTCTTTGCATGAATACATGTGTCCCAAGGTCCATTCATGGAGTGGACAGTATAAATACTGTATTATCACATTCATAAATGTATCATGTGTGTGTCTGGGAGAGTGTGTTGCGGTGTCCTATCCTATAGAGTGGAAGTTGAATGCTGTGTTCTCACTCTCAGATATGTGATCATTCTGTGTGTGTGTCTGTGAGTGTCTTGCTCCCTGTCGGGGTGTGTTGCTGCTGTATGACATCACTAACTGTGTGTGTGTGTGTGTGTGTGTGTGTGTGTGTGTGTGTGTGTGTGTGTGTGTGTGTGTGTGTGTGTGTGTGTGTGTGTGTGTGTGTGTGTGTGTGTGTGTGTGTGTGTGTGTGTGTGTGTGTGTGTGTGTGTGTTGCTCTCTCCCAGGGTGTGTTGCTGGTGTATGACATCACTAACTACCAGAGTTTTGAGAACCTGGAGGACTGGTTCGGCACACTGAAGAAGGCCAACGAGGAGGCCGAGGTGCAGCCGGTCGTGATACTGGTCGGGAATAAAAGTGAGTCACACACACACACACACGTGTGCAATAATGTGTATTAGGTCTATCTCTTGTATCTATGTATCTATGTAAGCTGTCAGACACCTTCATTTCCCTCGGGATTAATAAAAGTACTCTACTCTACACACACACACACACACACACACACACACACACACACACACACACACACACACACACACACACACACACACACACAAACACACACGCACGGACACACTGCTGCTCTTGTGGCCATAGCCTCCTCACCTCACCTCAGCAAGGTGTTGACAGCACTGCCTGAGAGTGACTGAGGGCCTTGGTCTGGTACCTCAGCCACTGGCATAATGATGATAATGATGTGAGTCTTTCTCTTCTGGGCGAGCGCACGCATGTGTGTGCTCAGCCACTAGCATAACGCTAATAATGTACTGTAAATCTTTACTTCACTTTCAAGCTGCGTCTGTGGGCGTGGGCGTGTGCGTGCGTGTGCTTGGGTGTGTGTGTGTGTCTGCGTGTATGCGGGCGGGTGCGTGTATTTGTGCGGGTGCATGCGTGTGCTTGTATGCATGGCCATCCCAAAGAGTTCACCGCAATGTCCTTTGCCTGACCCTTAGAGGAATGAAGTTCGCCATTTTTCTCCCATCCTCCTTTTTCCATCCCATGTTTGCTTCCTTGTTTGGGACCCAGTGCAGGGCTCCTCATCCTCCACTTACTGCACTGTAGTGGCTGACTGTCTACTTGCCAGTCCCTTGTGCTTCCTGGGCGTTGCCTCTAAATATGACACAAGCAAGTGTAAGTAGGCCTTGCAATTGTTCATGTGTTTATTATACTGGGTTAGTGCCTAGCCATAAACGGCAACTCAAATGGCCATATGGAGCATATTCTTCCTCTCTACTGTAATCTTTGTTTTTCTTGTCCAGTCGAGTCCCCTGAAGAGCCGCTCCAAATATAAAAAAAGATGTTTCACCGATTTCTTCTTTTTTGGATGTCGGGAGCAATCACTTGGAATGTCGGAGAAGTTTTCAGTTTTCTGTCCATTAGCATTCAGAGGCAATCGGAATGTCGGAGAATGTTGTCCTTGTTTCTCGTCTAAATACAGATACTTGATATTTTCACAAGATTTTCTACTGTATCTATTGTAGTCATGAAAAGGCTTAAATGGGAGTCCCTTCCTCCTTGAAGCCTATCTCAATACTCAGACTCAAAGGGGAAAAAAAAACTTTTGGCGCTTGTTGCAACCCTTGTACTGTGTGCATGTGTATGGGTGTGGGTTTAGCATACCTTTTCCAGTGTGTGAATCCTGAAAGCTGTCGGTGTGGTGTGGTTTGTGTGTGTGCTGTGCGTGTGTGCGTGAGTTTTTGCGCGTGTGAGAGATTGTGAGCCGTGCTCTGGCCCTGGCGGTGCGCTGGCTGATGCTCGGAGGAGATAAAGGGGCATGATTCATGGGTAGCCAGCACCTTGGCATCGTCGTGCCCCAAACAGAGGGCCTGCAAACATCAAGGCGTCGCGTGGGAGGGATGATTTAACACCCCTACTATGGAACTTGGGCGTGTGTGTGTGTGTGGGTGTGGGTGTGGGTGTGGGGGTGTGAGGGAGACAACCACACCCACACACAGACTCTCTCACACTCTCACACATACACACACACACAGGGCCGATGACTGCGTTTGACGGACCCAGGACAAAATCATCCAAAAGGGCCCCCTCTTAATACATACCCCCAGTCTAGTCGCCAGGCCAACACACACACACACACACACACACACACACACACACACACACACACACACACACACACACACACACACACACACACACACACATTGAAACATCTCTTATCTCCCTCTCTTTCTCTCTTGGCTCTGTCTGACCGATGCCTGGCCAGCTATGCATCATCAGTCTGGGGCCAGAGGATAAGCAGACTCCTCTCCTCCTCCACTCCCCTCCTCCCTCTACCCCCCTCCCCTCCTTCTCTCCTCTCCTCTCCCTCTCTCCATCGCTCCCTCCCTTCTTCCCCTGTCTCCCTGCCGTCAAAATAAAGACAATAAAGACTAATAATGACCCCTCCTTTCACTCAGTCACCCAGGAAGGGGTGCATGGGGAGGGACTGGCGAATCCCACCACTCCCAACCTCCCCTAAGACACGCATGCACATTTAAACACACACACACACACATATACATACACACACACACACACACACGCACACGCACACGCACGCACGCACACACATGCACACGCACATGCACGCACAAATATATACACACTTCCACAGAGAGAGAGCACCCCCTCCAACATTTCCTGGATGGATGCCGGGAGCAGTCAGGGGTCTCTCTGCTTCTCTCCAAAACAATAAATAAATATTTAAAAACTAGAAAGCCACTCTAAAAAGCACAAGCTTCCTCCCCTGGTCAAGCGGCTATCTTGCCCAGTTAAACAAAAGTTTGAAAAAAAAGAAACAGAAAAAAGAAACATACTTTCGTTGGTTCCTCCCCGTGTTTTTCTAGTGAGTCCACTCCAAAAATGTAATGGGTTTGGCCCTGACCCACACTACACTCCCTGCAATGAGAATTGGTCAGATTTTCTTCTGAACAAATAAATTCAAACCAAACATACAACATCCTTTGTAAAAGTAACACATAAATAAGTTAAGTTAGAAAAATGTAAAAACATCTCTCCATTATGCAGTGGAAGGCAAAACAAATTTGCTTGTTATGTGAAAACAAACATGCCATGTACCGATATTTTATTGCTCGGATGTTAAGCATTTTGTCAGTTTACCTACATTTGTTTATACTGCTCTGCCTATATTGGTTAACATTTCTCTTAGTACAACTTCTCAATGATTGAGTATATTTTAGACTTCTGTCTGATTCAAACATGTTTTCTTTCGGCATTTGGGGTCACCACTAAATCCATAAAAATAGCATACAACTCTTTCTGTTGTTTTCCCCTCCAAATCTCTTGTTTTGCTATTGAAATGATTTTATTCCAAAATTGCCCTTGCAATAACATTTTGATTGTGTCCCTAGTGCAGTTTCAGCATGATTAGCTTCAGAGTATTCTCCAAATATTCGTCTGTAAGGTTTTTTTGAGTCTCAACGGGTTGTTTCAGTCAGAAGCCTCCTCCTGGCGGTATTGGTGTGACGGGGAGGGAGTCTTGTCTGGGCTGCAACCACCAGCGTGAGTGACTGACAGACAGCCGACGGTCGTGTCGGCTTTGGGGAAAAAGGCTGCGTCTTGTGTTTTACTCTGGCTCAGCCGCTCCCACCCAGATCACTCCGCCAGGAGCCATCCATTATCTGCTCGGGCAATATAAATTCCCAGCGCTCTCTCCTGCTCGTTGCTCCACGTCAGAAGCCGTGACGAGTGAGAGAGAGGGAGAAAAAGAGAGATGGAGAGAGGGGGGGGGGGGGAGTAGAGAGTTAGTCTTTCAGCTATCTTTTGGGAATTGCCCACACAGACTTGTCTGTTTTGTTTTGGTCCCCACCTCCCCCTAG
>NC_085878.1:14053239-14088239 GCF_034702125.1 Engraulis encrasicolus
TCACTCACTCACTCACTCACTCACTCACTCACTCACTCACTCACTCACTCACTCACTCACTCACTCACTCACTCACTCACTCACTCACTCACTCACTCACTCACTCACTCACTCACTCACTCACTCACTCACTCTTGTGTGCTCTTTCTCACACTCTCTCTCTCTCTCTCTCTCTCTCTCTCTCTCTCTCTCTCTCTCTCTCTCTCTCTCTCTCTCTCTCTCTCTCTCTCTCTCTCTTCCACCCCCCACCCCCTACTTGCACTATGGAAATGGCCAGAATTGCTGTCTTTGGGACTGACCATCACCCTCTTCTTCATGTGCTCTTCCTCCTCATAGTTAATATTAAGCATGTGATTTTTCCGATGTGTATGTTAGCACCTAATTCCCAGTGTGTATGTCAAAGTGTGACTCCCAATGTGTGTCGCTTCCTGCGCAGTGCGGACCCAATGAAGTCAGATTTATTGATCAGTAGTCGGGCAGGAATTGATTGATGAGGGGCATCATTTTTGAGCAAGAAGTATACCCTCCCCTCTTCAATTTCTTAAATGTACACACAGTCATACTCACTCTTTCTCTCTTTTCTCTCTCTCTCTCTCTCTCTCTCTCTCTCTCTCTCTCTCTCTCTCTCTCTCTGGCTAAGGATGCCCCCCTCCCACACTCAAGGTATTTAGCGTTGGGGTTTGGGTTTGGAGTTGGAGTTGGTGGGGGTGTACACTGTGCTAGGATGCCCGGCGGGACCAGAGGAGCCCTGAGGAGCTGAATGCACTTCTGTTTTGAGCCGGGCTCTGAAAATGTTTTTCCTGGCCGGGCCCACGCACACTTAGGTCCTCTTACAACAAACTAAAAGCTCCTAATTGCCCTCCAGGGGAATCGGCCCGGCCACAATAGACATGAGGTGGACAAAAGCCCAGTCCTGGGTCCTGGATCGGGTCAACCACCCCATGCCCAACCCCCCATATTCCTGCCCCCCCGTATCCCCAAGGGGCACACTTGAGAGGCAGCTTGAGGACCATAGGTGTGGTAGAAAGCAGACGTCGAAAATATACTCGAGTCAGGTTTTCACTTCGAAATTTGAACTGGAACGGGGTGCATACTGAAACATTTAAATGTTGAAATGCTTCCACTGTGTCTTTGGCAAATGTTTCGTTTTTATGTATAATTCCTGGCCAGGTAACTGGAAGAGTAACTTAATGACAGACATAAATATGTAAGTGGAATACGAAATTACAGGTCCTATAAAAACTCAAAACTGTGATTCATGTACTATTAGTTACCTGAGCCATGTTTGTAAATTAAGTCATACATATCCTTCAATATTGTCTATCCATACATAATAAGCTAATTAACTGTCATGTGATGTAGGCCTAATTGAAACCTAAGCATATGGTAGAATTTCTGTTGCCGTCACGTCATACAGTCACAACAGGTCAAAATGTCTGTAAAATGTTTGTAAAATATTACATATGATTATATAAAATTATATCGATCTTTATATCTGATATAATATGTTTACCCTGAAAGAGAAACTAAATCAGTCCAAAGTATAAACATATATAGATAAAAAAAATGGGTGGTAGCTCGGCACACGGATGCCCAGGGAAGGCTGCGCGTCTCCGAGGTGTTGATTCTAGCGCTGGAGGATGAACTGGTCACGGGGAACAGGTCAAACACTATCAACAACATGGCTGCCACAGTGAGGCCTCTGCTTCCAGACCTCTCTTATTCATCCCTCTATTCCTCTCTCTCTCTCTTTCTCTAACTTTCTCGCGCTCTCTCCCTCTCCCTCTCGGTCTCTGTCTCTTTCTCTAACTCTCTCTCTCTCTCTCTTTCTCTGTCTCTGTCTCTGTCTCTGTCTCTGTCTCTCTCTCTCTCTCTCTCTCTCTCTCTCTCTCTCTCTCTCTCTCTCTCTCTCTCTCTCTCACACACACACACACACTCACTCTCTCTCTCTCTCTCTCTCTCTCTCTCTCTCACTCTCACTCTCACTCTCACTCTCACTCTCACTCTCTCTCTCTCTCTCTCTCTCTCTCTCTCTCTCTCTCTTTCTCTGCTTCTTTTGCTCTGTGGGCCGCGGCCGCTGGTCTCCAATGCTCTGTGAACGCCAGTGGAAAAGGACCCTCCTTCATCTGCGCTGTGCAGAAAGCAAATATTGGTGCACATGGCGGCAGATGACGGGGCCGTGGCCCCACGACTGGGCCTTCTTGTGTGGTACGTCACGGGCCATTTACTCTCCCTCACTCGTCCTGCAGCACGGCCCACCACCTCCAGCAGACCCTACACCACCACCTCCTTCCCTCTTCCCCCTCCAGCCCTCCTCCATCTCCTCCTCCAGCAGACCCACACCCACACCCACACCACCACCTCCATCCCCTTCCCTACGGCCTTCCTCCATGACCACCTCCAGGAGACCACACCACCACCTCCTCTTCTATCCCCTCCAGCCCTCCTCCATCTCCTCCTCCAGCAGGCCCTACACCACCACCTCCTTCCCTCTTCCCCCTCCAGCCCTTCTCCATCTGCTCCTCCAGCAGACCCACACCACCACCTCCATCCCCTTCCCACCAGCCTTCCTCCATGACCACCTCCAGGAGACCACACCACCACCTCCTCTTCTATCCCCTCCAGCCCTCCTCCATCTCCTTCTCTAGCAGACCCCACGTCACCACCTCCTCCATCCCTCTATCCTCTCAGCCCTCCTCCATGACCACCACCAGTAGACCCACACACCACCACCACCTCCTCATCCTCCTTCTTCTCCTTCACCACTACTTCCACCATAGTCCATCCCCGTCGTGACCTCCTCCAGCACCCCCACCAACCTCCTTCAGCCCTCCTCCTCCTTCTCAGGTCCTTGTCCATCTCCTCCTTCACCTCCACCACCAACTACACCTCCATTGTGGCCACATCCGCCAGCCCCCACACCACCACCTCCTCATCCTCCACCTCATCACCACCAGCTCCACCTCCAATAATAGTCCATCACCCTCATGACCACCTCCCGCAGCCACCCCACCACCATCACCATCTCCCAGAGCCCTCCTCTTTCTCCTCTTCCACCTCCACCTCCACCATAGTCATAATAACAATCACATGGTGTTGGTGTGGTCGTGCTGCTACGTTTGTTGGAGATGTAGCTGTGGCGTGGCAGGAGCTGGAGTGGTTTCTGGACCCAATGATGGGGGGCTTTCTGCTGGGGTCTCTCCTGCTCCGCGGCGCAGGGTCCAGTCGTCATGCCTGGAGCTGCCAGAAGCCCATTACACACCACCATGGACCCTTGTTCCTCCACGCTCCTCTGCACTGGCCGGCTATGGAAGAATGCTATCTTGGGATTCGTAGCATTTTGCACGTGTGCAGTATGTGTTGCACTTGCAAGTTAACATGCGTGGCATGCATACACCCAAAACCCACCGTTGCAAGTGTGCAAATGGCTTGGAGAACTTGACAATCAGAAGGCATGAAATCTGTAAATCCGCCAAAGCCCTTGTTTTGAGTTCCTCAGATTGTCGTGGAGTGAAGACGCGTACATGGTTGATTGGTTGGGGCGGTTCTTATTGTTACTTAAGTCTTTCCAAAGCCATTTAACAAGCCAAATGTCTGTCCACAGCTAATGAGGACTGGATGTCACCGATAGAGGAAGGTCCTTGTGTTGATGCAGAGGGGGGTGGGATGGTGGTGGCCATGGTTGAGGTGGTTTTGTGGATGTTGGGGGGGTGAAATTAATGGACTAGCTTTACTGGCAGACATGTCCTGGCTTAGGGTTAGGAAGCACATGTGAAACATCAATAACAACTCACCACCACTCTCTCTCTCTCTCTCTCTCCCTCTCTCTCTCTCTCTCTCTCTCTCTCTCTCTCTCTCTCTCTCTCTCTCTCTCTCTCTCTCTCTCGTCTGTGTCTGTGTCTGTTTTTGTGTCTGTGTGCATGTGAGCTGAAAAAAAGCTGGACCGCGCTTGAGGTGTAAGCTCTGCTAAAAACATTAATTATTTCTTCAAGCCCCTTTATTATTAAACCTGGCTCTGATTGTGCTCACTTCAAGAAAATAACAAAAAAAGAAAAGCGAAGGAGTGGGGAAGGGGGGAAAAAAGAAAAAAAGAAGGGGACAAAGAGAGCCAATGAAAATTACAGAGCACCAAGATGCTGACAGTGGAGGCTAGCATGTTAAATGGAGTTTGAATCAGCAAGTAAGAGCATGTTGAAGTTGACGTGGCTCTGCGGTTTGGGTGGGGGAGTAATATTGAGTTGGGTTTGAATCAGGACATTTAGTAAGTGTGTATTGAGTTAGGCGGCAGTTGAGAGGGGAGAGCCGTTAGCTGAGCCGAGAGCAGAAAAACGGAGTGTGTGTGTGCGTGCGTGCGTGCGTGCGTGCGTGCGTGCTGAAATGAGGAAAGCATGCGTGTGTGTGGTAAACTGAGATGAGATGAGATGAGCATAGCTTCCGGGATTAATACATGTCACTCTACTCGTGTGTGTGTGTGTGTGTGTGTGTGTGTGTGTGTGTGTGTGTGTGTGTGTGTGTGCGCGTGTGCGTGTGTGTGCGTGCACTGTGTGAGGGGTGATCCAATTGAACATGAACAGAGAAAAGCTATAGCTCCAGGCCTGGCCAGTGAGAAGCGCTCGTCGCTAGCTTGGCTGGCTGTTTGGCTGGCGAGGCTTGCAAACGTCCTCTTGGTTTCAAGTGGGCCAGTGCAGTGCAGAGGACATGGGCTGTGAAGGAAAAGGACCTGCCGCTCTCGCTTTCACTCTCGCCGCCCGACCGTCCTCCTTGGTTGTATTCGCTCACTCGCTCGTTTGCTCACTCACTCGGTGCGACTTGGGCGGTCGCAGCAGAACGGGGGCTTTTGTTCGCCCCCTTTCATGGGTCCTGGGGAGCCCGTAAAAAAGCCTGCTGGCCGGCCCGCGGCCCCCGCGTTTTACAAGGGGCAGTTATAGCCACGAGCCCTGGCTCTGCAGGCATACACCTACACACACACACACACACACGCACACCTGCACACACTCGCATGAAAGCGCGCACATGCAAATTCACCTACACACACACATTCACGTACTTATGTTTGAACTACCTCAACCCCACACCACCCCACCCTCCCAAAGTCAAACTAGCTACTGCAGAATGTTCATCCATTTACACAAGTTCACTGGAGACGGAGAATATGCTCAATGTTGCTTTACTGGCCCCGGCAGATTATGGTGTGCGTGTGCGTGTGCGCGTGTGTGTGTGTGTGTGTGTGTGTGCGCGCGTATGTGTGTGTGTGTGCGTGTGTGTGCGTGTGTGTGTGTGTGTGTGTGTGTGTGTGTGTTGTAGCCCATTAGTAGTTACAGTGCCCAGTCGAGGAAACCGCCTAGGTGAGGGTTCAGCGTGTATCGTCTTTTATGGGGACGTGACCCAGTAAGTGGTTTGCACTTCTCGGCACACAGGACTTTGTGTGTCCCGTGTGTCAGTGCCATGATTAGGACGTGTGTGTGTGTGTGTGTGCACGCCAGACTGTGTGAGGTACAGTTCATTTTGTAGTTACCATCTGTGTGTGTGTGTTTGTACTAAAGCATGACGTGTGTGCGGTGTGTGTGTGTGTGTGTGTTGACGCACACGTGCGCTCCTTCTGGCTCTTTGTTGGGTGGAAAGATGAGCCTGTGATCTATGGGCTGTCGACAGAACACTTCTGACCGTGAGGGAAACCCCTTCCCCTGGCACCGTGGGCCTATTTGGGCCCAGCGCCACACAAAGGCCGCTCTGTGTGCCAGAACCCCCCCTCTTCGCCCCCTCACCCCACGCCAGACCTCCCTCACAGTCCCCTATGGCCCTCCCGACGCCAGTCACATGACACCCCCTCGTCTTATCGCAACAAGCCCGTCAACCAACAACTCCATCACGCTAATGTGGCCACATGGAACTCTATCTCTCACTGCAAAAATAATAATAATAATATGACCGAAAAAACAACATGGCCTCTTTTATTCACGGTGCGACTGCTGTGCTCTTGTTGTTCCCCATTATGCTGTGAGGTTAAAAAGCAAAGCGGCGTTGCCATGCTTGTCTATGGGAGCTTCTCAATTTTTCTTCCACGCTTTTTGCTGTTATGACAGATGGGCGTGTTATATTTTGGTGTTCTCGTCTCACCCTTGCAGAATCAGTGGTGCACTGTGTTGTTGCTATGCCTTTAATGTATCGCACGCCTTTGGAGTTGGGCCAGTTAAGAAATGAGGTGTGCAGGGAGGGGGAAAAAAAGAAATGTAAGGAGAAGATAATGTAACACATCGACACAGAACGTCTGTGTGCGGCTTTAAAAAGAAGCATGTATTTGTTTTCATTTGCCTTGCAAATGAGCACGTCCTCTGTGTTAATAGCGGTTAATCGTCGGCTCGCAAGCGGGAAGAAGGCCCGGGGACGCGCGAGGCGAGGGCTTCCCATCAGCCCCTCCGCTGGTTTTAACCGAGCGCCCTCGTTGACTCGCTTGGACTCCAAATCTCTCGCTCCCTAAGATAAACACCCCCGCTGCCTGTAAACAATGTCCAGACTGTTTTGGCTAAACAAGACACTCCGCTGCGCTGGCGTCCGCGGCCCGCGCTCCCTCCGGCTTTGGCCCGCTGCACTTTCTGAATGGACTCATGGTGTGTCTGGGCCTGGGCACTGAGGCTAAAAGCAGGACCCTTCCCAGCACTTCGTCTTAACACTTTATCCTGCACTTAAGCAGCACAGGCATAATGAATGCGAGAGGGATTTTTCTCTCTCTCACTCATACACTCACTCACTCACTCAATTGCTCACTCTCTCTCTCTCCCTCTTTGGGTAATGGACGGCCCTCAGTGAACGCTCCGAACGAGGGAGGCTCAACAGCGGGCATTCTGTCCTGTTTTTGGATTTGAGGCGGGAAGCTCACTTTTTATGACTTGTTTCAAAGTCGCTTATTTGAGGAGAAATTATGGAAAGCACCAAAAGAACGATCCTTTTGGTTCAGACTGCGTGGTGCTTTTATGAGCTGTGCGCATGTCATGTTAAACAGTTTGTTTTCATATTGTGCATGATTTTCATGTTACGGTCCCATTTAATGGGCCAGTGGATGCATAAAAAGGCCAGTCAATGACTAAATGCATTAGCTTTCGGCAGGACCGAGTTTGTGGAATTGCCCCTAAAACCTCACTTCTAGAAAAACCCTGGCCTTTTACAAATGTGCTTATGCTGCTTATTTGAGGGCTAAATTGGCTTCGGAGAGCACAGGGTCCTGCCCAGTCATGTCATATAAAGACTAATATCCTACCTATTTATAGCCTCTGCTTCGGCGAAAACAAGGTGCTTCTGCACACCACAGAATGGCCATGTGTAAAAGTGAAAGAAAACGTTTCAAGGGAGCTTTGAAAGTGAACAGTAATTCAAGAATTGTCCAGAAAATGCCTTTTGCCGAAGGTGTTTTCATTTCAATGTTCTGCTTTAGTTAAACTTTCACGGATATTATCGTGATGTAGCGCAGCTGCTAAGTGATTTCATTTTCAGCTTGTGTGGTAATGTCTGGCATTAAAGTGCACTTAAAAAGCATTTAGTAGTCTTTTAATTGGCACGAAAATGATTACCTCGGTCTTTGTTGAAGGCCATAAGTTAGCCTGAAGTGGGGAGTTAATGATATGTTTGTGTTCCCGTAATGAATTGACGCTTACATTAACACATTTATGTCACATGTACAAACGTTTTCATTTGGTGAACTAACAGGGATCATGTCATCACTTAATATGAACAAACCATCGACTCCAGCACCAACTCCGGTCATTACTCTGGGAGTGCAGTGGGTAATGCTTCATTAATGCTAACCACTGTTTTTGATTAATGTTAGTTTAGACTAAGGGCACTGTAAGCTAACGTATCATCCCTGTGTGTACCCTGTATTTATTTATCTATTTTTCCAATGCCGGCTGTGCAGTTGGAATAAAGGTGAATTGTCGTACATTTTAAGGCTGGTGCAAATTTTCGATACAGATGAATCGTTGTCTTACCTCGAAAAAGAAAAAAACTCTGTGCAGCAGCGTAAATGGGACCATCTACGTGGCGTGTAGCGTGCTTTTCGCTCTAGCGCACATTTGTTACGGAGGACGTGTGTTTAAGTTTGCAGACAGTCAGCCTTGTGTAAGCTTACGCTTCGCCCGCCCGACCTAATGAGACCTGAGCCCTCCTAGTGCAACATCAGTCACCCTAATGGAGCAGGAAGGCACTGGGACATCCTCTTAGCGCTCGTGTTTACGGTCCCTCTTCACGCTTACATGGCCGGCCTCCGCCGATGTCTGAGAGAGAGGAGTTTGGGGTTTGAGGCCTTGGGGTTCCCTTGCCCTGTCCTGTCCCGTCTACCACCCCAGCCCTGCACACAGCACCACCTGCTTAGCTTCCCAACCCATCCAGGCAACTCCACCCCACACACCCCACCCTTAACTCTCGTCAAAGAGCTGTGTGGTAACTCCAGTGTACAGGGGGTCCCATGAGATCTATAAAACCCCTGCAGCTTTCACTTTTGGGGTATGAATGACCCTCCCTGACTCTCTCTCTCTCTCTCTCTCTCTCTCTCTCTCTCTCTCTCTCTCTCTCTCTCTCTGCTACCCTCTCACCTCTGACACACACATACACACACACATACACACGTGCATACATACACAAACACAAAACTCTCCTCACGCTTCAACAGTTGTTTGGCTTAAACGAGGCTGGCGGCCATTAACTGTGTTATGTCAAGTTTATTCGCTGGCAGTTACTCGCTCGATTAAATGTTCCACTCGGTCCCCAGCAAGTCGAAGGTGGGGGAACAAGGCTCACTGTCACCCCCTCTTTCAGTGTGTGTATGTATGTGTGTGTGTGTGTGTGTGTGTGTTTTCATGATGTCTGCAGACCACACAACACTACTTTGTAGGCCCTGTGGAGATGACCAGTATCCCAGCATGCATCGAAAGAGAGGAAATAGATGGGAACATGATCCATGCCAAGGCTTAACCTGTACCAGACACTGGGGTAGCACCAGATTTGGTTAAAATCCTCTTTATTATTTATTTTCTTCCTCCAACACCGTATCTATGCCCATCTTCATTTATTTAAAGACATCAGAATATCTAAAAAAACCTCCACAACCCGGAACATTCCCATTTGCGAAACATGCTGATACAGGTGTTTCACTGTACGCATCGCCCCGCGCTTCTCGCTAAGTCCCCCACTTGAAAAAGAATGGAACCCTTAGTGAAGCAGCATTGGGGCTGATTTTTCTCTCCTTGCGAATGCCAGGCGGCCGACATGGCGGCGCCTAAAGTAAACAGGGCCCAGTGATGGTGATGGGAGGTGGGGGGGCTGAGGTAGAGTCATCGGTCACGGGCCCTGGGTAAACCATCCGTCACGCTATCTGCCCCCAATGCTCGCGCATAAACAGTTTATTTTGTGTTTGCACCGCGCTTCCTGGGCCCTGGGACCCAGAGCTGGCGTGCACTGCTCCATACCACTTCACTGTCAGCCTCCGCTGAGAGAAACCAGATCGTCGTCAGCAAAGAAGATTGGGGCTGACTGATAAGTGTGAAGGGTTTTGCCTTCAGTCCGAGGAGGAGACGAGACGAGACGAGATGGGAGGGTTCGATGGTCGGGATGGGAAGATGGGAGGGTGGGAGGAAAAGACGCTCTGAAAGTGTAGGATTAAGGGACACATCCGCCGGGACCGCTCCTCCCCTCTGCTCGGAAAAGATGCGTTTAGATTAGTTTCGGGATGGTCTCGTCTCATCTCACCTCTCCTTTTTACAGTACGTGTTGGTGGGCATCTTAAGTCTTGTACAAAGCCGTCTGTGGTTTCGGGCTTGGCGTCAGGCTCCTTGCATGGGCTTTGGTGGGTGAAGTACATTACGTGCCGACATGTAGGCTCTTGCTGCTGTTGTTGCACGCTTGGCTGATCGGTGGAGATTCAGCGCTACCCCATTGCACCCAGGAGCCACCCCGCTCATATCCTTACATCTGTGAATGAATGAACACCTTCTAGGTTTCATTGACCCCCACACACATTTGTATAGCAATAATTTGAACCAGAAGTGAAAATAGCAACACCCTGGATTAGGAAAAAAGAAAGGAAATCTATACGTGGACATTAGGAAAAAACGATTTGCCGGGGTTTTGCTTCCCTGACATTTAAACGCACCTCGAACCTGGCGTTTGTTTTCCTACATCCACTACTGTGGTGGTGGTGGTGGAGGAGTGCTGTCAAACTGTTCACTGGCTCTTTGGGTCTCCGGGCCTCCCCTCCTTGTTTTCGCGTGGGCCCAGCGCGGCAGCAACGTGATAACTTCTCCTCTCTCTGGGCGACGGCCAGCGCAAGAGCAGAATAACACACAGGCTATTCTCCCGTGTCACGGCCGGCCGTCGAAAAGCAACACGCGGAGAAAAACCCGTCGTCGGCGTCTGCCGTGCCACCGTGCCGGCGCGGTAACAATAGCCGTGCGAAAATATTGCTCCAAAGTCACACATTACTGCATTGTTATTCGTAATGAATGAGGACTTGTCAAGAAATTCCTTGCCTTTCCCTGAACGGTCAACACAACCTGTGGTTTCCCGTTTCACTTGAAGTGAAAAAAAGGATGCTGTGTCGAGGCTTTGTGGAGAGCTACCGGGTCGCCGTGATGGCAACTTGATAAAACGTCAACACTTATGTTGCTGCATCATTTCGTTGGAGCTATAATTTCAACCATTAATGTGTCTGTTTGCTCTTGTTCGTTGATATGTGTGTCTGTACATTATGCCGAGTCAGCAAAGTGACTGACTGACCCAGACCCAGACCCTCTCTCTCTCTCTCTCTCTCTCTCTCTCTCTCTCTCTCTCTCTCTCTCTCTCTCTATCTCTATCTCTCTCCCTCACTCTCAGTGCTCACCAGTGTAAGGTTCACACTATCAGGCCTGATGCGCCTGATGCTCTCTCCCCGGCACGCTGTGTTAATGTTGGCTAATCTGACCCTGACAGGTGATTGATAACCCTGCCCGAAGTGTGCAGGATCCAAAGGATTAGCGGCCGTTTACATCTTGGTAGCGTGTGGGGAGCTGCCACGCTCAATTACAGGGATTAATAACCAGCGGACACCACTGGGACACTTGTGTTTATGCATAGCACGAAAAGAGGGGAGGCTAAATGTATTGGACTAAGTGTATATCCGTGCAGAAGGCTGAAAAGGTATGGGACTAAGTGTATCTCTGTGCAAGAGGATGGAAATGCATTGGACTAAGTGTATCTCTGTGCAAAAGGCTGCTTGTAGCTAAATGTATGGGCTATAAGTATCTCTCTGTGAAAGCTTGGATAGCGATGAGGATGCTAAATGTGTATGGCTGTGTGTGAGAAGTATTCATGAGCGGAGAGGAGCCTCATAGATCTTCTCTGAAAGAAACGAAAAGAGGGCTAATGTATTTAGACGATGTTATTTATTTTTTAAATCTGTATGTGTGTGTGTGTGTGACAAATGCTGACACACACAAACAGACACACACACACACACCCTCTCGTACCAGGGGGCATGAGAACAGGATAAACAACGACAGTGCGACGGCATGAATGATATGACAGACAAAGAGGAACTGGTTGGAGCTCGGCGCAGAAACGTTACACCGCACATACGGTCCTCCTCTCTCCTCGTCAAAAAAAAAAACCTCCCCCGGCTCCCGAACACGCATATCGCACTGGATACTGGGTGTGGCAACCCCCCTGTGTCTCCTCACAAAAGCCAGGAGAAAAGGGAGAAGGAAGCTATTGCTTACGACCCTTCGATGACCTCCCCGCCTAACCTCCTCATGACCCCGCTGGGACACACCGCCTAGCAATGCGTGTGTTTGTCTGTCTGTGTTTGTGCTTGGAAGTGTCTGTGTCTGTGTTGGTGAGTGTGTGGGAGAAAAGCGCCTGGTGCCACACCACACAGCGCCTAGTCATAGGAGTTAGATGCGAGATGCCCTCACAGTTACCAGAGGCGTCCACTATCTAAACCGCTTGTCCGCCTCCCCCGCACGGCATTGACACCTGGGTGACTTTGGTTCTCCTGAGTGATGTGCTGACGAGAAAATCTGTGACTCTGCTTGGACACTGATACGGATAACTCGTGAGTTGTGGGGGTTCACATGGCCTGGTTGTGCGATCATGTTCGGGATCATCATAGGGATCAGAGGTCCCCAGAAAGACAGCATTCTGACACAGGCAGACGGCGTGTTGTTCACATAGGGACCAAACACTAGTCCTCCCCAGTTAGGCAACTTAATATGTTATTTTAGATAAAACATAACATGTCAAAGCATTTCGTCCTGGCAGGCTAGAGGAGGAAGAAGAGTGCGAAGATGTCTATGCATCTCTCTGTCTCTCTCTCTCTCTCTCTGTGAGCGTGCGCTATACCTTTGTGTATATGCACAGTACGCATGTGCATTTGTGTGTGTGTGTGTGTATGTGTGAATGATGTGTTTTCACTTTCGATCACTCTTTCTTTCTCTCGCTCTCTCTCCCCCGGCCTCTCCTCTCTGCATTGTCTGTCACCCATCTCTCCAGCTGGGCTATAGGGACTCTGGCGAGGTCAGGAGGAGGCTAAATCATAAAGGTGCTTGCCTCCAGGGTAGTACTGTGCTGGCCCTCCGTGTACAACACACCGAAGAGGTGTGTGTGTGTGTGTGTGTGTGTCTGTGTGTCTGTGTGTCTGTGTGTCTGTGTGTGTGTGTGTGTGTGTGTGTGTGTGTGTGTGTGTGTGTGTGTGTGTGTGTGTATGTGTGTGTGTGTGTGTGTGTGTGTGTGTGTGTGTGTGTGCGTGTGTGTCTGTCTGTCTGTTGGGGCGAGTTTGGGAAAGAGGTAATCTTAGACGAGATGAGGGCCTCCCGTCAAGTCAGTCAGTCCCGAGCACTGTATGTATCCATGGACAGGGATTTAGTGCTATTGTCTAGCACTGTCAGCCTTCGAGACCTATCTCAAAGCGATAGGGCATCTTTTGCATGTTTTCTCACCGTCGCATGTACACCGAATTGAGGTTATATACCGTAGCCACGTCTCATGTATACTTTTGTTTTGTTCCTGTTGTTGTTTTAACAGTTATGTCGTTTCCTGCTTTTTGTGTCTGTTGAAAACTTGGCTAACTGACAGGCCACTGTATGCCTGAGGTGTGCTTTTCAACTCTCAAGATTATTTTCCACGTGTTTTTTTTTTTTTTTTTGCGCTGATCTTGTGGGCCTCTCACACGGTGTGAATGATCCAGCTAAAAAAAAATTGTTCTCTTTTCCCCAGCTGATCTGGAGCACATGCGGACGGTGAAGGTGGACAAGCACCAGCGCTTCTGCCAGGAGAACGGCCTCATGAGCCACTTCGTATCGGCAAAAACGGGAGATGCTGTGAGTTTGGCTTTGCTTTAACACTACTGTTTAGTAATACTCATTCATGAGTAGAGGTGCAAAACGCACACCAGAAACAGAGGTGCTGGCAACCAGAAAATACAATTGTAGAAGGAGAGAGGTGCCGCACACTCACAAGTTAAATAAACAGTTTTTTAATGTGACAACGTTTCGGCCTGCCGGCCTTCTTCAGGTCACGTGCTCACACGTGACCTGAAGAAGGCCGGCAGGCCGAAACGTTGTCACATTAAAAAACTGTTTATTTAACTTGTGAGTGTGCGGCACCTCTCTCCTAGTAATACTCATTCACCATGTATTTTCTGGTGGTTGGTAATAACTGAAGGAATATATTTTTATACATTATGATTGTATATTTGTGATCATGGTGTATTTATTTATCTTTTATTATCTGATTTTTATGTGCATGCTTTGTTTGTATTTTACCATTTATGGTGTTTCCCCCTGGGATCAATAAAATGATAATCTACTCTACTTTGTTTTTATGGTTTATGCTCTGTTATTTTAAGCCATGCATCAAAGTGTTGCGAATCACAATAACAATATGGTTGCTCATAAGTAACCAATATGGTGACTCATGAATCAATATACGCATCAACGTCTTTGTTTGTGCTTCTTTCCAGGTCTATCTTTGTTTTCAGAGAGTGGCAGCTGAGATTTTAGGTGTAAAGCTGAACAAGGCTGAGATTGAACAGTCCCAGGTGAGTCTTGCCCCTTAGCAAACACGCACGCATGCACCCGCACACGCATGCACACGCACACGCATACGCTAGCTCACTACCGCAACATGCCCTCCATAACCTCTCCATACACGTGATGTCCAAGGAAGAAGGCACTGTGCATCTCACCTGTCATTGTCACCTTTTGCATCACGTCAGCACACGGATTCGCTCATTGTTGCCTGTGTGGAGTGAATGGAGAACTCTGCGCGCGGTTCCTTCTGATCCTTTGAGTCACAGTAACAATTGCCGTCCCATCTAGGGCATAACGTATTGCTAACTATATGAACTCATGAGGATCAAGATTTCCCATGATGGTTGATTCTAATCCCTAACCCCTCGGTGTCCTTGAGGAAAACACTGAACTGCCTGAACCTATCCGGCTGAATGGGTTCAAATGACTTTTGTCCTATCTACCCTACACTCTTCTATATCATTGCTTAAACATCTTAAACAGAATTCTGTTACGTTCAGTCGCTGTGTGCTGTGCTGGGCATTTACACAAAATGGTTTGTCAATAAGTGCACATTCAGCGACCAGGCCTCTGGCGCACCTTCAAACCTTTATGGGGATCCCAGGTCAGTCCAGGGCTGACAAGTGGGCAGAGAGGTGGGGCTGCAACAAGGCCAGGCATCGAAAAGGCATCCTCTGATTTATATTGTTTCCCCTTATCTGCTGCCTAAGCAGAACAGGGATACTGGGAACAGGGATGCCTCCCATCTACCCATCCTCCTCCTCCTCCACGTGCCCCTACCATAGCTCAGGCTGGCCCAGCAGACAGCAGTAGGATTAGGGGGGTGAGGGTCTCCCCCGCGGACATTAATCCTGCCTCTGATACGACCCTCTGGTCACAAAGCAGACTGGGGAGGCAGAGGCAGAGCCAGGGAGGAGGCATGGGAGAGACCCGCGTGCCCTGACCTTCCATGGGTGGGGTGATGAGGAGGGGGGGGATCTGCACTGATCGGTACTACACACACACACACACACACACACACACACACACACACACACACACACACACACACACACACACACACACACAAACGCACCTCTTGCTCCATCACACACACACACACACACACACACACACACACACACACACACACACACACACACACACACACACACACACACACACACAAACACACACACACACCTCTTGCTCTATCACACACACACAAACACACATACAAACACACACACACACACACACACACACACACACACTATCTTTCTAGACATTACAGAACACATGCCACAGTGGATAGGAGGCTGGGGGGGCATGGCGACCCCTGTCCTCACTCCATCAGCCTCTCTGATGGTCGTCTCAAATAAAAGCAAGTGTTTTAATCCTCCCCAAAGAGAGAGAAAGGGAGAGAGACAGAGAGAGGAGGGCTTGGGTAAGGTCACCAGTCTTGTGGTTCAGACTGGGCAAAAGTCACCTCTGTGGGAGAGAGCCAAGAGTTCCCACTCCCACTCCAATCCCATTCCCATAGCCCCACACTGTCACTCCAGAACGGCCCATAGGGCTTCCCCTGAAAAGGGCCAAGAAGGATCAGCAGGGTAAAACGTGGGTCCCAGCAGGAGCATTGGCTTGTTCTGTAGGTACAGTACTGTACATCAGACAAAAAACACAGTGATTTGAATTGAATGAAGTAAACCACTTAAATGACTTCCGCCTAGCCGGGTTATCTCTGTAGACGATCCTCCAGGCCCAGAACACTCTTGAGCCACTCAGGCCCTGACGTCCATATCCATCCACAGTGTATCATTTCTGTGGTGTGTTTAGCAGGCCAATGATGATGTGCATGGAAGAACCAGACATGTCTGAGTAAGCTAGAGTGGTGTGTGTGTATGTGTGTGTGTGTGTGTGTGTGTGTGTGTGTGTGTGTGTGTGTGTGTGTGTGTGTGTGTGTGTGTGTGTGTGTGTGTGTGTGTGCGTGTGTCTACTACATGCATGTGTGTTTGTGAGTGGTGAGGTAGGAGGGGGTTGTTTAGCTAAAGACTCATTAAGCGACGTGAAGTTTGGAGAACTTTACATGGAGGTCCTGACCTCCCCAAGCTGATAGCGTCTGCCTGGGAGCCCACTCCATCAAGAGCGTCTGTTGTAGAGGACAGTGGAGGAGAGAGGGGGGTTGGGATGGTTTGAATGGGTCAGATAAAGGGGGACAGCCGATTGGTCCAAAGATGGATGACACGTATAGGCAGCTCCAATAATCAGTCAGCAGCTTCTCATGTAATTATACATACACATGATGACGATTTCTGACAATATTGAGTCATTCAGGAAGGTGGAGAATGCGCGCACATCAGTGGTACAGGTGCTGGACAAAATAGAGTAACTGAAATAAATGATAGAAGTCCGCAACACTGTTAATCCGCCCAGTGATTTATTTGCACCATCACAAATAATTTGCTAATTATTTAACTAGTTTAATTCAACTAGTGCAAATAAATCACTGGGAGCATCAACAGTGTTGCAGACTTCTATCATTTATTTCAATATTGAGTCATTCCACATGTATTATTACCTCTATTACATTACATTTGCATTTCTCATTTTTCTACTCACTTTTCAAATATTTCTAATTCTGTTTCTTTCTCTCTTTTACCATGCATGGCATTTTTGACTTTTTGTTTTACTTTCGGTTGTTATTTTCCTTTGCCTCAGTTTTCTGTTTGTTACACTTTGCTTTCTCACTCACTGCCTTCTTTTGCATGCTTTTCCCTCCTGCGTCCGTGGTTCCTCGACTCAGAGGATTGTTAAGGCCGAGCTGGTGAACTATCCCGAGGACGTGGGCAATATCCCCCAGGAGCACACTCAGAGCAAAGTCTGCTCCGTTCAGTAGCCGCTCGGAAGTACGTGAGGAAGTAGCTAGCGGTACCTGCAGGCTCCCTGTAGACGTTCTGTCCAAGTAGCTAGCAATAGCTGACGGTTCCTCGCAGACATCCTGTGAAATCTAGCATTGCTTATAGGTTCCCTGTAGACCTCCTGTAAAAACAGTTAGCGGTACCTGTAGACTCCTTGTAGAGATCCTGTGAAAACAGCTAGCAATACCCTTTAGGCTGCCCAAAGACATCCTGCAAAAACAGCTAATAGTACTTGTGAGTTCCTTAAAGATATCCTGCAAAAACTAGTATGCTTCCCCTTGCAAAAACAGTTAGTAATACCTGTATGGTCCTCATTGACAACCTTTTCAAGGTTGTATATTGTAGATACTTGTTTAGTAGAATAATTTTACAGTAGTTCTTTGTTGAGTGTTTTAATTGCAAAATAAAGAGCAACTAGAAATGTTGTGTCAAATGCTATGCCAAAGAGATCTTTTCAGGTAATGTTTCACTTAATATTTTGTTAATATTTTCTCTGATTATTATTAATCTTATTTGGCCTAAATCGTGTGCATGCTTGCCCTCGAAGATCTATTACATTTTCATTTTCTATTTCATCTCGCCTACATACAGCAATAAGCAAGTGTATGCACAGGAGACAGGTTAATGTCTGTATAAACACTCAATCATTTACCCATGTGTGTTTGACCCTAGTTTGACACGGCCTCTTGCGCACATTTTGAAAACGAAGACGGCATACCTCCCGGCATGTTCGATACATAAATATCAGTGTTTCTCCTACGGCATACATACTCCTTGAGTCACAGCATTTGTTTTATTCGGCCTTGCAAATATGTGCACATTTCGTGCCATTAGGGATCATGCAAGTGGTGCGAACTGTGAAATATTTGGACGAAAATGTTGAGCATAACTTGTGTGAGAAGACTCCTCGAGTCACAACAGTATTTAATTCAAGCTTTCAAATATGTGCGTATTTCGTGCCATTAAAAAGCATGCGGGTGGGTGGGGGCCTTGGACTATTTGGACATAAGTGTTTAGCGTGATGCGTGTGAGAAGATGAATGCAGAGGAAGCAGAGGTCTCTACTCTCTCTACTCACACACACACACACACAGCACTAATGGAGCTGCGGAGCAGCGGACTGTGAACGCACTATATAAACGATGGGGAAGGCCCAAGATGAATAGGCAATTAGAAGCACAGCTCTCTGATGTCTTTTTCTCCTCATATCCCAATCTCTCTCTCTCTCTGTGTCTCTGTCTCTGTCTGTCTGTCTCTCTCTCTCTCTCTCTCTCTCTCTCTCTCTCTATCTCTCTCTATCTCTCTCTCTCTCTCCCTCTCTCTCTCTCTTTGTCTTTCTCTATGTCTAGAGAGTGGTGAAGGCGGACATTGTGAACTACAGCCAGGAGCCCATGGCGCGGACTGTCAATCCCCCACGCAGTTCCATGTGCACGATACAGTGACCTCCCCCTGTCTATCCCAAATGGTTGCCCCCCAAATTCCCTCAATCCTCCCGCACTCCTGATTCCAACCTCTGTTCTACCGGCCTCCATTGGAGAGGCAGGCTGCTCGCTCTCACAGACTGGCTTAAAGCCACATTAAGTAATGATACACATACACGCCTCCAAACATGTGAACACCACACACACACACACACACACACACACACACACACACACACACACACACACACACACACACACACACACACACACACACACACACACACACACACTCTGATGTGTGCTTGTAAGCACACAATAGCGCACACTGATGTTAGAAAGAGGACATAATGATACCTGAGCAGACAACACCCAACTCTCCCAGCATGTTGTCTTTTCAATCAAGCATACATTTAACACTTGTGTTAGACACGCACATACACACACACACACACACACACACACACACACACACACACACACACACACACACACACACACACACACACACACACACACACACACACACACACACACACGCACACACTTGTACATGCAAGACATGTACACACACACACACACACACACACATATGCATGCACACAGTTACACACACACACACACACACATTCACACACATGTGCGTGCACACACAGTTGCACACAGATACAAAGACATAATGATACTTGAGCAGACACCACCCAACTGCTTCTCCTCAGCTTGTTGTCTTTTCGGCCAAGCGTGCTTTTAACACCTACATCACACGCATGCACGCACATACACATACACACACACACACACACAGTCACTTGCGTCCATTCACACAAAAGGCTCACCTAAACACACACATTTCCTCATGCACCAAGCCAGTCACCCTTGATACATCACATCACAGCAGCGCGTGTGTGAACACGTCTTGAGACAGCCGAGACAATAAAACAGTGTTTGATTTTCTGAGGAGTCTGCTGAAGCTTTGTGGCAAGCAGACAGCGCTAATGTCCAGGTTTTTTAAAGTCTGTGATCTGCAAATTACTTTCCAAATCTTCTGTCAAAGGGTTACAAGGAAGCTTCTGATATGCTCCATAATCCTATATCCACCACACGCCATTTATTTCTCCGCAAAAAAGCTTTCTTCTCTCTGAGAAAGTGGCAAGTGTTGACTACAGTATCTGTATAGTACTTTTAAGAAGTTGCTATACACAACTATCTAATCGCTGGTTTATTTTGAAAATGCTGGTCCTTGAGAAAGGATGGAGAGTAAATGTATATTTTGGATTATAGTAAGCTTTTTTTCTGCTCATTTGTCCAAGGCTACATCAATTTCTTATTCTAAAAACGGTGTGCTGGTTATTGACCATTTTGACTTTTTTTGTTTTAGTTGAGATACATAACCAACCTTTCTTTTTGGCACAATTTCCTTACTATATCCAGTGCAGAGTTGAGGTCAGGGGCCCCCGGCCTGGTGGCTGTCCCAGTGTCTGTCCTTGTCACTGGGGCTCGGCAGCAAGACCATAGGTCGTCCCCCAGTGGTGCCGGTGACTGACAGGCTGTCTGTGGGGTGCCCCTCAGTCGTCGCCCCCCCCCCCCCCCCCCAATCACTGTATCTGGAGGGGGGGTATTTCTTAGGCCCCAAATGATCAGGGTTGGGAGGGGGGAGGGGTTGCTGTGGATGACTTGACTTGACCTGCCTCAATGGTGGGCTATGTAGAAAAGCTAGGTGTGCAGACAGATGTACGCCGTTTCTCATTTCTTCTATATTTTTGGTTTTAAAGTGAAGGGGAATGTGTGCGTGTGTGTATTTTTATAGTATTTTTGCTCTGTCTTTTATTTGCCAATTAGTGCATTTCAAGAATAGCATTTGTTTTAATGCTGGATAGTACTTTTGATGTTTCTTCAGAAGAAAGAGAGAGATATATATATATGTATACATATGAAAATTGTATTTCATAAAATCTGCTCGGATGTGAAGTTGTGGTAAAAACCAAAATGAATGTTGAATGATCTTTCAGAGTGAAATGTTACTGTGCAAGAGCCTTGTGGGGAACATGTTTAAAATAATGAAAATGCGATGAAAGTATTACACTAGAACACTATGATATTCTAGATATTCACAGATATTCTAGTTTTTGCTGATGTGTGTGTAAAAAAAGTTGCAATGAAAATAATCTAAAGGACATCTAACTTGAAATGATTTATTGTTTTACCCTGTACCTCAGTCACCCATGCCACAGACTGACTTGAGGAGGAGCTATTGTTTTACCGTTGTTGTCTGAAGGGAGAGAAATTTAATGATTTACGTTACATGTGGACAAATCTGATGTTTTCTATTACACAGGCATTATTTGACATACTTGTTACCAATATGTTAACTGATCATTTTCTCTGTGACCTTTTGTTTTTTTTACCGTGGTCAGTTGTAAACGATATTAAGGTTCAAAATTTATATTTTTCTCCAGTCATTTTATGGGTGTTGATGCCACAAGCATCTTAGGGACCAAAGGAGACGTTACCGCTGTGTAGGCCTACTGCATTGATAAATCTTAAAGTAACAGGAATATAGGTTCGACAGCTCTGAAATTCACATTTTCCGCCTTACATGTAATGTATATACTTGTACAGTCCATCTAAATTAATCTCTTTTCTATGGTGCACCATATATAAATACATATTGATATAAGCACACTACATTTCAGTTTTTCAGCTTTTGTTTCAGTGAGGGTTTTATTGGCAAGAATGTTTCAATGCCGTAATAACTTTTATCATGGACACATCATGCAGCAGGAGGATTGATACACCTCACCATCCTAACCTGATGTAGCCTACACTAAAGGAAAGTCAAAGGTTTTGTGAATGTTCATTAAAATATTATAGTAAACAAAATGAATGTGTGTGTGTCTGTGTGTACAATGCCTGAAAAACACAAGGCTATTATTGTCACAAGAATTAGGTACAAATTAATGATAGGTAGCATAAAGTGCAAAAGCCAAGGTCTCAATAACAAGCCTGTCAGCATAGCCTCTTTTTAATCACGTTTTTTAGGCCTATTAGTTTCTATTATCTGGCCAATCAATTACTTCAAAGGAGGTAAGCCAGGCTTTACATTTCAGGCTTTACATATCTGATTAAATGAGTGACCATGATGCAATTCTCGCGTGAAACGGAGTAGCTATCTTTCCCGAGCAGTGTAGAATGAAGGCACGCGCTGTAACGCGCATTGCCACAGCGCACCACTTAGTATTTTTTTCATTTCAACATGGCATGTAGCCAAGGTGTGACCAATGGGTCAGATAGGTCGAGCTATAGAATATTCAATGGAGCCTTGCGTGTGAAATTTAAGCGTAATACCTGTTATTCCAGCCCGAGGTCTTCAGAACAGAATGAACGACGGTGCAGCTAATGAGGTACATTACCATTGTAGCCTTAAGCCCCCCTGTAAAAGGCATCCTAAAATCCACTCTGGACAGATGATACAAACGCCATTTTAAACTGTTGTAAGCTGTATTAATTAATCACTTAAGCAGCTGGGGTCTTTTGTCGTTTTTCCTGAGCCGCGCGTAAGATTCTATTTCAGGCGAGGCTTATCCCAGTAAAGGATGGTGTTCATGGCAAAAAGGTGGTTTGTTTAATGATACAGAAACGTGATATTTTAGGCCCCATGGCTTAGTTCTGGCTTGATAAGAAGGGCGTGGTTTTACTGGATAGTGTCTTTCTTGCAAGCTTGCAGTGACTGAACAAAGTAATCAAGAAGACTAGACGAGACTACCTGCAATATGAGTCTAGTCTCTGTTTAGTCAATAAGCCCACCAAGAGCATCTTCAAAACATCTGGACCCCATCCACGGCAAGTGAACACGTGCATGCCGATTCGCCTGAGTGGTCAACAAGCTCTCTCTCTCTCTCTCTCTCTCTCTCTCTCTCTCTCTCTCTCTCTCTCTCTCTCTCTCTCTCTCTCTCTCTCTCTCTCTCCTTTGCTGCGTCTCTGTCAAGAGCTGTCACCGACACTGACAGGCGGGACTCGCACTTGGCTTTGCTCCTGTTTGGACAGGTGTTTTAGTAAAGAAAACAACTGCAGCCCGTTTCCAGCTTAAACACCCACAACACTCAAAGTCTGCGAAAAGATGTGAGGAAAGAATAATATATGGCTGAAAATAATGCGAGGAAAAGGATTGAAACTTTGACAGATGAGCAGAGGTCAAGCGAGCTTGGATCGAAATTAATTTGTTAGGTTGTCTCATTCTAAAGTTTCCAGTTGTGAAAGATTTCGGCAGCAATTTGTTTAAAATTATGGGATTCATATTTTGAATAAGCTAGGCTTACAATAGGCCCAATAGCAACAAGCATAACATTAATAGGCTGATAATAACATGATAATAATACTTTTCTTACAAGTAATTTTATTAGGCTACACATTTAAAATAATAGCCTATCTATTGTTTACTTATAAACAAATTGTCCCCATAAGAACAATTCCAGCAAGTCAAGCAGCCCTTAACCGTAACTGTGACATTAAACTTGAGCCAGGGCTTACGCACATTGTTAAAGCCCTCTTATGTGACCTGTAATGTGATCCCGTCGACCTTTGAACAGTTATCCATTTTTTGAGTCCTCCCTTTAGACCTGCCCGGCATCTCAAAGGAATCCATCCGTCCACACTAGAGAAAACGAGAGAGAAAATCAAGGGGAGAGAGGCGGACAGAAAGACATACAGGTACAGACACTGAGAAAATGAGAGAGGGGGGCATAGAGAGAGAGGGAGAGCTATCACTGTCCCTCATCTCACCCGAGGTATTTCACTAGTTTATTTTTAAAAGGGACAATGTACAAATTAAACATTATCCTTGCATTCTGCACACACTTTTGAAAAAAAGATGAATGAAAACATTAGGCCTATAAGATGCATTGAAAGACAGTTAGGGTTGGGGGGGGGCGTACAGTACAAGCAGCATACATAACTAGTTCCCTGTGTCTGGGTGGCCTGGCCTTCTTTCAAACACTGCTTCTCTCGAGGACCTGCGCAGGAGTATGTTGCACTAGGGTGATATGGACCTTGAGACCCCCTCGAGTATGTGTGCGGTTTGCACAAGGTGTCTCGGAGGTAGTCATTCTTCTAGCTTCAAACCATCACACTTCTGCACACCAGCCGACTCGGCGGTGTCCAGGAGTGCCTACCCAGCATGCTTCACCTCACACCCCAGTGGAGCAGGACATCCTGCTGCTTTCCTCTTATATCTGTCACATTCTCTCTCTCTCTCTCTCTCTCTCTCTCTCTCTCTCTCTCTCTCTCTCTCTCTCTCTCTCTCTCTCTCTCTCTCTCTCTCTCTCTCTCTCTCTCTCTCTCTCTCTCTTTCTGGTTATTCTACTCCATGGTCAGACCTTTGGCGATGACAGCAGAAGCCACACGCAATGAGAGTGGGAAAAACAGTGAGCAGCATGCCTGTAGCCAAGGTCAGCATGGTGTGGAGAGACGGAGCAGGAGAGGAGAGAAAGGAAGAAGGAGAGAGGGAGTAATGGAGAGAATGGAGACCAAAAATGGTAAGGGTGTATGTTGTCTCCTGCTCTCTCTCTCTCTCTCTCTCTCTCTCTCTCTCTCTCTCTCTCTCTCTCCGTCTGTTTTCTTGTCTCTGTCTTGCTCTGCCTTTCTGTCTCTCTTACTTCTTCGCTGCCCGTGCCAGAGCCGCAGAGCCGCACAGGCAGTGAGCAGGCCAGGCGGCAGTGACGGAGCACACGGCGCCGCGAGCCAGCTGACCGGGAGCAGAAGCAGACGGCCCCAGGAGCAGTGAGCAGCGAGCTCCCACAGGATCCCCCTGATGAGCACCAGTCCCCCCCCCCCCCCCCCCCCCCCCACTCCTCCCCAACACCTCCATACATACACCCATACCCCTGTTCCCCCCTCCATCCTGCCATCCGCCTGTCCCCACTTACTGGCCTCGAGTCTGAGCCGCAGCGAAGGGAAAGTCAGTACAGGACAGGGCAGGCCTGGCCTGGGCAGGGCCGGATGTGGGGGCAAGGGCAGCCCCGTTTGCCAGGCCTTAGCTGGGCAGCCAGGCAGGCATGGCTACAGTACAGCTGCATACCGCTGGATGCTGGCATGTCCATGTGAGTTAAGCAAAGCCACTAAAGCCACCGCAGGGCCCTGCCAAGTCTCCTATACGGGTGGTTGGACTTCAGTGGCTAAATATGATGGCTACCATTTGGAAGGGGAACATTGGGCAGGGTCTCTCTGTCTCGCTTACTCTCTCAGGGTCTCTCTCTCTCTCACTCTCTCTTAAGTGTGTGTGTGTGTCTGTGTGTGTGTCTGTGTGTTCGCACGCACATATGTTGTATCCATGCATTGGCATGGGTGTGTGTATCTGTATAGGTTTACAGATAGATATGAATTTACACTAATGTGCATTCATGTGCCAATCTAGTCACTATTGAGAACCATTTTAGAATGAGTATTTTGTACACATGCATATTTATTTAATGTGTGCCTCTCATATATGTGTGTGGGCGTGGGTGTGTTTGTGTGCCTATGTGTGAGGATATATGTTTATTTTACAGAGCGCTCCGTCTGCTATTCCGTAGAGGCAGTTTTCTCTGTAGCGCACCCATGTCGGATGAGCTATTCTGGACATGGGGATGTGGGCAATCAGAACACTATATTTACGGGGACTTCTATCCGTCCAGAGGATGGGCAAGCCTGAATCTGCATTCAGTCACCACGCTGGCTCAATCCCCGTCTTGACAGCTTGCACTCCCACTCCTCACAAAAGTGGTTCAACTGGTTCATTTTGGCGCCCGTGGAGCACTTGAAGAGTCTGTTGACGTGAAGCAGTAAAGGATGGTTGTGGCGGTAGTATTTATATAATCACCTGCAATTAGTCGCTCTTCAAATCTTAATCATGATCTGTGTACTTTTATGTGCCTGCCTACCATTTTCTTCCTTCCTAAATCCTGCTGTGCTCTTTTTCCTTCTCTCTCAGTCTCTTTCACTCTCTCTCCCTTTTACTTTGTGTGTTTTTGAGTGTATGTGTGTGTGCTATGCTTGTGTCTGTGTGTGAGCATGTGTGTGTCAAGGGTGGAGGGGAGTGTATGTTTCAGTCAGTGTGTGTGCATGTGCGTGTGTCAGTGACACACACACACACACACACACACACACACACACACACACACACACACATACACACACACACACACACACTTGGACAGCTTGGATGACTGCCCCAGAGACAGGTGTGTGATTAATGAAGAAAGTCTTTCATTAGCAGATAAAAGGCAGCTCTTCTTACTGAAGAGCCCCGTGCGGATCAGGTGGTTGATATAGTAGATCATCCTCCAGCTTTTTAATGGGCACTGCCGCTGCGATTATTATTATAGCAAAAAAAATCCCTGTAATTACAAAACGGCCAGCCACTTATGCCATACACTTCTGCCACTCCTTCAGTCCCATCTAGAGTGGCAAGCCCGAACAATGCAGAGACTGCTGGGTGTGGAGAGCAGACTCGAGTAGTATTTGCTTGTTTTGTTGCTTATGGTTGGTGGGCTGACGTTTTGGTGGGGGTGGAAAGGGCTAGTCTGAAATGTGTGGTTAAAATGTCATGAGTGAGGCAGATTACAAGGTCATTACTCAAATCTGCCTGTCTCTATTCTCAGTCTTTGTGATTCACCTGCCTTTTGTGCCCAAAATATTACCGACGCAAAACATGATACAGGCCCCCTTTCAACACCTTTAAGTGCCATTGAGTGCAAGTCACTGAGAATGAAACCGATGCATCATTTTCATCCTGCCGCTTATTCAAGGAAACTAATCATGAAAAGAGATGAGATGGTAGATAAAAGAAAAACACAAGATCAAACCACTTCTTTGAAAACAAAAATCTTTAAAAAGAAAAATACATGATTGTGGCTAGGTGGTTTTCTCTGTTTTACTGTTGTTCTGTATTTTCGGTTGTTGCAGTCCCAAGACAGACATCAGTGAATTGTTGGATAATGTGTTGACTTGTGACAGTGTACGTGTCTTACCTCTGTCTCGGACGTCATAGAGCGGAACATTGACTCCATATTTGTAGCTGGAAAAGTCATTTTGGCGTGTTGTGAGTGAGTGTGTGTGTGAGTGTGAGAGAAGTGTCTGCCAGGTTCATTTCTCTGCCTTTCTCTCTTAGGAAAACAAGATGGTGGACGTGCAGGAGTCAGATCTCAGCCGCTGACACTGCTGAGTGACAAGACAGGGTGTCTGTTTCACTCCTGGGACGACTTCTTGAGGTGCTAATATGTCAAATCCCTCAATAGTCAAGGAAAAAAGAAAGTAACTATGCTACAAGGTCGCTTACCGCCATGTCAGACACATCTGTACCTGTGTAGGATATGTAGTAAGGTTCTCTTACATACAGTATATCGAATGTTTGTAATATAAATTAATGGGTGGATGCGGTGACATAAATTCCCTTTATTTTGTTTTTAGTGACCTTTTTAATAGTCTATTTAGTAGCTATAAATGTAAGCTCTACAAATTAATCGGTTGTTGTGTATTTTATTTAAATTTTCTCACTCATCTATATTTCATTTTATTTGTTAATTATGAAAATACTTATAATTATTGTGCAACAAGTTATGAACACCATAGTAATATTGGAATGAATACAATTGATATGAATATGACCGTTCAACACCTCGTATAACTTTTTCATTGCAACAAATTCCTATTACGGATTATATATATTTTGCAATTGTAAATGCTATTATTTGAAGTTAAATTTGAAGTTAAATATGCTGTTAAATATCCAAACCCTGCTCGATGCTGTTTCAACTGCTATATACAGCCAGGGCCTATTCTACAGCATTTTACAGCCTTCAGTGGTCACAGTAAATTGTGACTTCAAATTGCCTTGAACTGAGAGCAAGAGAGAGACGAAATGAAACACTGTATTTCATTTCTTCTCCTCTAACGTCGTCCCTAATGCAGACCTCTTGCCTGTCCTAGTGGGAGGACCTCTGGACCTTTTTGGCAGGCTTTAGCCCATGCCTTGGCCTGAAAGCAGGCAATAACGGACTTGATGAAGTCAGTCTCTTTCAGTGTAATTGGTCAGGATACCTCAAGTTCCTATTCCTCCCTGCTCTTGGACAGATACCTGGAGGCTGGCTAGCGGTGGCTGCCAGAGCTTTGATGCTTTGATGCAGTGCAAGCCTTCTTTCTCAGGCCATTTTGCGGCCACGACTCGCTAGTGTAATTCCTAAGATGTGAAGGGCTGTATGCAGTGTGTGTGTGTGTGTGTGTGTATATGTTTGCGTGCGTGTGTGTGCGTGTGTGTGTGTGTGTGTGTGTGTGTGTGTGTGTGTGTGTGTGTGTGTGTGTGTGTGTGTGTGTGTGTGTGTGTGTGTGTGTGTGTGTGTGCAGCTTTGCGTGTGGGGTGTTTGTGGGAATGGTGTGGGCAAAGGCACAATGAAACAGATTGCATGTTAGCAAACATAATTGTCCCTGTCAGACAGAGACGCGAGTCCGCTTTGACATAATGAAACATGACACAAAATTCCTCTTCCTGTCCCTCACAATACAGGCAGTGTGGAAAGCCTGGCCCGAAAGGCCTCTGTCGTGCACGGCAGTCAGTGTGCCGGCCTCCACCGCCTTCCTCAGCCTTCCAGCGCTCCAGCGAAATTACGGCACCAAGGACTATTAATGGAAAGCAGCCCTCTGTGAGGTAATCAGATGAGTAAGGGTCCCTCGGGAGCAGGCCGCTGGAAAAGTCGGGCGCTGGCGTGGACGGCTAGCCCTGGAGGACCTGCCTGTGACGTGCGGAGTTCCCGGTAAGCACGTGCTAAGAGCGCCACCGATTTGGTCTTGTTTGATTTAAGACTTGCCGTTCTCATGACGAGAGCCAGGGCCCGCTGGAGTAGTGGGGCTGTGTTGTTTTCATTTTTCTCTCTCTGTCTCTCTCTCTGTCCCTCTCTCTCTCACACACACACACACACACACACACACACACTGGCGCTTGAGTGTAGCAGGGGCCCTGTTTTTTTCTTTTCTCCGTCGTCTTTCGCTGAATTTGCTCCCGCTGCGAGGGCCCAGCGGAGAGTGACGGGAGAGAGAGGGAAAGTGGGTGACGAGCCGTGTTGTAACAAAGTAACTGCTTATTTCCTGGGCAGAGAAAACGGCGTTTCGGAGACTAATGGTTCGGATACGAAACACATAATATACAAAGTGCACGCATGGTTTAGCTCAGAGGACTGTTTCTTTTCTGCATGAAGAAAGGGCACGGCTCTGTATAATGCCAGTGTTACCATAACAGAGATATTATTCTCCAGCCTGCCAGAACAACTTACCTTAGTGTCACAGAGCTAAGGGTACCTACACAGCAAACCGCTGTTATTTTCGAAGAATGTTGCGATTGTTCAAAAATTGTGTCTTTTTTTCTATGATAATTATTGTAACCATCTACTTTAATCCACTTTCAGGTATTTTATGAAAGGCACGGTACTGCAGTCATTTGTAATACATCAGTGGCGAAGTATTTCAACCAATACTTGCTCATTCAGGCACGACTCCTATGAGGGAACATGTGTGTGTAATATTTTTGGCATACGCATTATTCACATAATGTTTTCCCTTTTGAGTTGCAAAGATGGGGGTTATGTAGACACTCTGTATCATAAAGTGAGTGGAACATGTTTAAAAACCAATATGCCTGCCGGTCCAACATGCACAACTGTACTATGGCAGGAGTTCATTACTGCAATTTTTAAATTCCTATTTCATTTTAGCTCTAACCTAATTTTAATATATTGTTTGATTTCATATTATTGAGCGAACAGTCTTTAATAAAACATAGAAATACATTTCTTTTTTATGTAAAAAGGAAAGAAGAATAAATTGCACCATGTAAAAATCTGCTAAAAAATGAAATTAAACAAGCATTTGTCAGCTTTAAATGAGAGCGACACCAAACACGGCACTGAGCAGCACCCGGACACCCGGGGTACAGCCGCAGAAAAGAGTATGTGGAGGCAGGAGACGTCTTCTTGACACTGACCATTATCACAGGAGAGGAGAGGGGAAGAGAGGAGAGGGGAGGGGAGGGCTGATGAGGGGATGGGGCTCAGGTTCCCCCCCGGACGAGGCTGTAGCTTGAAGTGTCTGATGGTTATCCCTTCTGTCACTAGAAATGGGGATGCAGTCAAAGGATAGCTGATGGAGAGCGAGAGGGAAAAAGAGAGGGGTGACGTTAGAGTAGCAAAGCAGTGTGTGTGTGTGTGTGTGTGTGTGTGTGTGTGTGTGTGAGAGAGAGTGTGAGTGAGAGTGTGTGGGTGGTTGTGCACGTGTCCGTGCGTGCATGCATCTGTGTGTGTGTGTTTGCATCACTATCACTGAGGAAGACACAGAGATAGAGAGAGAGAGAGAGAGAGAAAGAGAGAGAAAGAAAGAGAGAGGGGGGGTGAGAGGTAGGTTAATTACTGGATGGGGAGGGTGAGATGCCTTACATGGCCCTTTGTGGCCTGCCGTTTTAAGTTTCCAGCCGTGTTAGTGATGTGGAAGGGGAGGTGTGTGTGCGTGTGTGTGTGCGTGTGCGTGTACGTGCTTGCGTGTGTGTGTGTGTGTGTGTGTGTGTGAGCCAGTGTGATGACAGTGACAGTGATGACTTTGGCAATATGAGTTGAGCGTCATATAGAGGTCACCTCAATAGATTACAGAGCACACACACACACACACACACACACACACACACACACACACACACACACACACACACACACACACACACACACACACACACACACACACGCACACACACGCACACACCCTGGGTGGCTGTGGTGGGTACCAACACACACACACAACACATACAAACATGCACACTCGCATGTAGACACAAGCACACTTAAACAGAAGATATAACGTTTTGCTTACAAGCACACACACACACACGGTACTCTTGCAGACATAGGCACAGACACACGTGCAGAAATGCAGGCACAAACCTGGACACACACACACACACATACAGCACACAGCACACGCGCACACAAAGAAAAACACAGACGCTGATAAGTCCCTACATTGAAACAAATTATTGTAAACAATACGGGGTCCAATAGCAATATTTGATGTGGAAAACCCAAAGACAAAAAGTCTGCAGCCCTCTGTACTTGCTCTATTTGCTAACCATCAATACCGAGTTCCTGTGCTGGCTGTGGCTGGAGTGGAAGGATGTGTGGAAGGCCAGGCCAGACTTTCACCATGAGTGTGGGGGTCACATTAGGCTGGGTCCCCCGCTCCCCTTACCCAATCCTATCAGATACACTGTTAGTCTTGGCTACCAGATATCTCTTTTGTGGTCGTTGAAAGACATGGAACAACTCTCTGGATAAGTGGTTTGTTTGATTTTGTTTGAGTCTGTCTGTGTTTCGAAAGTTTGGAGACCGGTCTGTCCCATATAGTTGTAGATGGGGGGGGATTACGGGCCGCAGACAAGCCGGGCGCTGTGGCCGCCATTCGGGGAAGGAGAGAGAGAGAGAGAGTGAGAGAGAAACAAGATGACCTAATGTATGGATTTCTTTGTTGGATCAGTCGCTTGCAAGGAACGTGAGGAAAGGGTTGATTTAAAGTGTGCTTATCCCCCTCATACACACACACACACATACACACTTTCCAGAACGACTTATGGCCCAGTACAGTTCGTTGGTGTGGATAAACGAAAGAAATAGCATATTTATTCTGCGTTGTGGCAGCTTCATTAAAAGTTTGTGTGGGGACGCAGAAATGGCCACTGCACGGTTTATTTTCTTGGCGGGTGGCTTGCGGGAAGGTGTTTTGAGTGCTCATTAAGTAAATGAACAGGTGCTTCCTGGGTCAGTGTCCCTCATACGCAGGCTAATGAGCTGCCCCTAAGTGTGTTCAAATTATTAAGTCATTATGGAAGGGAAACGCACAAAGTGTTGAACACACAAAGAAATTAAGTGAGGGTGTGTATAATTGCACCAAAGCAAACGCTTGATCAAAAAAGGTGACCAGTGGTAGCGTTCAGGGGCCTGTGAATGGTGTGTTTGATTGTGTGTGTGTGTGTGTGTGTGTGTGTGTGTGTGTGTGTGTGTGTGTGTGTGTGTGTGTGTGTGTGTGTGTGTGTGTGTGTGTGTGTGTGTGTGTGTGTGTGTGTGTGTGTGTGTGTGAGAGAGAGAGGGAAACAGAGCGTGTGTGTGTGTGTTTGCGCTTGTTATGTGTATGTCTACAGGTATGTGTGTGTTTCTAACTAATCATTTCATTAGTGACAAAACATTTTCCCCTCCTTCTGTAAATAACCCAACACACACTGTGCTAATTGAGCATCTTAATAATGTGCTTCTAATGAATGAAAAATAATCTAATAGTTGTTCAGCCTCTACCTTTGGCTAATTTGGAGGGCCGCAAGTGAGGAAAAACAAATACATTTGTGGTAGTGCTAATTCAATGTTTATTCCCACGGAGAATAGTGAACCTGTTGAGGGAGGCCTGTACTAAATGTTATTGTTAAAGGCTTAATGATGTTTAACAGAGCTAGAGTTTGCGTTAGTGACTGGCCAAGGGAAAGTCCTGAAGAATGTAAGTCATGTCCTGTTGCCGGCCGCCATTTTCAATGCCCTTAGTGGAGTGTCAACTTAAGGGGACACAGAAGAACGATAGTCATAGTCAATGACACAGAACTCTGTTGGTGGTTGCGAAGTTATGTCCCGTTGTCGCCATTTACAGAGCCCTTAGTGGCGTGTCAACTTAAGGGGACACAGGAGCATGGCAGTCATAGTCAATGACACAGAACACCGTTGGTGGCTGGATCGCGTGCAGATGGTGCCCTGCCGTGCCCTCCGCTCGGTAGTTACACATTCGCTGCAGGCTCGATACCCGCTGCAGTCATAGTGGCTGCGTCGGCACCTATTGTTTTTCCTCTGAAGGATGTATCAAAATACATTGAAGCATTTCCAGGGATAGTGAGACTTAGTGCACCGGTGCTAAAAGGCACGAAAAAACTACCCCACTTTTAATCCAATATACTACTAGAACATGTGAACACATATCGGGCATTTTAAAAGATTTGCTTAATGTCAAAAGTGCTTATTTATTGAAGACGACACACACTGTAAAATCCAATACATTACTGGGGTATTGTTCAGAATACCTCCAGGTGACTAAAATGAAAATCTACCCTCCCTCCCTGAGCGAAAAAGAAAAAAGTTGGCACTTCAGTTGTGATCAACATCTCAATAATTCACCAGTCACCGTTGGCCCATTGAAGAGAAAAAAAAGAGACAGGAAAAGAAACAGGAGAAAGAAAGAGAGAAGGATAGAGAGTGAGAGAGGAGAGGTGAGAGGAAAGGAAAGGAGAGGAGAGGAGAGGAGAGGAGAGAGGCGAGAGAAACGGTGTCGCACTCCGTCTGAGGCGAGCGGCGGGCGAGAGGCGAGAACATGAGCTGGGCCTCTAACAGGGCGAAGTGTGAATATGACAAAGCCGTCCCACCTGACACCGTCCCAACAATCAGCCATCTGTCATCATTATAAGTGGCTAGTGATGTGGCACACTTAAGGGCCACCATGCATTTTTCATGCTCCACAACCAATTAAGCTGGGCCAATTATCTGATCAATTATTGACTCATATTTGGAAAAAACCCTATAATTAATTCACCGGCACCTCCGTCCCCCTACTCCCCAGCCAACCCACCTGATCATATTCCCCCCTGTCAGGGGCTGTCGGGAGTCACCTGTGGGTCCCCCCCTCGCTCTTCCTTCAACGTGAGGTATTTCTTTACTCGTTTTAGTTATTTACCTATTCAACTGCGACATCGAAGGGATGGTTATCGGTTTAATCTGTTGGCGGTAGTGGGCAGTGTTCTCCCCCAGCCTTGGTTGTTTGTTGTTGTTTTGTTTTTTCTCACGTGGACAAGTCGTTCCTTATTCATATCACTGTCGTGTGACAATACTCGAGCCCCACACTCCATAGAGGGATAATCTTCTCCGAGCAAAAAGTCACAAGTCTCAGGTGTGTCGAGAGAGAATGTCACCTGAAACAGTATAGTCGGAACAGATTTAGACCACAGAGAGAAAAAAAGTATATTTTCTGGTGGCCTTTTGTTCGCCTGACAGGACTTAACACCACTTATGGCTTTTAATACTGACCCTGGAATTATTTTGCCTCCATTGTTGTCCCAGTGTACGGAAATTAAATGGAGCAGAGTGGAAATATGATGACAGAGGCACAATATTCATTAGCTGCAGGAACAGAAATCTCACAGCACAGAAGGGATCTGATGACTAATCCCTAAACTAGCACAAAAACAGACAAGGAAGGGAAGGTGTGTGGTTTGCCCATTGGGACTTGTATTAATATCCCCCCTCTGCTCCAAGAATCACACCTACCTAACTGTGATCTTGTCGCAGTGTAAAGAGGACTCGGTGATAACCTTTTTAGGTGGGCTACTGTCTGAGGTGGCCCAGTGTTGGGGAAATTGTATAGTTTACAAATGGTTCCCAAGTTATCAAGCATCGTCTTGCTAGATATTTTTCCTCAGCTCGTAAAAAAAACCCTTGCAAGATATTTTATATTCCTTTGTTTTAATGCATGTTGTGGGATTTCTTAATCTGTTTTACAAAAAATGAATCCTGCCATTAGTTGTATTGTAGTTAGTTGGATTCCCATTGAAATCTGGCTCCCGTGTCAACATGCTATCTCAAAAGACAACAGTGAATAAGGGATTGTCTGTCTCTCTCTGTCTCTCTGTCTCTCTGTCTCTCTCTCTCTCTCTCTCTCTCTCTCTCTCTCTCTCTCTCTCTCTCTCTCTCGGCCTGAGTGACAGTCATCAGTGGAAGCCCTTGAATATTTGATGAGCGAGGGATATTTGCACCCAGAGGCCTGCCTCTTGTTGGGAACACCCAAACCGCCGGCTATTGTTCTCCCTCTCTGGAGTCTCGCTATTGAGAGGGCAGGGGATTGGGTTTAGCTCTTGGGCTCTGAGAGTTTCGCCTGAGAGCCAAACACAATGAAGTCAGACTAACAAAGGTGGCATTGGCCTTTCATCAGCACCACCTATACTATACCCCCTCCACCACCTTCAACACCAACACTACCACCACCACTACCTGAGCCCTCGGAGATGGGAATGCACTTGTGTGTGTGTGTGTGTGTGTGTGTGTGTGTGTGTGTGTGTGTGTGTGTGTGTGTGTGTGTGTGTGTGTGTGTGTGTGTGTGTGTGTGTGTGTGTGTGTGTGTGTGTTAGTGTGAGTGTGTGTGTGTGTGTGTGTGTGTGTGTGTGTGTGTGCGTGCGCGTGCGCGCGCGCGCGTGTGTGTGTGTGTGTGTGTGTGCGTATGTGTGTGTACCTTCATTCTGTATGTCACCTGTGCTTTGTGTGATACAGTGTATCTGTGTGTGTTCTATCTGCTTATATGTGTGCCCGACGTGTTTTCATTTTCAAGATACACAGTAGGCCTACTAACAGGAAAGGAGAAAACATGATGATAAAAAAATCGTATTATTATAACATACATTTCTGTCAGAATACAAGCAATTTTTCAAAAAGTAGAGTTTACCCAAATCTGATGATTGGACTGCTTTTGGTTTCTTTGTAGTAACTGTTACAGCAGCGAAGTTGAAAGCGCTAACTAGCCACCTGTAAGAGATTAGCGGATGAGAGGTGA
>NC_085878.1:14095739-14103239 GCF_034702125.1 Engraulis encrasicolus
TGACATTTGTTATTGCATTGGCCCAAATACAAAACGTGATTTAAGCATGTTCTAAAAATAGCGCTTTAAAAAGTGGCGCGTCTTTCGCAGACTAGACAAAATAGCGGCAGAATGTTTTAACCTGAAAGATTTGGCCATCACTCCTCAAGGCAATTACAACTCTCAATAAGGTCAAGAAAATGTACTAATGTCCGTATGTGGATTCTATCGCTCGGATATGGCGGCAATACATGTGCAAATGATTATCTGCTCAAGAGAGATGCGTCTGTCTGGAGCAGAGATGCGCCGAAAATCTCTGTGCTGCGTAGCCATCTGCGCTCTGTTAGAAAGAGTGTTCATGGCTATGGACCCGAATGTGACATTGTGTTTTTGGTTTAAAATCAACTTATTTTCGCGGGCTATACAAAAAATAGCGCCAAAAATAATGTTTTTTCCTGGTTTTCGCTGTGAATGTCGGCCGTGGTCTATCAGCCATGTCAAAGCGGCGCGGGCAGACAGCGTGAAGGTGGGAAACAAGTTCAATCGACTTGTCGCTTATTCGCGCTCAGTTTAGTCTCAAAAAGAAAACTTTGTTTTTTCCCATGGCCCCCTGTCAGCACCCGCTGAAACATTAATGTGGAAAATGAATGGCAATTTGACGAACCAACTTGTTAAGTTTTGGATGGTGTCGTCGTCAGACATCCAATGATAATCTGTGCGCAAGAAAGCGGTGCCTGTGTGCGCCTAACCCCCAAATGAGCTAAGAGAGGCGGAGAATCTTTGTGCCTCGTTACTATCTTGGTGCTCTGTTATAAAGAGTGCTGCTCATGGTGCTGTGTTTTAAAACGTGTTTTATTAAAATGTGACCTGTGTAGGCCTACCTTGTCTTCTTATGTAAAACAACATTTTTATCTTGAAAAAAACTTCCCCCCCCCAAAAAATTGAAGCAGTAAAAAAAAAAAAGGGGGGGGGGGTCATCTTATATTCAGGATTGTCTTGTAGTCAGGCCATTACGTTGGAGTGCAACATCAATCTGACACTGTGTGTGTGTGTGTGTGTGTGTGTGTGTGTGTGTGTGTGTGTGTGTGTGTGTGTGTGTGTGTGTGTGTGTGTGTGTGTGTGTGTGTGTGTGTGTGTGTGTGTGTGTGTGTGTGTGTAAGGAAGAGATGGTTAATGTTCATGCCCATGTGTTGTTGTGTATGCTGGTCTGTGGTGCGAGAAGGATGGGTGATGCCCATGTTAGTGGGTGTGCGCATGTTTATATGCCCACGTGATGTTTGTGTGCCGATGTGGCTCTTTGCTGTGACACATTACAAAATGTGGCTCTTGGTCTCCGACGGGTTGGCCACCCCTGTCCTACTGCAATAAAGTGGGGAGGTCGCGACTTTCGTCTTGAATGTTGCTAAATTTTAACTTGGCCTCCTCCATGCTTGCAGACAAGTCCCCAAGAGCACTTCAGAATCCTCTCCCTTTCACTCAAACATACTCTCATAGGCTACACTAGTTTTGTGAGATGGCTTTGTTTTCCATTGGAAATCCAATATGTCGAATAATTAACTTACATGCCCGTGCGTCGCGATGATAAAATATGTCGATAGTTTTTTTTTTTCAGTCGGTGCGCGTGTCCTTCAGCTCTACCATATTGTAACGGTGCAGCCGACTGTAGGCAACAGACATATTTAGCCACCCATTGAAAGGCGCGTACTCAGTCATTTTTGTGCTCATCTTATTGTGGTAGCCTGAATGTGACTGTCGTGCCGAAAAGCGAGTCCCTGCCAGAACAAGAGTGCCTCATTGAAACCAATGTCATTTTTTGAGAGAAAAATATACTCATTTTTCAGAATGAATTACATAATATATGAACTAAAATATGCTTATGAAATATTACTCGTCCTCCACTTAATATGAGCTATTTGACTGAAACCGCAACATTTGCTATGACAATTAGACTATTCGATTCCTTTATGGAAATAAATAGCCTACTGAAATTGTAACCAGCTCTTTGTAGCCTAATTCTTCCAGAGGGAATGCAGATGCTTTATGGATATGCTTTCCATCCATGCACTCTCCGTGCAGGGGTGGTGGAAAGACACCAAACGTGCCATCACCATCCCCCCGGACCCACGAAACCCACTGCGCTCCGAAGTTGAATTCCTTTTACTACTTTATTGCTATGTGTGCATAAAGCGCATGTTCGATTTGCTGTAATAGGCTACGACCAGTAGCCTCGACGTGTCTGTCTTTTCTTTTCCTTCTTTCAATATTTAGTAGGCTAACATATGTTTAAGCCTAAAAATATAATAAATAAATAGAAATAATTTGGTATCCATGTCTGGTTAGCGTCTGGGCATTTGTGGTCTTTACCTGGTTCTCCGCACCATCTTATGACAATGTTGAACAATGTTGAACAAAAAAACGCATGCACACACGTCATACTCTTTTATTACCTCATATTGTTTTTATTGTATTGGTTTTTAATTCTGTGTATAGACAAATAAACGTAGGCTAAACTTGACATTTCAGTAAGAGTGTACATTTATTTTACAAGTATACAGAGTTTTAGTAGACAATGCCTACACAGCAGCCTTTACAAGTTGCCTAATGTAGGCTACACTGCCGATAAAGACAGCAGAAAACATCCTTTCTGCCCGGCTTAACCAGAATTGCGTTCCGTCCCTTTCGCTGTGTCTCCTGCGACTCGGCCTGTTGTTTGTGCAGTAGTGCGCTGTTTCCCTTCACCTACCAGTGGGCTCACCACCTAGATCGGTGATTTGGTCGATGATTGTAGGCCTATCCAGGTGACTGGACACTTAAAAGACTTTGTAAGGATTTATTTTTAGGCATAGCCTACTTAGATTTTTTTGAATGCCGCCTTTGTCCTGAGTGAATTCTGAATCAAGACCAGACTGCGTTGCTGCCACCCTTGTTGAGTCACTAGCCAACTGCACTTTTTGCACCATGGGATTTACAGTATGGACACGGGAGTAAGGACATTGAAGTAGGCTAGGCTAGGCCTACACCTGGACACTTAAAGGACTTTGTAAGGATTTATTTTTAGGCATAGTTTGATTTTTTGAACGCCTTTTTATTGATCTATGTTTTTATTGCTATTTGTAACATCACAACAAATAAACATTCAAACTTTTGAAACAATATCCATACTCTGCCTTGCATCTCTCGTGTGTGTGTGTGTGTGTGTGTGTGTGTGTGTGTGTGTGTGTGCGCGCGCGCGTGCGCGCGCGCGCGCGCGCGCTCGTGAAAAAAAACCTCTTGGCCGCAAACTGTTAAACTCACACGGCTTGGAGGGGCGCTTACATAAATTTCAACTGACTACAGTCTTCAACTGTGTGACGCTATGAATGTTTGTCTGTGGGGGAGGGGGTGATTAAACCCCTACACGCACACAAAAGAGCTCGTGGTGTGACAGGTTATCCAGCCTCCGAAGAAGGAGTCATAGTTCACAAGTGTCCACAAGCACTAATAATAATAATAATAATTTAAAAAACCCGTCTTTTTTATTTTATTTAATTGTAGGTAGGCCTGTGCAAACTGGATTGGGAGATGGTGAATGAAAGACAGAAAAAAGTCGAGTTTAAATTCACATGGTGGTCTTGTTTAGGGCTCACACTTGTGTTATTATCAAATGCCCTATCAAATGCCCAATGCTAAATAAAACATGCAATTTGCTGACTGTATTTCTACTACTACTAAAACTGGGGGATGGACAAGCACGGAAGCACAAACACAGGCAGACGCTTGGAGGGGCGCTTAGATGTCAACTAACTACAGTCTTCAACTGTGTGACGGAGTGAATGTTTGTCTGTGGGGGAGGGGGTGATTAAACCCCCACACGCACACAAAAGAGCTCTCTCTCTCTCCAACAACACAAGAGGGAGTATTAGACGCACTTGTTTAGTCCCTCACAATGTGTAGGGCCTATGCTTGGTTGCCATATTAAAATCAGGTTTTAAGAAGAGCACACACAATCGAATCGAAAGTATTCTATAGCCAAATATTTTAATTAAATTCGGGCGGTTGGTTGAATCATTCAAATAGCCTAATTAAAAATAGCCTATATAGTAGCCTATATAGGCTTACCACCAAGAAAAATTATGAAATAATGAAAACAAATTATACTCTGTAGCCGCCTTAACAATAGAAGTAATTAGGCCTATTAATGAATTCGTTTGCCAAAAAAAATAGGCCTAAGCAAAAAAAAAAAAAAAAAGAATTTCACACTTATCTTAACACTTATCATACTGTCACAGGTGGGTGCGCGTTTGACAGCGGCACCCCCACTTAATACCAACTACCCCGAGGAGCATTGTACACATCAGGAAACACCAAGACAACAAAGTCATTTAAATCAAGTATTTATTTTCTATTTGGAGACATAGTTCTGTATGCATGTGTGTGTGTGTGCGCGCGTGTGTGTGAATGTGTAACCAGTTCTCTGTCCGCGAGGTCCTGAATGGTCCAATGTCTCTGATCAGCACCTCAAACCTCTCACTCGGTCCGTGCGCATCGTAGCCTCCGACAGGTTGGGCGGGGCCACCTGGCTCGTCTGGGCACGCGGAGGCGGATCAGCCGGTGGAGATAGGAGAAGGGTAAACAGGCTTCCAGTCTCTGAATTCGTATGAATAACGCACAGGGGGATGCTAACTCCCATCACCAATTGTGAATAAAATAGGCCTACACAGCACGAGTAACTAAGCTACTTATTTAAAGGAGCACACGTGAGCAGCACAGCAACCAACACAGCACACATAAAACGATGGTGTATGGGTGGCCATCCTCGCTGCGCAAAAAGTCTTTTCCGATCGTGCATTCGCTGGGTCCGGGAGTGAGAGAGTGAGTGAGTGACAGACAGAGCGGGCCAGGGGCAGCGCACACAGCGGGGAGGAGGCTTCAAGGTGAAGGCTATGGTGACCAGGCGTGGCACTTAACTTCGGTGGTGAGCGTCCTCCACCACCAGCTCTCCAACGCAACCTCTTCGTGACTCTGGCCACCTGCATTCAAAAAGCCCATACCCACCCCGTACACCCAATCACCTTTCTCCCTCTTCCCATTGGCACCTGCAAACATTTGCAATCAGTGAGAATAACAGTTAGTCCCAGTTTGTCACCCCCGTGACAATACGACTGCTGTGTTTTTAAAAAAGAAAAGGCAGTGCACAGCCTTTTGTGACACGTCGTGGTGTGACAGGTTATCCAGCCTCCAAAGAAGCAGTCATAAGTGTTCACAATCCGTTCCTGGCATGAATGCAGAATAATAAAAACAAAACACCGTCGACTGGCGGTCTTGTTTAGGGCTCACGCGTGTGTTATTATCAAATGCCCAATGTTACGTGCAACACATTGTCGTCGCCAAATTTAAAATTCGATCTCTCTCATGCTGGCGTTACGGGACACACTTAATTACAATGGTGTTCCTGTCTGATTGAGTCGGTTTTAATTGTCTTTACCGGTTCAAATTGTAGTAGGTATGCAAACTCTGTATCCTGAGGATACCCGTTCCTGGCTTGAATAGTGCGGAAATAGCCTAAGTTAGGATTGGGAGACGGTGAATGCAAGACAGAAAAAAGTCGAGTTTAAATTCACATTGTGGTCTTGTTTAGGGCTCACACTTGTGTTATTATCAAATGCCCTATCAAATGCCCAATGCTAAATAAAACATGCAATTTGCTGACTGTATTTCTACTACTACTAAAACTGGGGGGCAAGGACGGAAGCACAAACAACAGACCACAGACACAGGCAGACGCTGCTCGCAGACGCTGCTCTGCAAAAGCGGTGCTATACTGCCCCCCGCATTCCGAATGGCCACAGGGTGTAATGATCACGGTACGCTGCCGCGGCCCGGCACGGTAATGAGCAGATTGAAGTTACACCATCTGTACACACACACACAAAACACACACTCATCGCCCAGACGCAAAGCAGCGTACAGTATCCCCCGAACCCCCCGACGACACAGGAGCCTTGACGTCGAGGGCGCGAACTCATTTCATTAGCGCTGGCGTGTTTCTCTAAGCCGCTGACATGGACGGACAGTACTAATGATGATCCAGCGTGGCAGGCGAGACGCAGTCACACACAAAAAAAGCAGCAGCCGCAGCAGCAGCAGGGAGGGCCGTCAGTGGGGAGAGCTGGGGGTGGGGTGGTGGTGTGGTGGTGGGGGGGTGGATAGGTTGGATGGGGTGGGTGGGTGTTAGGGGGGATGATTAAAGGGGATACCCCACCCACACACACACCTCAGCATGGAGTTACATTTGAATGGGTAGACAAACTGGGTTGGGATGGATAGGTTGATGTGGCGGTGGAGTTTGGATGGGGTGGTGGGTTTGGTGGGGGGGATAATTAAAAGGGATCTTCCTTTCCCCCCCCACCAACCCCAGCAAGGAGCTACATTCGAACTGATAGTTTGACAGACAGACAGACAGATGGATGGGATGGGATGGCTGGGTGTACCCTAGTGGTGTACCCTGTCAACCCAGCATTGTGTCCGCACACCACACCACACCACACCACGCCGCGGTCTTTATCCTCACGCACTTTACTTATTAATGCCCGCCAACAATGCCTTTGTGTTCATGTTTAGGCTTGTTTGTGTTGGCTCTCTCCCTCTCTATCTGTGCAAGCGTGTGTGTGTGTGTGTGTGTGTGTGTGTGTGTGTGTGTGTGTGTGTGTGTGTGTGTGTGTGTGTGTGTGTGTGTGTGTGTGTGTGTGTGTGTGTGTGTGTGTGTGTGTGTGTGTGTGTGTGTGTGTGTGTGTGTTCTTGTGTGTGTGTGCGCTTGTGTGTGTGTGTGTATTGCGAGTGTGTGTGCGAGTCTATGTACTAGTTTGTGTGTATGCACGTGTCCGTGTGTGTATGTCCATCTGTGTGTTTGTGTGCGTGTGCGTGTGCGTGAGTGGATGGAGTTGCACACTGTTTAAGTGGAAAGGTAGCACTTCAGTGGAGTCATTGTCTGAGCTGACACTCTGGAGGACGAGTAAGATGTCTCGGCTTTGACCCCACATGGGACGTTGACCTTTGCATGGCGGGCCTCATGAAAGGGCCTCCTCACAGCTCACAGCAGCAACAACACTGAGCCTCACACTCCAACCCTTTTTTTTATCAGTTCTCTGTTTTATTTCATATTCGTTATTTTTATTTCTATATTTATTTTCAAAACAGTGGTAGACTATATGGGACTGTGCGTCTACCCGTCAAATTGTGTGTGTGTGTGTGTGTGTGTGTGTGTGTGTGTGTGTGTGTGTGTGTGTGTGTGTGTGTGTGTGTGTGTGTGTGTGTGTGTGTGTGTGTGCAGATAGTCAGGAGCCTTCGGATGGGCTTTCTTCACTAAAAAAGGTGACAAAGCTTTATACGCATATTAATTCCATAGCTGCACAAATAATCCTTGTGTAATAAAACAAATGTTCATTCAAATTAATCAATAACCGTCAACAAGTGTACAAATTTGCCGTGAAATTGGTGTGAAAATAATATGATAAAAATAAAAGATAAAGAAATGTATGCATT
>NC_085878.1:14113239-14118239 GCF_034702125.1 Engraulis encrasicolus
ACACACACACACACTCACACTCACACTCACACACGCACACGCACACACACACATACACACTCATACACACACACACACGCCATGCACCCCCACAAACCATATTGGAAAAAATGATTTCAAAACATATTGGTTGTTGTGATGATGGATATTCCATAAATACAGTATTTGACAAGCAGTTTGTCTAAGCATTTTTGTTGTAGCATAAAAAAGTGCCATTACACGTCTCCACCAAGTTGCAATTGATTGCTGTGCTGCAGGGGTTTTGGTATTGTATCTCACACTCTACCACCACACCACATACTCCCGCATCTGTGTCATAACTTCTCTTTCTTTCATTTCTTTTTCAACCACTGTCAGTTTAGCAGTAATGAATATGCCGGGAAGTATAACCAAAGGAATGTCAACCACATGTTTAAAAATAAATAGGCCCGTGAGAGTTGAAAGCAGAGCTCACAAGGTTAATCAGATCTAATGTCATCATGCTTTTCTTCTCCGGCCTTGCCAACATTTTTCCTGTCATATTATTATTCTGGGTTTTAGTCTGAGTCACAGTAATCCCCCCGCAACTAGCGGCTGACAGAGCCAATTAGGAGCGCGGCCCAAATGTGTAAATGCATATTCCGCTGCCATCTGGATCCCAGAGAGACTTGTCTCTGACAACAACAATTTCAAGGAAAATTAGCAAATTAAGGAGACACAAGAGGTCCGAACGAAAAAGTGACAGATGGGAAGAGAAAGGGAGGAAGGAGGGAGAGAGAGTAGAGAAAGAGAGACGGAGCGAGAGAGACAGAGAGATTTGACCCTGGAGTCTGTTACAACCGTTACTCTGTGTGCCAGTGTCCTGCAGACAGTGCCACTGAGACAGAACTTTTAAGATATGCTCGAGTTCACTGCTGCTTGGCCCTGGCGGAGGCATTAAACCCGATCCTTTGGACTCATTCTGAAGGGTCGGTTTCATGCAAAGGAGCCTGCGAAATAGGGCGGATTGCGCTCCTCTTTTTCTCCTGGTTTTGTTGCTCGCTGGGTGGCTTTTTATTGTGGTATACGCTACTAAGAGAGGTGGGTGTTAAAATACGCCTCTGTCTGGCCCTGCCGTGGCCTAACGGTTAGGGCACTGGGTTACTACGCCGGCGATCCGGGTTTCATTCCGGTCCGGATCATTTACCGATCCTTCCCCGTCTCTCTCTCCCAACTCATTTCCTGTCACTTCTTCACTGTTCTGTCAAAAATAAAGGCAAAAAGCCCTAAAAAGTATATAAAAAACTTCTCCGTCATCATCAAACCCCCCTCTGTTTCTCTAATGGAGCCTTCCGTGATGGTGGCCGTGCAGTGGTGCAGTGAGGTGCGGTGCAGGGGAGCGAAGCCCATCGGGGGTGCGCAGAGGCCTGGAGATTAAGCTCTTCTATTTTCCTCTTTGGTGGTGTTGCCTCGTCGTCGTGGCCCCCTTTCCCCTTCCATATAGCCACCTCAACTCTCGATGCTCGCTCAAGAAGAATCAGTGCCCTATCAGCAAATCAAAGGCGATTACACAGCTCACCAGTCTTCCAGGATTGCTGTGGCCTCGGCAAGTATGCGGTGCAGGCCGCAGCCCTGAAGTCTCTGTTTATTCAGCGAAAGTGCTCTGTAATTTATTTAAAATAATCTATTTTAACAAATAAAGAGGTCATTGAGTGAGCACATTGCTGCAGGCACATTTTTAAATGGCTCTTTAAGAGTCTATCTGGCTTGTGTGCCTGCCCGCCTGCCTGCCTGCCTGCCTGCCTGCTGCTGGATGGGCACCACTGCCACCGCTGGCTGGCTGGGTAGCCTTTGGATGCTGGGGCTTGGACCTAGGATTAGCCAGTTAGCTCCTGGTGGTAGGATGACATAGCTAGGAAAGGCCGACGGAGAGACAAGTCTCCCTTAGTCAAGCCCCATTCAAAGTCAGCTATTTTCCTTGGCAAAAGGCAGCCCAAATCTCTTCAAGTGGCGTACCCGATATTGACTCTGACTTTTTGTATCGAAGTGATTTTTCAACCTTGGCACAGGTCACACTCGGCAGCGCAGCGGAGGAAGAAATAAGTATTTGTTTTATGGGCACTGGCACCGCGGCCCACTTCCTTGTTTGAGGATAACGCCTGGGATGCGAGCCAATGGCAAAAAGGAGCGTGCCTAAGGTTTATCGTGATCAGTCGCTCGGATATAGCAGCCCAAATCACTGGCTCAAATTAAATTTATGACGGGAACCAATCCTGCCGTGAAATAAATCCGCCAGGCTGAGGCTGCCTGTTGCCAGCATACCCACTGTAGGAAGTGTGTTTACAAGTTTGCCTACTCTGCCACGCATCTCTAGATGGGCTCCTCTGTCGGTCGACGGGTGACTGACACCATCCTCTTGGCCTTTGAACCAATGATTTAGCCTTAATGAGCGGCACTGTGGTCTGCAGGGGTGGAGGTGAAGCCCCCCTCCCCACCCACCTCCACCACCTCCGCCCACCTCCACCACCACCATAAACCATCATGTAAAAATAAGCACCCGATTGCAGCATGTGTTATTCTTTCTCCCTGTTCATTCTGTTACACTTCCACCCCTACTTTGTCTGCTTTCCCCCCTTTATTTATTTTTAATTTTTGTATTTTTTGTGTGTGTGTCAGTGAACGGGGAGCGGAAAGTTGGAGCGTCTTCCAGGGGCGCTTGTTTGAGCAGAGGGTGGGATCGCTGCGGGAGTTTCTGGACAGAGCAAATATGACTTGAGGAGATTACAAGCGCTGCCTCTGAGTGAATCTGCAAGGGCCTGAAATAGCTCGCCCCGCTTTTCCTGCTCCTATACCACAACATGGCCGGGCCTGTGCGTCCATGGCTGCGCCGGTGGCCCAGGTGTGCTGGTGCTGATTGGAGGTGGGCCGTTTGATGTAGCTAGAGGCAAAAAACACGGCCAGACACATCAAAGCCACCTCCTTTTCAGTGCTGACGAAGAACTCTGAGACCAGTCAAGAGGAATCAAAGTGCTTTGGTTGTATTCTACAGGGGGAGGTGTAATGTTGACGCGCGCATAGGCTACCCAGGGTGACTTGCACATTGGTAAATATAACATGCTACGCCACCCTCCTCTCAGCAAACTGACTGGAGTGCAAATCAGCGCTGGACGTGGATGCATGTCTCAATTGATTGACGTTTTAGGGGATGTCAGCAGTGAAGTGGTTGACAACCCTATTTTCAGAGTTTCAAAGCAAACCACACACAACTTTCAGCTTTGATTTTTTCCCCCCCATTCCAACTTCAAGTGTGTTTAATGTCGGCGAAGTAAAATCTCAGTTTGATGCATTCCTCTGGTTGGTTCTACGCTTGGTTAAGAAGCCAGAGGTTTATTGGACGGTAATTTATCCGAGAGCGTCGGACTGATTGTTGAACTTGAAGTGCTTTTCTAGAACGATTTGGATCAGCTTCAAATGTAATCATAGTGTGTTTTCTGCTATATATTTGGGCAGTCGTGGGTAAAAAAAAAAGCTGTGATGTTAACCCGATTTGAAGAGGCGTAAGACAGAGTAGAGGACTGACATCTATACAAAAACATTCAGACGGGCTTGACTGGCACTAACTACAATGCATAGGCCGAGTTGTGGGGGACCTCACCATCCACAGCAGGTGCCAAAGAAAACCAACACCAGTGAGAAATCCAGCAACCAAGGGAGAGTGAGAGGGGAGACTTGTGGTGTCAGAACCCAAAGGGAAGCAATGGTTTCCTCAAAGCACTGCAAAGCAACTCATTCGAAGCTGTGTATATTTTCTTGAATATATATATATATTGTTTCTTAATTTCACATTTCAATACTTGACTGTTTGATTTATTTGTCTTTAAACCAAAGAAGAATACCTATTTTAAGATCTCTCTGTACATAGAACAATGGTTGAAGTCATTCTGGTATTGAATGGGAACTCAATGGGAAGACCAAGTAGTTATTTCAGACTTTAAATGTTTCTTAAATATGTTTTCAAAATTGGTTCAGTGGTGCATGGACTTGTAGCAAGATGAAGGACACTTATTACATTCACATGGCTGAACATTTTGTCATGTCAGCACACAGATCAATCAAAAAGTGGAGAAAATCTGTTTTTCAGTGGGGTTTTTCCACATTCCCAGGTGAATTTGCAGAGCTCATGATTATTTCTTTGTACATTAAAAACCTTATTGACAATTGAGCAAATAATCATTCACATTTCCCTTAAATGTCATGTTATGGCATGCTTATGACAGGTTTGCAATATGTTTCCTCCTAGTCCTATTATGTAAATAATTAATATCTACTACTATAATCTTTTAGATTAATTTCATTGGCTAGAGGCGGCACAGCAATACATAATAAACGGTAAGCGCAGCTTCCATCTTCTGTAAATAGACCTGTGCTCTTCCATCTATGCAAATCAATGAAGAACATGACCACCTCTGTCAAAATGGCCTTAAAGTGACACATTAATCAAGGATCACATTTTAACGGTCAGGATAAATATCTACTTAAATCATATGAGTCGATGAAATACATTTTAAAATCAATTCATATTAGTTAGGTATTTTCCTTGTATAGTGTGCCATTGGAAATGTTCACATTATTATTCACATACGTTTTTGACAGAGGTGAGCCTCCTGTCTCAGGTCTACCTACAAATAATTGCTGCCAGGATTGCCGTCAATAAGGAGGCGGTGTCATTTCTAGTCTTTGTCTACCCCTATGCTTTACCCAAAGCCAACGATAGCTGCAGCACTCATCGGACCATCCACTGGACCACATCCATGTTAGCACAAAAACAATGCAACAGGTCTAGAAAATGTATTACTAGCTCGATTATAAGCATACAATAGGTGCTCCTATCCTTTGTGAAATGCTTATATTCCATTGTTTTAATCCATTTTAGCCTGATGCTGCACATACATACGTTGTTTGCCTTTTGGCGCCTGGAGCGACATGTACTATACGCTATATTCAGGCTCTTGAGATTGTAGGTGTTTTATTAGAATGTATGT
>NC_085878.1:14128239-14135739 GCF_034702125.1 Engraulis encrasicolus
GCTGGGATTCCTCGGCCGTGGCGATTATACCGTACAGTGATTTTGATGCTATGAAAAACAATGTTCAAGCTGTTTTATTGGACATTCCTGAATGTTAGAATTATTAGAGAGATTCGTTTTTATGGCATTGGAAAGGCAGACCTAGGTCAACGAACACCCACTCAGAGCAGCAGAGGAGGACCCTAGCAACAACCACCGGAATGTTCATATTGCACGCCACAAAACTCTTATTGCCATCATTTTTTTGTAATCTTATGGATGAAATATTGCCCCTGTCATGGACATGTACTATTTATCTATATCAAGATCAATTTCCTGTCAGATATGGTTAATTGCACAACATATTCTGCGCTGTATAATTCCTGGGCAGAACTTGAATTGAGTTGAAGCATCATAAGTTAACCCTATACTGCACGGTGTTGCCATATGGCAACATACCATTCTTTTGGCATTTCCTGGTATTTAAATATAAATAATAGACACTGATTGGTTTTCATTTTGAACCTGTGGCCTTGTTTTATCCAATTATGTGGTTTCTTGACATCACCTGACACCACACACTGCCCCAGGCTCGCTCTTTCCCTCACTGTACATGAGCGTGTGTCCTTGACAGATTACTCTGGCATTGGCCAAGATTTTTCACACTTTTTGCAATATTTACAAAATTTAAAAAAATATTGGGATGATCTATAGTTAGTCATGATCTGTTTTCACCATTTGTTTTGTTTTCAACTAAAATTATTTCCTTTTTATGTTGAAAAATAGGTATGTTGCCATGCGGCAACATTGTGCGGTAATGGAACAAGACGGTCAATAGGGAAAGTGTATTGATACAAATACCCAATTCTAATTGATTGATTAATTGATTTATTTATTGATATAATGATTGATAACTGATAATATTTATAATTAGTGTAAATGGCTGTCTGTAATGAACATTAAAAATGTTATAATAGGTGTACAGAACTGTTTTATGAGCTTTCACTCTGAGTACATGCAGAAAAGCGAACAAGGCCTATGCAGCCTCCCCAGACTGCCAGAGGAATACCACAAAAATCCCCAAACACCAGATTAGAGCATAAAACTACTGTCATCTTGACCATTTGAAGCCTCCAAAATGTTTTGACTTCATGTGTATATTATAATTAGGCTAATTAGCACACAACGTTTATGCAAATCTGTCAACCCGATCACAAATTATTGTACAAAGTCAACCATTTTGAAAGTCAGCCATTTCAAAAGCATAATCTCGAAATTTCAAACAGCTCATAAACCAATTATATTATTAACACACACGATTTACTGCAAATCCAAGCACACATTGAAAAGTTGTGGCGTAAACAAAAGGTAGGCCGTATCGAAAGATTGCCAACTTCGAAGTCAGCCATCTTGAAATTCAGCTATCTTGAAAGCACTGGCCTCACAATTTTACATGACTTATTTACTCATTTTAGAGTGTTATCACACAAGGTTTAGTGTAAATCCAAGCATCCTTTCAAAAGTTATGACAAATAAACTGTCGGTTATGTTGAAAGATGCCTGGCCCGCAAATCGGCCATCTTGAATGTCGGCCATCTTGAAAGTGTTGGCTTCCAAAATTAAATCAATTCATGTACATATTATCATTATCATTACCATACACATTTTTGGGCAAATCTATGCACAGATATTGTGTTAATACCTAATATATTCATTGGTGGTTGGTCAAAGTAATACCACTGAAATACAGTTTTTCGGGGATATAATAAACAGTATTCACTTGTTCTCTCAGTGGTAAAAATGTGTTAAATAACTCCCTTGAACTTATGGGTAAACTTTCAATGTTTTTCTGAGATAAAAACAATTATATTTCTATAAAATAATCCATAATGTTGTATGACCCTTGTTTGGTCTTGGAAGGGAAATGTACACTGGATCCTTTCTGTAACTGCACAATGTTGCCATATGGCAACAAACCTAAAAGTACCCCCCCAAAAAACTTTTTTTTGAAAAAAATTGCAAAAATGTCTTAAGAAGTTCATTTTATGTGTCAAAAACGACAGTAAGATTTTTTTCCATGATGCGATAATATTGTGTGCAGTATAGGGTTAAAGGTGATGGAAAAAAAACATCAAAAGGTCAAGGAAAAGGTCCGATGGATAAAACTGTCACACAGAGAGGCACTGATGAAGCCATGTCAGGTACCCCAAACCACTGATCTTGGTCAACAAGAATAAATAACGAAAGCCATCTATCTCCGGACACGAGTTGAAAGACTTTTGACCACAAACAGTAATTCATTCGTCTAGTTTGTCTACTCTTGAGCATATTTTACTGACGGGGGGGAAAAAAACGCTCAAATATTGGCAGCATGGTGAACCAGGTACAAATGACCATCCATTTTTCAAGGGCATCAAATATGGCTGTTTTCAGTGGAGTAAAAAAATATATAATATGGAAATGGCCATTTACAGTAATATTTTCTCCCAGAGTGTAGCAGCGAGGCCACAGAGACGTGAAAAGAAACCTTAGTGGCCAGAGAAGGTGAGCAGTCGCTGAAAAAGGAGCTTTTGATAGAACCAATTGCACCCAACTGTGAGCTGGACCCGACACATGTAATGTATAAATAAACTCACACCTCCTGCCAAGGCTCTGAACAGACCGCTGAGCCCAGCGACTGGCTTCTATTTCATATTAACATTTCCACGCAGATATTCAGATACGGACATCTAAAACAATAACAAAAGGTAGCTCACTCCTGAAAGCGGAGCTTGATCGCGCCGTAGGTGAAACCCGTGATCCGTTGCGAGCACAAATACGTTAACGCTCAACTTCACGGCAGGGACGAATGTCTTCTTTTTTCCCTTTTTTTTTCTTTTTTTTCCCTCTGGCTAACTCGTGTGGCAAAATATCCCTGCTCAGCAACTTAGCAGAGATGTAAATTTGTTCACATACTTCTGTGTCCGCTCAAAAAACCTCCAGCCAAAAGCCAGCCACTCACCGCACAAGCCGTTCACTTTTTCCAGTTCCTCAGCTTTTAACGAAGCAGGGACGAAAACCAGGTGGCTGCGGAGGAGCTGAGAGGAGAAGGGGAGGTGTGTTGCCGGACCGCCGCCAGAAACACCCCTGGTCCAGGCCAGATTCTGGTTCTGGTCGGTTGGTTGGTGGGTGGTGGGTGGTGGGCCTGGTGCCCTGGGGGCTATTCCAGGAACGATTAGCGTGAAGCAAGCTTGGCTAAACGAACTCCTAGCAAGGGGTAGACCTCCTCATAGAGCCCTCTTATTGCTTCATTCTCCTCTGCAAAACAAAGCAGTGGTGTGGCCGGGTCTGTATAATTGGGGTTGCCACATTCTCTGAGTTAATTTCATTACAGTCAGGCCAGATTACCAATGTGCAGTACAAGTTCAAGCCCTGAATAATCTCATCTTCCTTTACCGGTGTAAGGAATAGAGGGGAAATGTTTTCCATTTTTTCTATGATCCTTTCTTTTTCTGTGTTTCATTGGCGTGAGAATAAAGGTGGGCTTTTTTATTTAGAAGTGCTAAATGTCTTCCCGATGCCCAGGAGCCCATGCATTAAAGTGTTTTTCTTTTTCAGTACAGTCAATCATGGACCGTGACATACAAAAATACACAGAGACACTTAGCTAAGAAAACCTCATTTGTAACACGCGTGGGTGCATACATTATGCACATTTTATGAAAACCCTTTTTTTTTTTGGACGCCGCTCCTCGGGGCTGCTAGCAAGCCACTTTAGCGCGTGTTTGCTTTAAATATTCAAATGGAAATGACCATTCAAATTAGCGGCTTAATTATCTTTTGAAACAGGGCCTAGAGGTGCCGAGAGACATGGTGGTGAGGAGGTCCACACACACTCTACTCTACTCCACTGCCACCACCATCAGCAGTTGGGGCTAGCGCAAAAAAAAAAAAAAACCCACCTGAAGGAGCTGGAGGCAAGCAAAGTGGGAAACACTTTTTAGGCACGGCTGAAAATACTCTAGCGGGCTACATAAAAGAGCATTAAGAACGCAGAGCTCCTCAGGAGTGGAGAGTTTTGAAGTTTGAAGTTGTGTTTCTTTCTCTCTCTCTCTCTCTCGTTTTTTTTTTTCTCGCTTGAAGTCGCCTTGTTGGTTTACCCAAGCCTGCCTGTCTGACTTGCCTGCCTGCCTTGCTTTTCAGCGTGATCTAAGCCAGGCCTTCCTCCCTCACCCATTGGCTGTGTCTCTTGGATGGCCTCTACAACATGATATATTTGTGCGGGAGCATTAACAGGCCTTGAGATTATTGGCAATGGCAAGGCCCGCATAAGGGCTTCCCTATTTTCTGCCCCCAGATCAGAGAGCAGAGCGACTGCTCGGCTGGCTGCCGGCGTGTGGCTTATGTTGTTTGTCAGCATGTATGTGTGCATATTTGTCCGTGTGTGCTTGAGTGGTGCGTATGTGCCAAGGTGTGTGTGTGGGTGTCCGTGTGTGTGTGTGTGTGTGTGTGTGTGTGTGTGTGTGTGTGTGTGTGTGTGTGTGTGTGTGTGTGTGTGTGTGTGTGTGTGTGTGTGTGTGTGTGTGCGCGCGCAAATATAGGCTTGTCTATGCACTTCTTGTTTCACTGAGCATCTCTTTCCCTCTCTCTGCTTTTCAGAATGTGTTGATTTCAGTGTGTGTGTGTGTGTGTGTGTGTGTGTGTGTGTGTGTGTGTGTGTGTGTGTGTGTGTGTGTGTGTGTGTGTGTGTGCGCCTTTGTGCCTGTGTGCATGTTGAGAGCATGGACGGACAGGGCTGCCCTCTACCCGTTGGTGGCCTTATTTGCAGAATGGCTGTGTGTGTGTGTGTGTGTGTGTGTGTGTGTGTGTGTGTGTGTGTGTGTGTGTGTGTGTGTGTGTGTGTGTGTGTGTGTGTGTGTGTGTGTGTGTGTGTGTGTGTGTGTGTGTGTGTGTGCGCGCGTGCTTCCTCGCTAGTGTCAGCAGGGGGGTGATGACAGGCTCCTGCTGCTGCTCCCTACCATGCTCCACATGTAGGCTCCCTGTGTGTGTGTGTGTGTGTGTGTGTGTGTGTGTGTGTGTGTGTCTGTCTGTGTGTATGTGTGTGTGTGTGTGTGTGTGTGTGTGTGTGTGTGTGTGTGTGTGTGTGTGTGTGTTTGTCTGTGTGTCTGTGTGTCTGTGTGTTTGTCTGTGTGTGTGTGTCTGTGTGTGTTTGTTTGTGTGGTGGGGGTGGGGCATGCAAGTGTGTATGTGGATTTCTGTGTGTGTGTGTGTGTGTGTGTGTGTGTGTGTGTGTGTGTGTGTGTGTGTGTGTGTGTGTGTGTGTGTGTGTGTGTGTGTGTGTGTGTGTGTGTGTGTCTGAGTGCGAGTGTGTGTGTGTGTGTGTGTGTGGGGGGGGTGTTATGTTTTTGTGTGTGTGCGTGTGCCATGCTTGTTGGATAGTGTATATGTGTGTGTGTAATGTGTATGTGTCTGTATGTCCCGTATATGTGTATATGTTCACTCATACAAGCATCACTGAAAGACTTGAGAGTTGAAAAGCCTGATTTTTTTTTACGCAGCGTGATTTTAATTGAATCCATTAACATTGCCACTATAAGTAGCAATAGACTCTCAGTTTGACATTTTCCTGAAACGAATACAAAGGAGCCGCCACATTTTAGTTTTTATGCCCCACTTTAGAACACGGGGGCTATTTTGACCCAGACACTCTGAATCAAGGGTGATTACGACCATTTCTTGCCCAATTCAGGTGACTGGTCTAAACTTGGGTCTTTTATTTTGTCAGGTGTAGCCATTATTCTTTCCCCTCCCCCCAACACACACACACACACACACACACACACACACACACACACACACACACACACACACACACACACACACCCACACACACACACACACACACACACGTGTGAATGCACACACATGTGCACATGCACTCATGCATGCACGTACACACACACACACACACACACACGCACGCACGCACGCACGCACGCACGCACACACACACACACACACACAGACACACAGACACACACACACATTCCTGTCCTTGACTACTAGTTACTTCAATAGACCCGGGGGAATAGAGGTCTGTAAGGTCTGCTACAATGACCCATTGTATGGATTTACCCCTCGACGGCTCTCACCCTCTGAAGTCTGACCGAGAAGCTGACTGGAAAAGTTTGAAAGCTCTTTCCTCAAAGACTGATGACATTTCCTAATCGACCTCAATGTAGCTCGTGTCAGCACCGACTAAACTGACAGGATAGCCCATATGCTTGTAATGACGTCTCTGATTCACTATGCTTTGCTCTGATGGTAATCACGCAAACTTGCAGTTGCGTGCCTCGGAGTACCACATTGCTTTCGGGGGTTTTTGGCGTTCAGGGGTTACAGTCTGTATCCTCCTTCCTTCTTCTCTCATCTTCATCCCCCCGGCTTTTTCATCCGCCTCATGACATCTTCGTTAACGGCCAAACTCAGAACATACGTACATCGGCTCTGCAGTTTCCTATTCCCCACTCCCATAACCCAGCCCCCCCCCCCCCCCTTGCAGTCTGTCTGCGGAGCGAGGACTGACATTTGGAATCTCCGACACGCTGCTTTTGTTTTGGGGTGCCCACTTGTGACTTCACATGAAGCATGAAATGGCCGTCAGTCCTCGTTACAGTCTCCGGGGTTGAGCTCAGCGGACACCATGGGAAATAAGTTTGCGGAGTTCAGTTCGGTGGCGGGGGGTTGGTGGGTGACGGAAAGAGCTATAACTTGCTTTTGTCATGCGAAAAGCAGCACCGTTTCCCATAAAACGAACCAACTCATAGCAGATGATGATTTAGCCCGTTTTCATAAACAGCCATTATGAGTGATTTCGTGTGTGTGCTTTAGCCTCCAGTGCCCAGTGTCGTTTGGCTCGTGCGGCGCGTAGCTCATCCTAAGAGGTGGTGACACAGCCCGGGGGCACAGCGTTTAGGTCGACGGGCTCCGCACGGACAGGGGCATCTAGCGGGTGAGTTACATCCTCCTCAGAGTCTTAGAACGCAACAGAGACTTTCACCTTCTCCCTCTCCTCCCCCTCCTCCATCACCTACACCTCTTCTTCGTCTTCTCCTTCTCTTCTTTCTTTTTTGCCCGAGATTTATTGTCCACCCTGGCCGGGGCCAGACCCACAGGAAGCGGGGCGCAAGTGAAACAGGAAGGAGGGGAGGGCGGACGGTCCGAGGCCCTGGCATGTAAATCAAGCCTGCTTTATGAGGCCGGCCACCCGGGCAGATGAAGTGCTCTTGTTGTGAGAGAAAACAGTGGAGAGGCGCACGTCATAACATTGACACCTCGGCAGGGGTCGGCTCCGAGCCACCCTCTACGACCCCCCCTCCGTGCCCCAACACCCAACACTCTCCCTGGCCTTGCCTCAGCCTGGCTTGGCCTGCTGCTCTGTTCTGCTGGTCCCTAATGTGCAAACCACCCCCACCTCCTATGATCCCTGAGACCACTACCTTCTGCACACACGCGCGAGCACGCACGCACGCACACGCGTAC
>NC_085878.1:14138239-14140739 GCF_034702125.1 Engraulis encrasicolus
TTACTCCGGCTCTGCAAGTGTTCACAGGAAGGGTGTGTGTGTGTGTGTGTGTGTGTGTGTGTGTGTGTGTGTGTGTGTGTGTGTGTGTGTGTGTGTGTGTGTGTGTGTGTGTGTGTGTGTGTGTGTGTGTGCACGCGTTTGTTTGCCTGCCTGCCTGTGTGCGTCTGTGTGTGTCTGTATCATTGTGTATGTGCAAATGTGCACATGTGTGTTTTGTATTTGTGTGTGTGTTGGGGGGGAGGGTGTGGTTGTGTGTGTGTATGCATGTGTGAATGTGTGAGTGTGTCATAACTATGTGCACACTTGTGCATGTGTATTTGATAGAGTGGTGTGCGTATATATGTGTGTGTGTGTGTGTGTGTGTGTGTGTGTGTGTGTGTGTGTGTGTGTGTGTGTGTGTGTGTGTGTGTGTGTGTGTGTTTACCTGTAAGTGGGTGACAGGGGCCATCAGCGGGTCCCTGTTGGAAGTTTATTTACACCCAGTTGCACTCACACTCGGCAGAGGCTGTCTCCAACGGCGACAGGCAGGAGGACACGTTCCTGCCGCCAGACGTCATGGCAACAAGCAGCACCAATGGCAACTGTGTTCTCGCGCCGTGTGTTCTCGCCCTCATCAGTGGGATTATTCAAATCGAATTAGCAAGCGCACCCTAAATACAAGTGAGATCATAGTGCAACGTTGTTCGGATATTGCCATCACAAAATCAACACCCCGACTGGAAGCCGTTCATCAACTTTAAAAGCTCCAGGGTGGGGTAAAGTGAGCCTTAAGTCTTTTTTTGACAGAAAAACCAATACAAGCATGTTTTTTGTAATGTTGTGATTTGCTGTTTCTGGTACAGGTGTAAGTTGTGCTGTTTTGTATTTAGCTGGAGGTCTGTATGTTTGGGAGTGGGTCCTGACAGTAAGCATATTGACTAACTAAGCATAACTAAATTAACTGTTTCTCTCTCTCCCTCTCCCTTTCCCTATCCCCCCCTCTATGTCACACACACACACTCACTCGCTGACTTTTTTTCTGTCCCCTTGTAGGTGTTTGTGTTTGCAGGCCACCCGTGTAAATTATATCACTCAGTAGGTACAATTAACTAGGTTAGGAAATGTACGGTATTTAGGCTGTCCAACTTGTCAATTTGACACACATAGTGTATATACTTTTAAAAAATAAATATATATTTGTTCAGCTTCCTCGGATTTATATTGGCAAAACGACAATTTATAGAGTCCCAACTATGGAGCAGTTTTGATGCTAGTTAAACAAGGTACCGTATTTACTTCAGTTCAGAGCAATATTTTTATTTCATTTTCCTTACAAATAAAGGGAAAAAGCCCCAACTATACATGTAACGTTTACTGGGTAGTCTTTTTTTTTCTTCTAGCAGGTCCTCGTCTATACATTGAATGGTGGAAGCATGTGTTATACGTATGTGGGGTGAAAAGCCACACTTGTGCGTGGACCTCGCCACATTTTAAATGGGAGGAAGTAAGTATGTCTCTGAATGTATTTGCAAAATGTCAGCTTGTTTGACTTGGCTCGCCATTGATGAGAATTTACAACAGGCGTGCGTGTCAATCTGCCATCGCCTGTCCCATGAAAGGGCCTCCGCGTCATGAATGTGTTCGTTTGGATGCAAAGGGGGCTACTTGGTCGTGTGCGGCAGGATTCTGTGTGCTACCAGGAAAAGGACCTTTTCAATTTTTATTTTATTTATCTACGCTTTTTTTTCGGCAGTCATGGAGGTATGGGGAGAGTTTATTTGATTTCTACATGGGGCATGGTCCGATATGTATATTGGGGAGGGGGCTGGGGAAACACTGAGGGGCATAGATGAGGGAGGGAGGAGGCAGCAGACCAGGAGAGAGATGAGGTAGAAGAAAGAGAAGTCGAGAGCGAGAGAGACAGACGGAGACTAACTGATTTACCAACTCAAGCATTTTGCTTCAACTGATGTTCACGCCAGCCATGTTGCACATTAATTAACAGCACCTGCAGGTGTATTCAACCCCACCTCAGAAGTATTTCCCGCTCATAATATCTCTTAGCCTCTCTTCAACACTGCTTGACTCATAAACCATTGAAGTATCACAAACAAACGGATTCCACCACTTAGGTATACTGTATATCATGTCAACAGTGTTTCAGTAACAGTGTGTGTTGCTCCTACAATGAGGGTTTTTTTTTCTCTCAAGAGGAAATACCAATCTGAAGAGAATATCACTACTATCAGAGAGAGAGAGAGAGAGAGAGAGAGAGAGAGAGAGAGAGAAAGAGAGAGAGAGAGAGAGAGAGAGAGAGAGAGAGAGAGAGAGAGAGAGAGAGAGAGAGAGAGAGAGAGAGAGAGAGAGATGCAGAGCCAAGTAGCACAGTACAACTAGTAAGTCTATTTAGCGTGTCGGAGTATTTAACAACCCATTTGGTGGAATTGCTCAGGAAGTTGTTTAACCACATATTTGACTGAGAGAAGATGATAAACATGTGGTAAAAATAGATAAATAAGGT
>NC_085878.1:14143239-14163239 GCF_034702125.1 Engraulis encrasicolus
GTGTGTGTGTGTGTGTGTGTGTGTGTGTGTGTGTGTGTGTGTGTGTTTGTGTGTGTGTGTGCGTGTGCGTGTGTGTGTGAGTGTGTGTGTGTCAGTGTGCTGTTGTGTACTGTATGTGTAAGTGCCCTCTTTTCCATGCACTCATGTCCAAACCTCACCTACGTGTCACCTACTCAGTGATGCCTCTATCTCCACCATCTTTCTGCTTGATGCTGAGTTGCTAGGAGGTGTTATGGGGATTATAGGTGGCAGAAGAAAATTATACACACACTGGCTCCTTTTTATTAAAAAATGCTGGGGGATTTCATTTGCCGAGGCTGGCAATGTAGTGCTGCTGTCTATGTGCAGTGCTTCCCCGTTAGCCGTGAGTAGGTTTGACATCATTCAAAACAGCCATCGGTATTTTTAGCATAATAAACAGGCAAAGTGCAACAAATATTTTCGTAGGCAGTCCTTCTACGGCAAACACACACCGACACTGAAGTTTTCTCTCTCTTTTTTTTGAAGTTGTCCTGCTAAAAAAGCCTCGTAGATGGGGAACGCTCGGTTTAGTATCCCCATTCCTTAAATGAGTACAATATGTACAGTTCAAGTGTTTACCCCACCAAAGAAAAAAAAATGTTCGCGTTACATAACCTGGAGTTGCACAAACAACATAACACGGAGTTCCGCAAATATCAGCAGAGTTTAATTTTGGTGACGATAATCCCCAAGTCAGTGCAAATGGGCCCTATGAAAGTCAGCATTTACTTAAAAAAAATTTGAGTGCATAAAATTTTACTTTGTTTATATATTTATGCAAACATTGTGTAAACTCGAAATGTCACATCGAATTAGCGTATTTATGAAAGTCTTGTAGGCCTGAAGAAAAGGCCTGCTCCACAAATTAATAGTGATCCTAATTGCCCTCCTGGTTTCGCTAAGCGTTTATTGAACAGTGTGTTTGTGTTTATCCCTTGAGAGACGGTGTGTGTGTGTGTGTGTGTGTGTGTGTGTGTGTGTGTGTGTGTGTGTGTGTGTGTGTGTGTGTGTGTGTGTGTGTGTGTGTGTGTGTGTGTGTGTGTGTGTGTGTGTATGCATGCGTGTGCATGCGTGTGCGTGTGTGTTGATACATGCAATTCTGCACGCTTTTTACTCGCACAGGCTGTATGTCCCGTAACATGTGAGCACATGGGTGTGTGTGTGTGTGTGTTTGTGAATGTGTGTAGTGTGTCAGGACATCTGCAGTGCATTAGGCTTAATAACCGCACGGCTGGGCCACTTCAGCCTCCTGTATCTCACAGGATAACCTCAGTTGCCCTGCCTCACACCCCACAGTATGAAGGCTCGTGCCCCAATCAAGGAGGTCAAGACCTGGGCAGTTGCCCTTACAGTGCCCCTTAATGTCCTTCCATCTGCATTGTTTACTGGGCAAAGTATCCCCTTTTGCTACGCGCCAAGAGACCATTTTGCCATGATGTTTTGTATTTCAATTGTAATTTGAAATTGGTGTGTCCGTCTTGAGATTCGAACCCATGACCCAACCATGATGTTGCAGTGTCACCTTGATTTATGAAACATTAAATTGGAGCAAAAGGTACGAAATATTAAACATGTTAGCATAGGTGGAATGGAAGCACAAGAAACTAATCTTTGTGTGCAACCATATTGACAGTCAACATTTACCACAACCTGATTGAAAATTGAGACTGAATATACCTCATAGAACCAGAAGAAAACCTCTTATAGGTCACAGAGCAATGACCCCAGCCTCATAGCAGTCTTTATGAGTATGCCATTGGACATTAACCAAAAACTCATTGGAGCACAGAACATGGACTTTAACCTCGGTAGAGAACAGGCCACACTGAGGTGCGTGTAGAGGAAATACATACAGCTGAGATCTGCATGTGTGGTGAGCAGTGGCAATGAGGCTGCTCTCTATAGGCAAGATAGAAGGAGAGAGGGCACGAGAGCCAGAGCTGACTCGTTGCTAACATGGCAAACAGTTCACACAGTCTGTTTGTTGATTTTTTATATTTAAAAGTTTATTCCATCATATAGGTATTTTTCAGCATCACTCATAAAGTTAGCTTCATTAATGTGTCAAATTTATCTTGTTTTCACATGTGGTCTGAAGGTGGTCTGTGTATGTGAGGTGGTGGGTGGCGATGGTGGTGGTGGTGGTGGTGTATATGCGTGCCTTCGTGCGTATTTGTGTGTGTCGTGTGTGTGTGTGTGTGTCTGTGTCTGTGTCTGTGTCTGTGTCTGTGTCTGTGCACGTGTGTGCATGCATGTGTGTTTATGTGTGCGTACGAGAGAGAGGGGGGGTGTGTGTGTGCCAAGTGAGGGAGAGTTAGAGAGTAAGCATTTGGAAGAGAGAGAGCGGGGTAGAATGAGAGATGTGTGTGTGCTCATGTGCCCTTTGGCTTCTCTGAATGAGGAAAAGATAGAGAGCGGTGCCCTCTTCTGGTCAAATAGTCTCCCCATTTCTCATACGCAGATTTCAAGTAGCCCCCCTTTCATAGATGACCTCTGGTTAAATAAACTAAGACAAAACACAAGTTTTAGTATTTTAGCCTTTTTTTCTTTTTTGGACTCACAAATGAGGTGTGTGTCTGTTAAGATTTTTTTTTGTTAGTAACATGTAATTATACTAATAAGAACAATATGACTTTACTATGTGATGACTGCATAATGAGAATTGAATTACCCAATCCTGTTTACTGCAATTCTTTTTCCTTCATTTTTTTCCTGATATAAGACCTATAGTTTTTAGTCTTTTGAACTTTTATGACTTTTATATCAATTCAAAACTTTTATGGTATATTAAAATATTTAATGAAATATCCCAAAGTCTATAAAACTGCAGATTTTCTTATTTAATTTAACAAGGATACACCACATATTTATCTAATAATTTAGTGGCAGTGTGATAATTGTGTCCATGTCAGAAAATTAATCCGAATAAATCAAATTTGAATCTAATTTGACAAAATGGGCAATATTAACGATTGAAATGTGCTTGTTTTAAAAACTGACCTTCAAAGATGCCCAGTCCTGCTGTTCAGTTCACCGTATTGTACGTTTAACAGTGATGCCTTTATTGACCCTGTTAATAGAAAGAAGCAAGATATCCAGTCAAAGGAAAGATAAGGTGTCATAAAGTCAATAACTAGTCTTAGTTTATTTTTTTGTGAAGATATGTAGTAAAATAGTATCGGCCTAAGCAATGTAGTGTCAGCTTTTTTCAACATGTGGTTATATTCTTTTTTTACGTTAAAATGGAATGGCTTATATTAGGAGCCTTGCTTACTTACTGCTTGTTACTGTGTTTTGACGTTGAAGGGAAAGTAAAGTGTAACACTGATGGAGCCCATCTGTACAAACACACACACAAACGCACACACACACACACACACACACACACACACACACACACACACACACACACACACACACACACACACACACATGTGTAGGGAGAGCTCCTTGACATCTCAGCGGTCCGGCACTCTTGCGATGGTGACGGGTGATTCGGTGCTCTGGTCGAACTCCGTGGGGCCGTATGGCTGATCGCCGTGGATACCGCAGGACGCCGCTGACCTCTGGGGCCCGCACAGCAAGTGGCCCTTAACAAGCCATGTGCTACACGGCTTTACACATTCTTTTAACTTCGGGTGTCTGGTTACCCCTACTGTTTCTTCTTACTTAATCCCCCTACGCTATTCGTTGTGCTTTTCTGTTCAGGGTTCGTGGGCTTCTAGCTGTGTCTGTTGGTGCATGTAAACAAAGCTGCAAACAAAAGATGGCCGTACACAATACAAACAACACACATAGAGTATGTAGACACATGTGTGCACACAATCCCCACACTCATAAAGATATCTAAAGACAAGGGTTACTTTCCAAAAGATAGGAGACATATCCTAAAATAGCTGCAAAGTCAAGACTTGACAGTTGCATATCCTTTTGTCTAAATATATTTAAATATTAATAATTAAAACGTAAATATTTGATTTAAGCTACTCACATATATTATTGGGAAATTTCTGTTATATATTTTAATTATCTCAGATATTAGGAGCGACATTTTAAAACCCAATCATGTAATTTATTCCAACATTAAACATTGGTTTTAGATTTTATTTTTTATTGTATTTAAAAATGTCATATTTGTCCCACTGCTATTTGGATGACCTCTGGGCTATATCGGTCCTTGCATATGGCATTGCTGGACTGGACTGCAGGGCTGCCGCCGCCACCGCTGCTACGTAGAAAACGTATCCAAACTGCTAGGCGCAAAGATAACATTTACTCTAATGTTGCAGAAATTTTGCTGTGTTTGACAAACTCCAGCCTCAGCTTATTTTCCAGTTCACTCTGCCCTAAGAGAGGAGAAAGCTCCCATCTGAAATGGAGCAAAATATTACTTCTCCAAATGGCTCTAAGTGGCCTGGGCCGGTGAGCGAGCGAACAAGCGAGGGAGGCGGTGAGCAAGCGTGTGGAGAAGGTAAGGCAGATTTTACGCTGTAACGTGGCGTACTGTAAATGACACAAACTACACATAGTCCAGTGAGTTTTAATGCATGTTACATGTATTTGTGGGCAAATGTCAAAGAATGCTTTTAACATGATAATGTGTTAGGTAATGACTCTGTATGTAATAACAAATATATATATGAAGAGTTCAGATGCAAAACCCCCTAACTCCATTTCTGAAGACCTGCACTTCTATATTTTTAGAGAACCCAGTTGTTGGTTTGGTTTACATTCATGTACTTGATAATACATATAAATAGTTATATTACATAAATAAAATACAAAAATATGCCCTTTTGATAGCTATGTATTAAATAAAAATTAAATAAGATTATTTTCTGAAAAGGCACTTAGGGGGTTTTGCATCTGAACTCTTCATATACAGTAGGCCTACCAAATGCAGCCAAGAATGCATCATGCATTTAGAGAAATTCAAGTTTTTACATGACTTTTCTATTTGTTGTGCTGATAGTTATATAGTTATTGCCATATATTGCTATGCATGAGGCTTTTAATGTGTCGCGCTATAATATGAAACATCTTCCAGGACATAAATGCAGAAAAAAAATCAGCTGCAGACCGTTAGTTTTTCGAGGACATGCCAAGTTTCTGATGTCATGCTGAATCCTTTTTTTAGTCTAAAAAACTCCAACTAGTTTACAGCGTCTTCTGATGCAAGCTATTTTATTTTAAAAAAGACATTCTCTTTAGACTCCGTGAAAAATTATGAGATGTGCGCACGGAATGGAAAGTATTTTTACACAAGCAGTATACCGTGTAAATGACACCACTTAGCTCTCTATTAGAGGTGAAATCCATTTTTTGGAGACTGGTCCCCCTCTTTGAAAGGAGTACTGTGTCCGTCACAGACTAATAGAGGCAGGAGTTGTAGGCTGTTATTCTTTGGGACGCATCATTACAAGCTGCTGAATCTGTCAGCGGTCACAGCCATCTGCGCTCTGCTCTGCTCTCTGCTCTCTGATCCTTGGGCTACACTGTGGACAAGTGTGGGTGTAGTTGTGAAAGTGTGCCGTGTGTCATTGTGTGTGTGTATGTGTGTGTTGGGGGTCTGTGTGTCTGTATCTATTTTTGAGGGACTAAAGGAGAACATTTTGTGTGTGTGTGTGTGTGTGTGTGTGTGTGTGTGTGTGTGTGTGTGTGTGTGTGTGTGTGTGTGTGCGCGTGCGTGCGCCCGTGCGTGCGTTCATGCGTGCGTGCGTGCGTGCGTGTGTGTGTGTGTGTGTATTTACAGTCTGTAGGGCAGGTTTAAGGTAAATAGGATTTACTGAGGCTATTTACTTCCCTCAACTGATCAAACAAATATGAAAATTAATATGTGAAAATATCAATAAAATTACTTCCCAGAAGTCAGAAATCAGAATCCTCAGCATGGAACAACGGGGACAATGTGAAAGAAATCGTAGGAGATACTCATCATTACCCAACAGATACTTATCATTATTCAAACCCTACTGTAAGTAAACACTGTTTCAGAACACTGCTCTGTCTTAACCTGGCATATTTTAGTACAGTAAAGTGGTCTCTCTCTACTGCTCTCTATCTCCCGGATAGATACAAGTACGTAAACAAATAACACGTTGAAACTCCTGAGCAGTAAAGTGCTTATGTAATGATAAGATATCCATCTTTCTGTGGAGAGGTCTGGGGCAGCCAGGAGCCAGGCTGCTCCTGTGCCCAGTGGCAGTGTCTACTGTGAGGGGCTGAGGTAAGACGGGAGCCCCCCCTGGCTCTCAGAAGAGCCTGGATCTGCTTTCCCTCCAGGTAACAGAGCACCTTTTGAGCCAGGCCCTCGGCAGGGGGTGTAGCAGAGGGAGTGTGTGTGCGTGTGTGTGTGTGTGTGTGTGTGTGTGTGTGTGTGTGTGTGTGTGTGTGTGTGTGTGTGTGTGTGTGTGTGTGTGGTGCGCTTGTGTGTGTGTGTGTTTGTTGGGGGGTTGGCGGGCAACAAGGAAAAGAGAGGACTGCTTCAGACGAGCCCCTTCAGAGTGATACCTCACATCGTGCTGCTGTCACATTTTGTGTACCTGTGTGTGTGTGTGTGTGTGTGTGTGTGTGTGTGTGTGTGTGTGTGTGTGTGTGTGTGTGTGTGTGTGTGTGTGTGTGTGTGTGTGTGTGTGTGTGTGTGTGTGTGTGTGTGTGTGTGTGTGTGTGTGTATGTATACTGTACACTGTAAATATGCAGTAGGCCTATATAGTGTGTGTGAGTGTGCATACGCCTGCGTGTTTTGTGTGCTGGTATCTGTGCCCATTCCTGTGTGTGTGTGTGTGTGTGTGTGTGCGTGCTGGGATGGAGGCATAAGTGGGGGCTGTGTTTCTGCTGGGATCAGATTGCCGTGATGGGCTGTAGTGTTTGATGTGGAGGCAGAGAGGCAAAACTCACACTTGCTCAGCAAAGAGCTGGTGTATTTGTGGAAGAGAAAGAGAGATTAGGTGTGTGTGTGTGTGTGTGTGTGTGTGTGTGTGTGTGTGTGTGTGTGTGTGTGTGTGTGTGTGTGTGTGTGTGTGTGTGTGTGTGTGTGTGTGAGAGAGAGAGAGAGAGAGAGAGAGAGAGAGAGAGAGAGAGAGAGAGAGAGAGAGAGAGAGTGTGTGTGTGTAACTGCTGTTTGGCAGTTTGGATGGGCCAGTCTGGCTTCTCAATCTCCCCTTGGCCAATCAGCATGCAGGATTAGTCTCAACAAGTTGGACAGAAAAGCAGAGAGAGAAGGATAGCTGTGAAGGAGAGAGAGAGAGAGAGAAGGATAACTGTGAAGGAGAGAGAGAGAGAGAGAAGGATAACTGTGAAGGAGAGAGAGAGAGAGAGAGAGTAATGAAAACAAAAACATACATGTAAGAGAGGAATAAACATAGTAAATAAAAAACGCAAGAGTGGGGGGAAAAAGAGAGGGAGAGAGAGAGAGAGAGAGCGATGAAAATGTAGCAAGTGAGGGGGTGCACCAGTGGAGAAGCAGCGAAGGGGGTAGGACACATGAGGACAGAGTGAAAGAGAGAAGTAGAGAGGGAGGGAGCGTATGAAGGAGCGGGGGAGACGGACGGACGCGAGGGAGGGAGGTAGGGAGGGAGGTGTGTGTGGTTGGTTAGTGCCTGGAGCTGGTGCTCTTGACAGCATCCAGACCCCTAGAAGCGAAGCCACATCCAACATCTCACTAACGAGCACGGGACACACTGGACTCAGTATGCTGCTGAAAGACCACTGTCCAAACTCCAGCAACTCCTTCTCCTTCCTCTGCACTCCTTCGCCCTCGTTTGCACTTCTTCTTCTCTTATTCCTCATTCCGTCTCTCTGTCCCTCCATCTCCATCTCGCTCTCCCTCCCTTCAGCCCTCTCTCTGTTGGAAGACCACCGTCCAAACCTCATCGCTCCTTCTTACCCCCCTCTCTCTTCCTCTTCTTCTCCCCCTCTCTCTCTCTCTCTCCATCTCTATCTCGCTCTCCCTCCCTTCATCCCTCTCTCAGTTGGAAGACCACCGTCCAAACCTCATCACTGCTTCATACCTCACCCCCCGCTTTTCTTCTTCTTCTCCCCCTCTCTCTATCCCTCCATTTCTGTCTTGCTCTCCCTCCCTTCATCTCTCTCTCCTCCTCTCTCTGTCCAGACGCCAGCACTCCTTCTCCCTACTGCACTCCTTTGTCCTCATCTGCACTCCTTACATCCTCCCTTCTTCTTCTTCTTCTTCTTCTTCTTCTTCTCCTTCTTCTTCTTCTTCTTCTTCTTCTTCTTCTTCTTCTTCTTCTTCTTCTTCTTCTTCTTCTTTCTCTTCTTCTTCTTCTTCTTCTTCTTCTTCTTCTTTCTCTTCTTCTTCTTCTTCTTCTTCTTCTTCTTCTTCTTCTTCTTCTTCTTCTTCTTCTTCTTCTGTATCCCTCCATCTACATACCTCACTCTCCCTCCCTTCATCTGTGTCTCTCCTCCTCTCTGTTGAAAGACCACTGTCCAAGTCTGTACTCCGTCTCCCTCCTCTGCACTCCTCCTTACGTCTCCCTCTCCCGCACTCTTTCTCTTCTCCCCCCCTCTCCCTCCATCTTTGTCTCATTTTCACCTTCATCTATCTCTCTCTCTTCCTCTCTGCTGAAAGACAACTGTCCAAACCCCTGTGCTTTTTTTACTTTATCGCTCCTTCTTACTCTCTCCCCTTCTCTCTCTATTTCAATCTTTCCTATTCTCCTTCTCTGTCTATCCCTTCCTCACTATCTCGCTCCCCCTGCCTACATCTTTCTCTCTCTGAACTCAGAATACTTCAAAAAGACCACCGTCCAAACTTCTGCTCTGTCTCTCTGTCTCTGTCTCTGTCTCTGTCTCTCTCTCTCTCTCTCTCTCTCTCTCTCTCTCTCTCTCTCTCTCTCTCTCTCTCTCTCTCTCTCTCTCTCTCTCTCTCTCTCTCTCTCCCCCCTTATCTGTGTGTATGTGCAAGATTTGTATACCTATGTACCATGTACAATAATGTGTACTGTAAAAATGATTTTTGAAAGCAGTGTTTGTGTGTGTGTCCTGAATGTGCTCATGCAAATGATCGTGTATGAGTACAGACATGTGTTTGTTTGTATGTGTGCGTGTGTGTACAATACTGTATGTGTGTCTGTGCGTACATACATTTGTGTATGTATTCTTGTGTGCATGCACGTGTGGGCTCTGTGTGTGTGTGTGTGTGTGTGTGTGTGTGTGTGTGTGTGTGTGTGTGTGTGTGTGTGTGTGTGTGTGTGTGTGTGTGTGTGTGCCTTAGTGTGTATGTGTGCGTTTGTGTGTGTGTTCTGGGCATGCGTGTGCGTGTGTGTGTGTGTGTGTGTGTGTGTGTGTGTGTGTGTGTGCGTGCGTGCGTGCGTGTTTGAGTGCGTGTTTGAGTGCGTGTGTGTGTCTGTGCTCTGTGCATGTGTGTTGTGTAATCCCATCCGAGAGGTCCTGGCGGCTGATTTACAGTGGAGCAGGGGCGAGGCGAGCTCAGCTCAGCTCAGCAGCTGAGGCCAGGCGGAGAGCTGAGGGAACCAGGGGAGCGGGGGCCAGTACGCTTGGTTACCCACTAAGTGCTCCGCTGCAAGCGCCTCTGCTTTTCTTGCAGGGCCCCGGCCGCAATTACAGCTGCCAATCACGGGGAAGAAAAGCGAGGCCAGCGCGGCACAGAACGGCCCAGGCAAAGGGCCGGGGCCACGTCTCCACGCTAATTAACGACCAAATAAAATCACTCATAAAAATAACAACATCAAGGGAAGTTTCATTAGGCGTGTGCGTACGGCACGAGTCGCCCAGAGCGAGGGTGTGGGTGGCTCTCTCTCTCTCTCTCTCTCTCTCTCTCTCTCTCTCTCTCTCTCTCTCTCTCTCTCTCTCTCTCTGTGTGTGTGAGAGAGAGCATCTCTCTCTCTCTCTCTCTGTATTTGTGTGTGTCAGAGAGATAGAGAGAGCACACGTCTGGATGTGCAGGTTGTGTGTGTTTGTCCTGATGAACTTAACGTAGTATAGTCATCAACATTTAATCTCTCTTATTTCTCTTTCATTCTCTCTCTCTCTCTTTCTCTCTCTCTCTTTGCCCTCATTCTCTGCATCCTCTGTCGTCCAAGAGAGACATCTTTAATTTGTTTGGATTCTGCGGACTAGGAGGGATATTATATCTATATTTAACTAGACAGCATTTCTTCTTGGACGAGTCAGCAGCCGAACTCCGATTGTTTATTCAGGTGCTTGTACTTGGGACCACGGTTAGCCACAACCTTGGTGGTTTCCATGTGAGACGTCGGGCGAGCGTCGGGCGTGTGCAAAAAAAACCCTCGGATGCTGGGAAGCTGCCGCGACTTTTCCCGTAAAGTGTTAATGTCTGACCGTGATCGTGATGAGCTAGTTAAGGGGGCCGAGCGGGTCAGCTGATATAACTTCACTCATTTGGCTAATGTAACGCAACCACATGCACCGACGAGGAAGTCAGATGGGGTCTTGGGTGCCCATTCCTACGTACTTTATGCCAACTCTCATGGCCAGGGAAGCCGATAAGGGGGCTCAAAAGGGTCAGTTGTCCCGGGCCCAGGAAGATAATTGGGTCCTCATTTACATTGAATGTATTGGGTGGGGGGCCCTTTCAGATGACTTAGCCAGAGCTGTCAGCGGCCTTGCTCATGGCCACCAGGACCGAGTGATGGGGAGCAGTGAAGACAAGCTGACTAAGGGTTATATGGCTGTCTGATGGCCTCATCACCTCACATCAGTCTCATCACCACGTCAGTCTCAGTCAAGCATCGGCGCCCGCCTCACAATAAAATGACGAGAGCTTACGGTACACTGTCTGCCTGTCTGCCATACAGTGGTCTCTGACCTTCACGACTTGTTGACTGTCTGTCTGGCTACTTGTCTACTGTCTGCTTGGCTGATGGTGTGCCTGTGATGGTGATGCTGATGACAATGATGTGGCTTATAATAGAGGCATGACTGACTGGAAAGCTGTAAACTGTCTGGCCAGAGAGGACTAACGACATTGTTAACATACATTTTGAATATTGCATATTACGTTTTCTCGCAGTTATGCTAATTCCTGCTTCTCTTTGACCATGAGTGCGGTGGCTGTAAGCCTGCATACACACTTATGCTCCATTTATTACCACACTACAGTGTCAGTGTGGGTTCAATTCAGTTGATATGGCTGCCACTGCTCATACAGTATTTTCATGGTACTAATCAGTGAACAGATGGAGCATTAGTCATCATTGATCACTAAATCAAAGGAATTTAAGACATATGCATTGTTTAAAAAGATTCAACAAGGTCAACAAGTTTTACCGCATTGGTAAGTGGCACTTTACATACTGTAGTTTCATAGACTTTCCCACACACTAGGTCATTTAAACATCACATCAACGAGCAGATATGATATTGGGGACCAACATCATATCATTTTATTTTAGCTTGACTGTTAGTGTCTGCTTTGTCATCATGGTTCGCTTAGAAAAAACTACTGATTAATCAGTAACTAACTTTTTGGTTTCCAAACATTCTCATTTTCAGTGTGTGCACACATCAGTCGGTTTCAGGTGAAAAAGGTGGATATTCTAAAAAGGTGGATATTTGGTTGCACACAAATGCTTTGCTTTGGCAGCAACTTAAACAATTTAGTTGAACTAACACATTTTATTCAGACAGTGCACATTAATAATGAGTGGCCCACGCCCCTTTTGAAAAGTAGCATTTTGAACAATATTTCAATAAGAACACATTATTTCAAAAATGTGCATAGAGTATAAAAAAGTAGAGGACTAGAGGGCTGTGGCGTTCAAGTGGTAAAACTGGTGGTGGTTTGAAGGTGCTCTTTGGCCAAGACGTAGAAAATATTTTTTAAAAAGGCAGGACGCCAAGGCACTCTTCTTAGATAAAACCGCTTTATTATAAAGGCTAGTTCATGTTTGAACTTAAATAATTAAAAATACTGCCACAGTATTTTTAATTATTTAAGTTCAAACATGAACTAGCCTTTATAATAAAGTGGTTTTATCTAAGAAGAGTGCCTTGGCGTCCTGCCTTTTTTTGATGTGCATAGAGTATGTTTAATACCTCTGTTGAGCTTTAAAAAAGAAAAGTGAGGTGAATAGTATCATTTATATGACATATTGTTCCATTTTTGTGTTCCAATTATGGTGACTCAAAAGGGAGTACCGGTACAATACCATAGAATCATACCTTACAATATCATGATCTGCTTCAGTAGTCACAGTACATGTTGACATGCATGTTTCGATTGGTGGAATTCAACTTTCCAATGTTGACGGTATTCATGCAAACTCAAACCAAATCATTCCCATTACCGTTCTTGACTGTAAGCATTTGATACTTTTCTTGTAATCATTGGTGTGCCCTGTATTCAGTAAACCAATGTATTTTGTGTTGATTCAATATGATTGAAACATGTACAATTGATAAAGTCATTTGAATTCTTAAAACAACTCAGTTCTTAACGTTAACATGAGGTAATTGTTTTATAAACTGAATTGCATGACGATATGGATTGTGAGTGTGTGGGAACTGGCACCACTACTAGCTGTTGGCCTGAAAATGGCAGAGGAGCAGTGCTGTTGACATCAAGTATAGACCCACATGACCGTTTTTTTAATATGCCCCTTTAACCCATTAAAACACAGCGTTATAAATTTGTTGTTACCAGAATGGCAATGACCCGAGTCGTATTGCTTTACTAAAGGCCCTGTGTTGTGTCATAGTAGAGTAGTACTATGGTAATTAAAATTTCAATGACTATTACATCGTGCCTCAGATGGTACGGCGGGCATTATGGGGCTGCAAAAAGAAATGAGTGCTATGCGCTAAGCTACCAGGCCGGAGATAGGGAGCGCTATCAGGGCTGGAAACTAAATCAGTTCATACTGAAGCAACTGGAGGTCTGTGCTGCAAAGGACTATCCATCATCCTCCACGTCCGCATGCTCAGTGTTCAGCGCTCACCTTCACTCAGAAGCACTTCAAACAAACACACTCGACATACCCGTAAACACACACGGCTCCTAGCACAACCCAGGGCATTTTTTCTTACTCCAAAACAGAGGAGGAAAAACATCATCACTCCCAAGGGAGCGAGACAGTTGTATGCTTTCTCTCTCTCTCTCTCTCTCTCTCTCTCTCTCTCTCTCTCTCTCTCTCTCTCTCTCTCTCTCTCTCTCTCTCTCTCTCTCTCTCTCTCTCTCAAACACACACACAGACACACACACACACACGGGTGTGTGTGTGTGTGGGGGGGTGCCACTCTTGTAGCTGTTTGTCTTTTCTAAGGCCCCTATTATGCTTGTGTGCTTTTCTCCCTCTATGACTGCATAGGGGAAATATCAAAATAAACAGACTAGGCAGGGTTAGAAGAAAGAACTCTTCTCTCTCTCTTTCCCTCTCTATGTACTGTATCTGTCTTTCTCTAACTATAACTCTCTTATAATCTCTCTCTCTCTCTCTCTCTCTCTCTCTCTCTCTCTCTCTCTCTCTCTCTCTCTCTCTCTCTCTCTCTCTCTCTCTCTCTCTCTCTCCTTGCCCCCCAAACTATACTGTATTTTGCGTCTTGATGTTTTTGCCTTTTTCTCTGTCCTCTCTTTCCCCCTTTGTTTTGCTCTGTCTCTCTCTCACACACTCTCTTGAAGTCAGGGAATGTTTAGTGAAGCCAAGCTGTGTAGTGTCAGACGCCCTCTTAAGAGAGAGGAAAAGAGGCAGAGAGAAGGTGAGGAGGTATCGAAAGAAGGAGACAGGGAGCAGAAAGATAGTCTGGAGAGATAAAGATGTGAAGATGTTTGGGAATTTACAGGAAGATGAGAAAGAAACTGTGTGTGTGTGTGTGTGTGTGTGTGTGTGTGTGTGTGTGTGTGTGTGTGTGTGTGTGTGTGTGTGTGTGTGTGTGTGTGTGTGTGTGTGTGTGTGTGTTAGAGGTGCACCGAAAATTCGACCGCAGAAAATATTCGGCCGAAAACGCAAAAAAAAGACACTTTCGGTTTTCGGCCGCAAGCCAATTGAGTGGCCGAATAGAAAATTAATTGAAAATGGGCATTAATTAAACTAATGTCAGTTCTACTCTAACATTTGAAGACTTCAAATACACATTTATTGTCTTTCAAAAACATGTCTAAACATTTATTGTAACCCGTAAATTTAAGCAATATTTTTTTTTTTTTTTTTAAAGTGAAAAGCCTAACTTTAAACTGAATTGTAATATTCGGTTTCAGTTTCGGTATTCGGTCAAGTGATTAATTATTATTCAGTTTCGGTTTCGGTCACAAATTTTCATTTTGGTGCACCTCTAGTGTGTGTGTGTGTGTGTGCTACACAGTCTCACCCCAAGTAGTCAATATCTGAGTACCTTTGACCAGACGTGGAAGGAATACCCAAGACGTCAAAAATTGCAGTCTGGTCCAAGGTAGTCAGAGATTGACTACTTGGGGTGAGACTGCGTTGGTGTGTGTGTGTGTGTGTGTGTGTGTGTGTGTGCAGGCTCACCATTGTACATATGCTTCAGACTGGTATCATGTAAAGGCGTATGTATGTCAGGGCAGTGCATTCTACATTGAGGTGTGACGCCTTTGCCAATTAAGTCATGGTCCTTAACACCGCGGAAAAGCAGTTTTGTCACGTGACAAGGTTTGCACAGTTTTACCACCGTGCCCACGAATTTCTGCTGCCACAGCGAATTTCTGTTGCTAAACGTGTAAAACACCCTGCTGTGCCCAGATCAAAACCATGCCTAACCCTAACCTGTCTGTAAAGCAATGTTTCTGCTGCTTTACTTTAACCAAAAATGGCAAAACAAGCAAGAGAAAGGTAGCCTGATAAACCAGACTAAATATGGATGTCTAATTTAGTCTGGCCTCGATGCATAATACATCCGAAGATTGTTGATGAGAACAACCTTCCCTCAAAACCCTGCCCGCTTTGATTCAAAACACATATTTGCGTTGTAATTGGTTTGCCAGATTCATGGCATTCTGGCTTCATTGAATCATTATGCGAGGCCAGACCCACCCGTAGACAAAACATTTTGCCGTCCAGCGGGTGGCGCTGGTTCACCAGGCTAAGAGAAAGGGTGAATTTGTAGCGAAATTGTGCCCAAACCAAAATCATCCCTAAACCCTAACCTGTCACAGGGCGTTGTGGGTGTTAACTTGCAAAGGCGTTGTGCACAAAAGCGATATACGGTTCAAACCGGCTTGTTATCTTACTTACTTTTATGAGTCCATGTTGACGTGTGTGTGTTCACATATTTGTGTATTTGTGTGTGAGAGAAATAGCTGAAAACATCTAACTAAAAAAGGTAGACTGACAGAGAAGAGAGAGGTAGAAGGTGAGAATTTGCCAGTGCTAGAGAGAGAGAGAGAGAGAGAGAGAGAGAGAGAGAGAGAGAGAGAGAGAGAGAGAGAGAGCTGAGTTGGTGTTTGTTCAGCTGAACACAAGCTGAGGAAGTGCAGACGCCTCTCTCACACACTCCATTTGGGCCTAAGCTGCACGCAGCGCTGCACTCAACACATAAACAAGACTCTGGAAAACACTGCAGAGGAGAGGAGGAGGAGAGAGGAGGGAGAAAGAGAGGAGAAGAGCGACACTGCACTCAACACATAAACCAGCCCTTGGAAAACACTGCAGAGAATGGGAGGAGGAGAGAGGCAAGAGAGGGAGAGGGGAATAGAGGAGACAATAGTGGAGACAAGAGAGTAAGGAGGAGGAGGAGGAGGAGGGCGGGATAGGAGAGCTGTGGTAGCCGTGGCCTAGTGGTTAAGGAGATGTGCTTTAGCTCAAAAGGTTAGTGGTTTGAATCCCACCCTTCTCCCTTCCACACTCCATGACTGAGATACAATTGAGCAAGACACCTAACCCCATACTGATTCAGGGACGTATGTAACTGTGAGTCTGAGTGTAAAGGAGGTGAGAGTAGAAAAGGAAGGGAAAGACGAGGACATGAGAGAAGGCTAAAAGATTGGAGAGGAGGGTAGAGGAGAGGAGAGCCAGAAAGCCTGCCAACCTCAACCATTGGGGATGCTCAGGGACGGATCATGACTCTGGACCCCTTGTCTAGACAACCAGAAAGACCCCCCTCCATGGGTGTTTCTAGTTTACAAAAAGATTCAGGGTTTTACGCCAGATGCTTGAGACCCTACATCGTTTTTGGTTCGGAGGGTTGTCACTCGATACAATTTGAAAATGCCGTTGTTCAAAGTATGATTTTAACACAAAGATAAGAATTAAAAGATTGAGGCTTGGGCTTCATAGCCCGCGTTGACTCTTGGGCCCCTGGGTCTGAGCCTGGTTGGCCCTTGCAATAACCGCCCTTGGGGATGCTGAGGCGGAGGAGAAGTTTAGCCAACTAAACAGCCCCCGACAAACATACTTCACCTGGCCATGTCCCAGGCACAGAGTGAGGGAAGCTGACAGGGGGGGGGAGGAGGTATGTTGTTCTGGGCCCAGGAAGATAAGGGCCCCAGAATTGGGTCTTCATTACATTATATGTATTGGGTCGGGGGCCCGTTTAGTCGATTTTGTCCCGGGCCTGGCCAAAGCTGTCAGCGGCCCTGCACACAGTAAGCAACAAGCAATTTAAGGCAGAGCCAGTTGAGGGGGTGCTGTGTGAGGGGTTGCAGAGCGGTGCCTGGAGTGAGAATTGATTGAGGGAAAAAACATGTCTGTCATATGTCATCTTACTTTAATGCAGAGTGTCTTGTTACATGAAAATGGATTTTGAGGTCTTAAATGGCTTTTGGAATAAGTGATTACATTTCGAGTTCAAATTGTGGCTGTTAACTGAGAGGGGTGTTGTGCCTCAGAGGAGAAACAGAGATGCCTTCAATTTGATGAATTGGAAATAAAATACTTTCACTGAATCAATTGTAATTGTTGAATAGCGTCACATGCATTTTACTTGATTAAATATACATTCCATCCAACTATTTTTGTTCTGCTGTCCTTGCAAAGTAGCCTACCCTCAGTGTGTGTGTGTGTGTGTGTGTGTGTGTGTGTGTGTGTGTGTGTGTGTGTGTGTGTGTGTGTGTGTGTGTGTGTGTGTGTGTGTGTGTGTGTGTGTGTGTGTGTGTGCGTGCGCGCGTGCATGTGTGCATGTGTGCATGTGTGTGCACATACTTGTACGTGTGTGCGTATGCTATGCTTCGGCACATCTCTGTTTTCCCAGTGGCTGGTCTGTGAAGGTCTCTAACTCTGTCTGGCGTGCATGCTGCTGTTGACAAACTGAAGAACAATGTCAGGCTGACACCACCATGACACTGACACCGCCCTTTACAGAGGAACACGACTGACCATGAGGAAAACAAATAAACCAAACGGCTAGAAAAGACAGAAATAGAGGAAAAGCAGACATGGGGAGAAAACGAGAAAAAGAGACACAAAGAAAAGGCAGATGGAAAGATAGAGATGGAGAGCAAGAGAAAAAGAGTGATAAGTCTGTATGTCATCAGGAAAATATTCGCTGGAGTGTGTTTCAACACAGCACAAGACTCTTCTGTGAACAGTGGCAATAGATCGTGAAAGGAGCATCCATCATTCTCATGACACCTCCACGCATGTGTGTTCACAGCAACGCAAACACGCACACACACACACACGCACACACACACGCACACACACCGTCTCTCTCTACTGTATCTCTCTCTCTCTTTCTCTCTCTCTCTCTCTCTCTCTCTCTCTCTCTCTCTCTCTCTCTCTCTCTCTCTCTCTCTCACACACACACACACACACACACACACACACACACACACACACACACACACACACACACACACACACACACACACACCCCGTCTACTGTATCTCTCTCTCTCTCTCTCTCTCTCTCTCTCTCTCTCTCTCTCTCTCACACACACACACACACACACACACACACACACACACATGCTCACAGTCAGTGGGAAGGCTCTATAGCGCTTGGTTGGCTATGTTGCAGAGCATGTGTGGCCCATCAGCGGGAGGGGGCCTGGGGCTTCTGCAGTATGGTCCTCCTGTGTAAACCAAACCGAGCAGAGCAGACAGAGCAGAGTACAGCAAAGCAGAGCAGACAGAGCAGAGTACAGCAAAGTAGAGCAGAGGAGAGCAGAGTACAGCAAAGCAGAGCTGAGGAGAGCAGAGTACAGCAAAGCAGAGCAGACAGAGCAGAGTACAGCAAAGCAGAGCAGACAGAGCAGAGTACAGCAAAGCAGAGCTGAGGAGAGCAGAGTACAGCAAAGCAGAGCAGACAGAGCAGAGTACAGCAAAGCAGAGCAGACAGAGCAGAGTACAGCAAAGCAGAGCAGACAGAGCAGAGTACAGCAAAGCAGAGCAGACAGAGCAGAGTACAGCAAAGCAGAGCAGACAGAGCAGAGTACAGCAAAGCAGAGCAGACAGAGCAGAGTACAGCAAAGCAGAGCAGACAGAGCAGAGTACAGCAAAGCAGAGCTGAGGAGAGCAGAGTACAGCAAAGCAGAGCAGACAGAGCAGAGTACAGCAAAGCAGAGCTGAGGAGAGCAGAGTACAGCAAAGCAGAGCAGACAGAGCAGAGTACAGCAAAGCAAAGCTGAGGAGAGCAGAGTACAGCAAAGCAGAGCTGAGGAGAGCAGAGTAGAGCAAAGCAGAGCTGAGGAGAGTACAGCAAAGCAGAGCTGACAGAGCAGAGTACAGCAAAGCAGAGCAGACAGAGCAGAGTACAGCAAAGCAGAGCAGACAGAGCAGAGTACAGCAAAGCAGAGCAGACAGAGCAGAGTACAGCAAAGCAGAGCAGACAGAGCAGAGTACAGCAAAGCAGAGCAGACAGAGCAGAGTACAGCAAAGCAGAGCTGAGGAGAGCAGAGTACAGCAAAGCAGAGCTGAGGAGAGCAGAGTACAGCAAAGCAAAGCTGAGGAGAGCAGAGTACAGCAAAGCAGAGCTGAGGAGAGCAGTGCTGAGGTATGGAGCAGAGCAGGGCTAGGGAGAGCAGAGCAGGGGAGTGGAGCAGAGCGGAGCTGAAGAGAGGAGAGTTTGGAGCTTGGAGCCAGCATCAGCGTCAGCGTCAGCAACAAATAGCAGCCCTGGCTCCGCTCCGCTCGCTGCTCTATTCTTATCTGGGAGATCTGGGAAATTCATCACACTGCGCTACGCTCAAACACTCACTTTCTGCCTTTCTCGCTCTCATGCACTCTCTCTGTTTCTTTCTCTGACACCCCGACACCCTGTCTGTCTGTCTGTCTCTCTCTCTGTCTGTCTGTCTGTCTGTCTTTCTGAGTGTGCGTTCGAGAAAGAGAGTGGGAGTATGTGTGTGGGGGAGAGAGAGAGAAAAGAAAGAAAGAAAGAAAGAAAGAAAGAAAGAAAGAAAGAAAGAAAGAAAGAAAGAAAAAAGGAGAGGACCACAAACACATGCAGACTCTCTCCTGCAACCTCTCTTGCATGTCCCACACCCAGAAGCAAACACATAGTTTATCTGTCTGTCTGTCTCTCTCTCAAAGATACACTGACCCTCTTCTGTGCTCTGGCTTGCAATACTATAAAGCTCTACGGGCCTGAGGTTAGGCTGCTTCTACATGACAAATCTGCCACTTGTTGTCAAAGGACACGGCCATGGCTGACCCCACTAACACCACTGCTGCAGCTCAGGGAGACATTTACGTTAAATCCTCTCTCCTTCTTTCTCTCTCTCTCTCCCTCTCTCTCTCTCTCTCTCTCTCTCTCTCTCGCTCCCACTCTCTCTCTCTCTCTCTCTCTCTCTCTCTCTCTCTCTCTCTCTCTCTCTCTCTCTCTCTCTCTCTCTCTCTCTCTCTTTTGTGTTTTATTACTCTTTTGTTTAAATGTGCTCTGACATTCCACCTCGTTGGGTGGCTAATTAATCTTAACATCTTCTTCCAGGGGAAGAGTCGGTCCTCTCCAATCTGATCCCTCTCCTGATACTGTAGATCCTGGCCGAGCCAAAACCCCACTCCCATGAAATGATGACATCGTCCAATAGGCCGATCATGATTGATGTCCCATGCTGAGATAGGATGGGAGTGTGGATCATAACAAGAGG
>NC_085878.1:14168239-14190739 GCF_034702125.1 Engraulis encrasicolus
CTCCGTCAGGGAAAGCTGCTGTAACACATTACACACGTCACAACTCCAATCCCTTATCCAAACAGACATGTCCACCGTGGGCTTTGCTTCATGCACTCTGAGCGTAATTAACTTCATTTCAGCAGCACGTTGGACATACCTGTGAGACTCCAGCCTTTTACCTCACAGAGATTTATGAGTTTCTCTCTGTGTTATTCCCACATCCACTCTCCCTGTGTGTGTGTGTGTGTGTGTGTGTGTGTGTGTGTGTGTGTGTGTGTGTGTGTGTGTGTGTGTGTGTGTGTGTGTGTGTGTGTGTGTGTGTGTGTGTGTGTGTGCGCGTGTGCGTGTGCGCGTGTGTGTGTGTGCGCGTGTGTGCGTGCACGTGCGCGCGCATATGCATGTGTGTGTGTCTGTTTTTACGTATGTGTGTGTGTGCGTGTACGTGCATGTGTGTGCGTATGTGCATGTGTGTTTAAAGAATAACTTCTACCAATTTAGACATAGAGTCGTAATGCTCACACTACTCTGGACTTGTCAGTACCTGAGATTTTTTTTATTCAGCCTTTTCCGAGATCCTGGTCATTGTAATGGGGCCAGGCGTTTGTTTACATTTCAAAAAAATATCCAAAAGGTTATGCAACATCAGCAGACAACTAGCAAACAGTGATACCTTTTGAGATAATATTTGGAGTAGGCCTATTTTAAGAACGTTTTTAATGTAAACAAAGTCTGCCCCCATTAGAACAGCTCAGATCGTGGAAAAGGCTGAGTCGAAGAATGCAGCATCACGGGGTACTGACAAGTAGTGTAGCGTGAGCAATACAACAGCATATCGTCACCTTCTTAAAATAATCGCCTAAGTCATTTTTTTCCAGGTTTGTCAGGGAACACAAAAACTCCCTCAGAATGGGGGAGGACATGAGTTAGGCGAAAACGTGAACTTGACCAAAAAATGACTTAGGCGATTATTTTAAGAAGGTGACGATATTGAAATTGGCAGAAGTTATCCTGTAAGAGAGTGGGGGTGGGTAGATGGGTAGGCTATATGTATTTGCAGACGCTGCAGTGTACATGTGCACACCTACATGTGCGCCGTCACTGGTGTGTATAGTGCCAGTGTTTGTGTTTTTCGAGTATATCTGGATGTATGGGTGTGTATGGGTGCCTGCGTGTTTTCCCCTTCAGCATGTGTGGGTGTGTTTGCACTCCAAGGTTGGCTGAAGCCAAATGTAACATTCTTGTTGTGATACCAGTGCACCTTCATTGCAGCGGAGAGTCCTCTCTGCTTCCTTGGCCCTCATGGGCGTGTGTTTGATTAGGCTGTGTGCCAGTCACCGCGTGACCCGGATTAGCCCTGCAATAACACGGGCTTATCATGTTCAGATTATATTCATGTTCATGTCCAACATAGATCATACAAAAAATCCCAGCTAACAGGAATATGGTTCGTTTTAGAGGTTTGTTCGTTTTTAAAGGATTACAGTTCACAACCTTCTGAATTCTCACCGATGAAGTAAAGACGTAATTGGCATGACCTTGTGTTCACACACACAGCTCCGTTGGAGGACAGGGGGGCACAGCAGCATCCATGGTGTTCTATGGGTCTGACCCCTGACCTCTGACCTTTGGGTAGTTAATCACTTCCTGTAGACATGCCTGGGAGTTCCCAGCTGTGGTGCCCACTGCTGAGGCTGACTCATTTAGCCATCGGGGGTCACTGGCCGAGCAGCGGAGATCACGAGAACCTCATGAGAGCGCTGTCCCGAACGTCATGGGAGCTGTCATTTTTCAGAATCTACAGCCTCATAAAGATGACACGGTGGATAACCTCAACGTTACTGATGATGATGCCACCGCTAGTCTCTTAAAAGCAATTCCTCAGCCTCTTACTGAGCACTTAGCATGTGTAATTTAATGGAGATGAGTGGGGCATACGTATACTGTAGGGCAGGGGTCCCAACCTTTTCCAACTTGGGGCGCACTTGAAATTTTCATAAATGTTTTGGGGCCACCTCTGACCCAGTAAATAATACAGCCCAAGTACATAGTCAACAACAACACACGAACAAATAATATTTCGATTTTAGAAAATGATTTCAAGGCTCACTTGGAATACCTTTCACGTCCTAGGCCCACAGTTTGAGAATCACAGTTGTAGAGTAGTGTGTGTGTGTGTGTGTCTCTCTCTGTGTGTGTGTGTGTGTGTGTGTGTGTGTGTGTGTGTGTGTGTGTGTGTGTGTGTGTGTGTGTGTGTGTGTGTGTGTGTGTGTGTGTGTGTGTGTGTGTGTGTGTGTGTGTGTGTGTGTGTGTGATTTTGGCGCTTCCAAACTTTTCTGATTAACAATGTATTTAAATTAGCACAATTGACAACCCCAGACACACACTGGCCAAGCAGCGGCGATCACAAGAACGTCTTGGGAACGCTGTCGGAATGTCATGGGAGCTGTCATTTTTCAGAATCTACGGCCTCATAAAGATACCATGGTTGATAACCTCAACATTACTGATGATGCCACCTCTAGTCTCATAATGTCATTCCTCAGCCTCTTACTGAGCACTTAGCGTGTGTAATTTAATGGAGATGAGTGATCTATACTGTAGAGCAGGGGTTATCAACCTTTTTTTGAGCAAACGCCCCCTTGTCCTCATCATAAACCTGCCAACGCCCCCTTGAGCTCCTCATAAGCCTGCCAACGGCCCCGTTAATATTCAAAAAATCAACTGCACTAATGCCCTCCAAAGGCAACTAATCATCACCCTCTCAGCTGTATCCTTCTCACCACCCCCCAAGGGCTCCTCAACTCCCCTTGGGGGACTGTAGAGCCCCCATTGAGAAACACTATTGTAGAGTGTGTGTGTGTGTGTGTGTGTGTGTGTGTGTGCGTGTGCGTGTGCGTGTGCGGGCGTGTGTGCAAACGTCACGGGAGCTGTCATTTTCCAGAATCTACAGCCTCATAAAGATGACATGGGTGATAACCTCAACATTACTGATGATGCCACCGCTAGTCTCTTTAATTTAATTCCTCAGCCTCTTCATTTAACAGAGTATGTCTCATAGCCTTGTTGCCTTTACAGACGGAGTGAGTACAAAAGTGTCGGTGTGATGCATTTTCACTTTGGCAAAGTGTGCTTAGCTTTTAAATCCATCTACAACTTTTATGATAAACACTGCATTTAAAGGACCACCGACATTGACATGACTAGGAGTTGATACACACTTACAAGAAATTGACGCCTGGGTTGCCTTCGAACACAATGGAATGAAAAGATAATACAATTTTGGAAGCACAGTATGCCACACTGACTCAACAGTATTGTGAGGAAACCCCAAGACGTATAAAGTTGGCCAGGCAAGGAACTGATGTCCACTGTGGCCGCAACATTGCCCCCTACTGGGGGCGGTGGTCAGGGCCGTAACGAGGCATTTTCAAATACTGAGGTCAAATATTGCGTGCTGTACTGCATACTGTACATTGAGAATGCTTCAAACTCTTCAGTCAAAGCCTTAAGACTGTTTTCCTTAATTACTGTCTTGAGGATAAATGGCGATGGCGTATACAGACTGAATTTATCATTGTTGATCATAGATAGCTTTTTTATCATAGATACATTTTACATTTCTGAGAAAAAATACAGAGGACATGACCTCTGTGTCCTCAATGGTAGTTACGGCCATGTGACCTCGTGACACACGGGAGCCGAGGGAAGAGGCTGTGAGACATCGCTGTGGGAAAATAAGCTCTCACTGGGTCAGCGTTCTTCCCAGCTGTACAGTACCTCACCTCCAGTGCTTCACACCACGCCAGCCAGGGTCAAAGTGATTCACAGTTACAGTAAGCACTGTTGGCAAGTTTGGACTGGACTGTCACGCTTCTTTGTGTGTGGCTATGAGAGTGTGAAGAGAGAGAGAGAGAGAGAGTGCGAGAAAGTGTGTGTGTGTGCCTGCGCGTGTACGTGCGTGCGTGCGTGCGTGCATGTGCGTGAGTGAATGAGTGAGTGTGCGCACATGTGTATATTTGTATGTGTCTACATGAGCAAGAGAGAGAGAGAGAGGGAGAGCACAAGTATGTGAGCTGGCCCAGTGGTGGTCAGAGTGATCACCGGTGATCCATGAAGGGGAGCGTGGGGCGGCGCGGGGCGGGGCAGGCCGAGAGATACCACCCACTGCATCCATCCCACCCACGCTCACCACAGCCAAGCTAGGCCACCGGGACGGGACGCCTGCACAGCGCAGCACAGCTGGAGCCAGTACAGATGGCCGCATGGTAAAGACTCAGCGGGGCCCCTGTAGGCCCCTGTAGGCCCCCGGCCCCTCGCCTGCCGGCCCCTAGCCCACCATGACGGCCCATCCACCCCTGCCAGTTTAACAGGACTATCAACCCTTTCACATATACACATGCACCGCATACGTGGGGAAGACACATGTGGATATGTACAGACTGACACATGCAGGCATGCAGCACACAGACACACATTCACAAGCACAGGCGCACACATGCATACACACACACACGCACACACATTCACAAGCACAGGCGCACACATGCATACACACACACGCACACACATTCACAAGCACATGCATACGCAGGCACGCACACACACACACACACACACACACACACACACACACACACACACACACACACACACACACACACACACACACACACACACACACACACACACACACACACACACACACATTTGTATTTGCAAGCAGTGAACCCATGCTACCTCTCAATTGAAGCTAGAGTCACAGCAGGGCAGACATGGAGTTACTTTAGGCAAACATCAGGGCATCTCACAGTCACTTTCACAAGACAAGTACACATGGGAAAGGTATGGGATCACTCCCGCAAATATACACACAGAACATACTGTATTAAAATAACACTACTAATATACATCATTATCATCATCACATTTGTATTTGCAAGCAGTGAACCCATGCTACCTCTCAATTGAAGCTAGAGTCACAGCAGGGCAGACATGGAGTTACTTTAGGCAAACATCAGGGCATCTCACAGTCACTTTCACAAGACAAGTACACATGGGAAAGGTATGGGATCACTCCCGCAAATATACACACAAAACATACTGTATTAAAATAACACTACTAATATACATCATTATCATCATCATCGTCATCATCATCACAGCCATTAGTCATTAACAGTATTGCATTTTATTTGTTAGTATTGTTCTCATTGTTGTTGTTGTTGTGATTGTGGTTGTTGTTGATGGTGATGATGATGATGATGATGGTGATGATGATGATGATGATGATGATGATGATGATGAGGATGAGGATGATGATGATGATGAGAAGGAGGAGGAGGAGGGTGGTCATTAGGATGAGGATGAGTTTGATTTAAATGTTGCAGAGAGACACTTGCCCTGCAGTCAACATCCTAGCTTACGTTGAAAATGGGATAATTTCATGCGTATGCACATTATTGTAAACCAAGGGCCATGATTATTTCAAGTTCATATTCTCATTACCAATAGTGGCGCAGGCTGTGGCTCTGAAGTAAACTCACAAACCGAAACTGTCCCGCCAAATGAAGAGAGCCGTAAATGTCAATGGAGCGTCAACGCGCACAGCTCTCCCCCCCAGCGCAATGCGGGGGCGCCTTGCATGGTAGCAAAACAAACGTTTTGGATGGGAAACATTAAGGTCATATCTTTTGTTGGCCTTAGCAGGCCAGCCCAACCACGGAGATGCATTGAACGATCAGTCATCAGCACATTTTAAAAAGGACGTTAGGCGAAGCGGGAGGAATTATATAAAAATGTCGGTGTTGGGCATGAAGAATTAGGCATGATTTAGTCATCAGCTGAAACAACAGTGGAGAGATGTGTGTTGATAGATCACTTTAAGTAAGCGAGCTGATGAATGGGAGCGGTGATGTATGGCGCTAAACTCGCAGAGCATCAGTTGCGGATCAGTGACACTGCCACGGCTTACCTCATTTTTTAAAGGAGCAAAATATTATCCTTTCGAAGTGGAATGCTTACAGTGGTGGGCCCTCACAGAGACCACTGAAGTTGTTTTATTTTGTTTTGTTTATTTTTCTTTCAAGGGAACAAAAGGGAACAAAGCCAATTGTTCAGCAATGATCAGATCAGTAGTGGTGTGCATTGGCACTGCCCTCACGATTCGATTCGATTACGATTCGGGAGGTAGCGATTCGATTCGATTCGATTCGATTCAATTCTACGATGCATTGCAATGCATTACATTTCTACTGAAAGCAAAGCAAGTGTTTCATCAGTCGTGATGAGGCATTACAAGTAGTTAGATACAGAGCAACATTTTATTGGCTGTTTTCTGTATTAGTCTATCAGTTTTCAATGCTTTGAAGTGCTTTTATTTAATTTAACATTCATTTGCTCCTGAAATATCCACGGAAGTAATTAAAACTAAAACAAATTGCCGCATCGATTCTGGAACTTGCCGCATTGAATTGAATCGCCCATGCCCCGCATTGCATTGCATTGCATTGCCGAATCGATTATTGTTGACACCACTACAGATCAGTGACACTCCATCAGATATTTTGTGTGAAATGTGGCTATTTGGCATCAAGCACCAATACAATTTGAATACTGTAGACCCACCATGAGAACAGCATCTTCTATTTCATTTTAAAATAAATAAATAGAAATAAAATATAATAATAACAATAATAATAATAATAATAATATTAATAATAGTAATAATAATAATAATAATAATAATAGTAAAAATAGAATGAACTTGAATTTCAGTCAGACCTCCGCCAAAGAAGCTGTTTGATAGAATATTTGACTATGTTATACCCTAATTATTTATCAATTCTTTCTTATATGGTTTTGTGGGGTTAGAAACTGGAATGTGAAAATTTGCCCTATCCCACAATGGTGTAGAATCTGTTAAAAAAAATATATTGGATCCACATCGTGACCCGGATCACCACAATACAGTATTTAATCACTTATTCCTTTTGTCATTTCCGACAACTGAGTTATCCTGCTGACAGACAGACAAACAAACAGACAGACACAACTGAAAACACAACATCCTTGGTGGAGGTAAAAAGAAATGATAACAGTCCAACCACTTCAATACTTGTACAATTGTTCAATTATTCATTGAAGGGGGTAAAGCCACAAGGTGGCGGCAAATCAACAGATTTGAGATGTTAAACCTCTGCAACTCACAGGCCACCTGTTACAGTGTATCCTAGAAATGAAGCATTATTCCCACTCCTGGCCTATTCTGTTCCTGAATAACATGATCAGATATAATATTTAGTTGGCCTGAGTTTTCAGTAACAGAGCCAGAGAGCAGTAAACATTTCTTTGTAGCTTTTTAGTAAAGTAGTGCAGTATTTGTATGACATTTCAGTCTTTGTTTGGTACTGCAATTAGGGGAAGAGACCAGAGCAGTTTGCTTCAGTGATACCAGTTAAATCATAGTATGTTGCTCCACAGATCACAAATCCACAGACATTTTCTAACTGTCACAGCCTAGGTGAGTGAATACTAGTCCATCTTTAATGGTGGTTTAAGATGATTGCATTGAATGTAATCTCTTTTTATATTCTTGTCTGGCAGAGAAACTCTGCTGAGCTATTAACAAGATGGGTGTGAGTTATCCTTTAAAATGTATAGGCTGTGCGCTGGGTAGCTTTATCCAAAAGTTGGTTGTTTGACTGTTGTTTCTTCATTACCCAGCAGAGGGCCCCAGATGCCGTTCAAAGCTGCTGCAGCTGAACCACACTCCTATGATCTCTTCTGGTGAGCATTTAATTCGTAATGACTTCAAGCCAAACGTGTTAATGTTTGTTTGATTAAGACCTGTGGGCTATATGGTGGGTTGTATTAAAATATGCTGAAGGTATTTTTTCGGTGAGTGCTTATAAAAGCATATACCGGTAGATTACAAATACATATTCACATTGTGTATCATTTAAATATTTAAATAAAGAGAAAACATAATCTGGAATAATCGTATGACAATCCTAGTAGGCCTACATTACATTTACAATAGCAGACACTTTTATCCATCTTGTATTAAAGTAGCCATAGCCAACAGGAGTTAAGCGCATCACAATATTTCACAATGTTTGTAACATCACAATATTTGTAACATACTAGAAGGATCTCTCTCCCCCTCTCCTCCAGGCATAAACAGAGATGGTACAAAACAACAGACGCCTCAAACCCAAGCTCTGATGTACGGTACTACACTGCGGTGTGTCTGGAGGCTTGAGCGACAGAAACACAGACTGAGACACAGACACAGACGGCGGCAGTTGTTTGGAAGAGCTAAATGGCGCTCCCCAGGTGTCGTGCTAGGTGAGATCTCTGGAGGGTGAAGATAAGTGAGGCTTTCTTCACTTGATATTGATCTCTCGCTGCCACATTACTTTTATTGCTTCCACAGAAAAGAAACAGAGCGACTGACTGCGCTTTACTATCTGTGTGTGTGTGTGTGTGTGTGTGTGTGTGTGTGTGTGTGTGTGTGTGTGTGTGTGTGTGTGTGTGTGTGTGTGTGTGTGTGTGTGTGTGTGTGTGTGTGTGTGTGTGTGTGTGTGTGTGTGTGTGTGTGTGTGTGTGTGTGTGTGTGTGTGTGTGTGCCGGCCACTGTGCAAGTCAAAGTCAGTGTGTGTGTGTGTGTGTGTGTGTGTGTGTGTGTGTGTGTGTGTGTGTGTGTGTGTGTGTGTGTGTGTGTGTGTGTGTGTGTGTGTGTGTGTGTGTGAGAGAGAGAGAGACAGAGAGAGACAGAGAATGCATGCTTTTGTACACTGAAGCAAAATATTTATGCTATAATAGACTATCAGAAGTGTTTATTTACAGTCTTTCAAGGGTGTCTGTGTTTGTAGAAGCTGCTATTTTGAAGAAAAACACTCCACTACTGCTACATAGCTCTACATAACCATTAAAAGCAACTTCATCAACTCTCTAGTCTGGCAACAAAGAAGTCCAGCTGTTTACACCAAATTGCATAACTGATGGTAGAGAAATTGCTGGTATACAACTTCTCTGCACTGTGCAATGTTGTGTAAGCAGCTTTTTTTGGGGGGGGGGGTGGTGGTCTACAACTCCAGTGAATCACCTATCCACCTATCCCTGGTGAAACATTTTCAAGACCAAAAAAAGTCTAACTTTTTCGCTCCAGTCATGGCAGTCATGGGTAAGTGGTTAGGGTGTCAGACCTCTAGCCCAAGGGCCGCTGGTTCGATTCTTGGCCTGCCAAGATGGTGTGGTGGCGTAATTAACCTGTGCTCTCCACCGTCCTACTCCCCCTTGCACGGGTGAGGCAGCTATTGCTATTTTGTTGGGTGCAATCAGCGCTGTGTTCTGTGGAGTGCTGTGTCACAATGACAATGAGAGTTTCCATTGGCTGGCCCAATAGTTTTAAGCAGTGTTTAAGCAGTGTCATTTTCTACAGGAGTTCAAAGTTGTTCATACATTTAAAAAATTAAGTTGTTCATAGTCCATAATTGATTATAGTTAAGCTAATAGTTCTTCTTTCTTTGCAAGAAGTTGTTACGAGCTATTCAATATCATTGGCAAAGCCTATAACTCCACAACCAGCAATTATTTATTTGTATATTAGAACAGATATTTTCATCAAATATGCATGTGTTAGATGTCAACGTATGTTATTGGTGCCTTTTGCCATGTATTTGGCTGGGTTTTCACCTGATCACCAAGGAAATGTGGCACCCTATTAAACAAAGGTGCATGTAGTTCCTTTGCAGGCACCACAATTAACTCCTTCATCAGGCAGTAAATCTAGTGCGTTCTGTTCACGCTCACCCAAATTATGAACTATTTCCTGAACTATAGAATCAGGTACAACAGTGGCTTTAAGATTCCAAAAATGTATGCGGTTGGCAAATGTCACCCAACAGACTCATTGCATGAATTGAAATGAAATGAAAGTACCCTGGTCCACCAGGATTAGTACTGAGCACAGAGGCCTTGATACAGGTGTGCCATTCTTCCCACATCATAAAATTATAACAATATAAAGGCCATGCATTATTGTCTGTGAGGTATGACCTGCCTCCACAATTCTCTCTCACACTCACACTCTCTCTCTCTCACACACACACACACACACACACACACACACACACACACACACACACACACACACACACACACACACACACACACACACACACACACACACACACACACACACACACACACACACACACACACACACACACACACACACACACACAGAGTTTCTAACCTAAAAAATCTACCTGCCCATTCTCTCCCTCTGAGTTCTTACAGCACAGACACGATTGAGTGACCTCAGATTTAACTAGATAGACTTGATAGACTGTATCGAAAGAACATATTTCAGACAACCTCAATAAGCCTTTTCATTCTCATACATTCATACCTGAGACCATTCAACCAGTTTTTGTTGATGTCTCTCAACATTTAAAAGCATTTTTAGCAATGCTGGGACGGTAAAAGTTGAAGGCAAAACATCTACCATGCCTTACTTCCCTCTACCATGCATCTGCTCTCCACACAGGTGGTTTTTCACTGGCACATCTCCCTAGGATCCGCTGGCTGAATGAATGGGCTGGAACAAACATGTTGCGTAACTTTTCTTTTCTAAAATCCAGGATGTCTACCTCTGATGTCTACCACTAGTGAGTTCTGTTCTCTTCTTTTCTATGAATCCCACACATAGAGTCAAGCTTCATTGTATTGCATTTACTGTATGGTGGCTGTGTCGTCAAAGCATTGGTCACAATACCTCTTCACTGACACTAACCTCGGGGAGAGTTCAAGAAACAAAGAAATGTGATGTTTGGTCGCCGGTCATGTGCAGCACAGGGATGGTGTGTAGGATGTGTGGTCACTGGTCATGCAGAGACTGTTCACAGCCAAACGACATGTCTGAGTTGGTGAACACCCACTGATCGATACACCCCCTCGAGATACCCCTCTCTCATCACTCAAAATTATTCCATTGATCTTCCAAAGCCTTGCCAAAACTCGTAATCCTAGTCATCCTTCTCTCTCATCTGTCCGTGTGTCCCTAGTATGGTTCACGACAAGTAAAATGTACATCATAGTATGACATAAGCCTGAGGGAGACAAAAACATGCCCAGATGCACACGGAAACAACAACACAATGCGTCCTCTCCAAACAGGGCTGGGGTATTCTGGGGTAGGTGTTGTGTGGTGTATGAGATGATGTGAAGAGCTCTTTTCCAAAACGCTATATCCACCATTTTTGACTTTTTGCATTTTAATATTGGAATTGACTTATAAGTAGTCCTATCATCTATGTGTAAATTCTTGCCATTCAAATGTTTTGAGAACATGCTTTTTAAACCTCTATAAAATGCATTTTGTAATGCAATTCAATGGAATGTCCAATGCAAAAATGTCAATTTCCCAACATTCTATAAAATGGACATATCTCATTTTGGAAAAGAGCTGTTCATGTGTCCTTCGTACCTTCAGGGAGAGTTCAGGGAAGAAAGAGGTGATATTAGGTACCGGTTCATTTGCAGCAGGGAGAGGAGTTGTCACAGAATGTGTGGTCACAAGATTGCGCAATTAAAAATACATATCAAAAGTTCATGAACAGCCCTCTAATCAATCGACTGCAGTGACAGTCCCATTCCCATCACTTACAATTATTTAAATTGATTTTCCAAAGCCTTACCAAAACTTGTCACCCATGTCATCCTTCTCTCTCCCTTCACTGGCGTTATGGTGTGTCCCTAGTAAGGTTTCAATTAGTAAGGTTGGTGTCACAGTCAACTAGTGATTTGTCTAATGAGCACAAGAGGATGGACTGACATGAGGCTAAGGGAGACAAAAACAAGCCCATATGTGCCAGGAAACGACAACAATGCAACAACAAAAACAATCCTCTCCAAACAGGGGTGGGGTATTCTGAGGTAGGTGCTGTGTGGTGACGAGATGATGGGTGCGTTCCAATATGCGACCTTGTTTCCTGTCAGCCTGATCTCCAAAAATTCTGTGCTCCTGGATACGGATGTTAAGGACACGAAATCCGTGTCCAGGAGCACGGATTTTGCCAAAATTCCGTGCTCCTGGACACGGAATTGTTTTCCGTGCTCCTGGACACGGAATTGTTTTCCGTCATGGGCACACGGAAGTGCATTCTATAGGCTATTACCACAGCACTGTGTTAACTCTATCATTAGAAATGCTAATACCAAATGCTAATCCTAAACAAAATAATGCTATAGCAATTTAAGTTGTGCCCTGACCAAAACATTTCCTAACCTTAACCTGTCATTAAAGACATATTTTTGAGAAATGCATTTTCCAGCTGGTTGCTAGGCTCAAATTCATATAATGAATGAAAGAAAACTATCTGTACCCAGACCAAAACAATCCCTAACCCTAACCTGTCAGTAAGAAATGTTTTTTTGAGAAAAAATATTTGAAATTAGGAAAATCCTGAGAAAGCACAAGACTGTAGAAACATAGAGCTGTGGAAGTATAGAGAGAGCACTTCTGTGTGTCCATCACAGAAAATAATTCTGTGTTCAGGAGCACGGAATTTTGGCAAAATCCGTGCTCCTGGACACGGATTTTGTGTCCTTAACATCCGTGTCCAGGAGCACAGAATTTTTGGAGATCATGTTGGTCCTGTCCTCCACTTGTGCTTGTGGCCTCGTACCAGGACACAATATGTCATGATGACATCACTGACACCAGCATTATATTTCAATATCTCGCAAAAGCTCGATTGTAAAGTAATTTTCTCATTTGCAAACTGGATGGTGAATTTTTATTTTTATTTTATTTTACCTTTATTTAACCAGGGAAATAAAATCACATTGAGAATAAAATTCTCTTTTATGACATAAGAATGAAGAATAGTCCCCTAAAAAAATGTTTTGGCTAGGCTGACAGTGGGGAAACTTTATTGTTTTCTCCACGGAGGTGGGGCCAGCAGGTGGGGCGAGACCACAAGCACAAGTGGAGGACGCAGTGTCCTTTGTAGCTCCAGGGAGAGTTCAGGGAACTAATGCCTCTTTTGCACTGCCGGTTTTCTGATAGGCCTACAGCGCGACTCAGCTGTCACTTTTTGCTCTTCGATTGAGCTGTGTCGTGCACAATTTGAAAAGCATAAAGTGGCGGCCGAGTCGCGCTGTGTCGAGCTGTAGGCCTACCAGAAAACCGGCAGTGGAAAAGAGGCATAAGAGGTGATGTTGGGTACCGGTTCATACTCAGCAGGGAGATGAGTATAGAAAGTGTGGTCATGACGAGACCCACGCTCATCACTTACAATTATTCAATTGATCTTCCAAAGCCTTGCCAAAACCATGTAATCCTCGTTATCCTTCTCTCTCCTCCGTCCTTGTGTCCATAGTATGGTTAACAACGTTATGATGGATGTCTGATTTGTCTAATGAGCACAAGACGATGAGATGAAAAGAGGCTGGAAAAGGAGAAAAAAGGAGAAAAAACAAACTCAGATGCGTGAGGAAACATCAACAGTGGGCACTCTTCAAACAGGATTGAGGTATTCTGAGGTAGGTGCTGTATGGTGACGAGATTTCAAGTCCTCTGGGAACACCTCCTCCAATGCATTACATGGTTTGTCTGCAATCAACAGTCTCCCATCCCCCAAGTGTGATGAGTCTTTGATGCCTGCATCGTCACGTCATTTTGTCCCACTTGTTTCTCTAAATGAGCGGGAGGGGGCATCAAATGAGGAAACAAGCCAAAAAGTTGGAAAAGAAATAATGGAATTATGAAAGGATGCAAAAGAAAGAAGTAAAGGATGGAAGGGAAGGCTTGATTGATTGACTGATGAAAAAGAAAGATGAAAGGACAGCGGGGATAAATGAAGAATTTATATGCACCCCGTGTACTATTGTCTGTCCTCTGACAGCGGCAACACAATAGCTTAGAGGCCGTTTAATAAACACAGCTGGCTGCCAGCCTTGTTGTTCTGCTTTATTCACATGACACGGATGATGAAAAGGTAACTTACGCAAGTCACGCTTATATTTACCAATCCCGTCCCCGCAGTCTATAAAAACCTAAATTGTCAATTTGGACGTTTTATATGAAAAGGGTGTCTCTGGTGAACCTCCTGTGCTTTGGTGCATTCTTCTTAACATTGCCTTTTGTCTACAGGCAGGAGAGAGAGAGAGAGAGAGAGAGAGAGAGAGAGAGAGAGAGAGAGAGAGAGAGAGAGAGAGAGAGAGACTGGGCTGGGTAACACAGAGGGGCCAATGGGGCCAGTTGGGCCCCTGGGGAGGCCTTTGCATTGTGCCGCAGTGATTGGATTATTTACAACAGTGGCTGTAACTGCTCTCCTGTTAACCTGAACGGGGCCAAAGCTGAGCCAAGGGGGCCCCATAACCCGGTCCTCGCAGTCAACACAGTCACCAGGGGCCAGCATTTATAGTTTGGGCATGGGTTGGTGTGTGTGTGTGTGTGTGTGTGTGTGTGTGTGTGTGTGTGTGTGTGTGTGTGTGTGTGTGTGTGTGTGTGTGTGTGTGTGTGTGTGTGTGTGTGTGTGTGTGTGTGTGTGTGTGTGTGTGTGTGTGTTTGTATCTGTATGTCTGTGTGTGGGTGGTTGTAGCATGGTTCGAAAAAGCTTCAAGAGTGGTGAGTGGAGTTGGGGAGTAGCGGGTGTGTGTGTGTGTGTGCGGGTGTGTGTGTAGGGGGTGGATGGAAGGTGAAGGTGACATGCTACCCATAAGGCACTGGGGTGGCTGTAAAAACAGTAAATCATGTGGCCGGGGCGGCTTGCCACCTGCCTTCAGGAATCACAACACACCTGTCAAGGTGTCATGTTGATGAATGTGCCATTAGACTGTGATTTCAAAACAAAAAAATAAATAAATAAAACATAAATAACTAAATAAATCAAGAAAGAAACAACAAGCAACTGCCCAGAAGCCCTGGTCTCTGATGGCAGCATCAGAAATGCCTGACACCATTTGGTGTTTTTGAAAAGAGCGTAACACCGAAACACTAAGGCGTGCGCACATACTCACACACACACACCAAATGAAGTGATATTTCATTTGCATGAAATTTCTTTGTTCCGTTCAAATATGCAATTTTGCAGTAGATTTGAGTTGTCGTCTGCAGGCATCCCCCTCCTCTCCCTACAGGGAGGCAGCCTGAGGGACAGGTAGCACTGTTAGGAGTCACCTCAGCCATCCCTCTCAGACACCAGACTCTGACAGACACACAGATAACACATATCTTCTAAAGACAAAGAAAGAAAGAAAGAAAGAAAAAAAAAAACTGAACTCCCTGTCGCCTTGTCAACCTCGGCTGTCTCCCTTTCTCCCTTTGCCAACTGGCTGGTTGTTTGGCTGTTAAATTGGCCGGCTCATCCTGGCACCAGGGATGAGTAAAAGCAGGCCGGAGGGGGAGAAGGAGAGAACAAGCGGAGAGGAGAGGAGAGGAGAGGAGAGGAGAGGACAGAAGAGAAGAGAAGAGCACAGAACAGGAGATGAGAGTATGAGTGGAGAGGAGAGGAGAGGAGAGGAGAGTAGATAGAGGTGAAGAGAGGATGGTGAGTGGAGAGGACAGGATGATAGAGGAGAAGGAGAGGAGGACAGGAGAGAGGAGGAGAGCACAGAACAGGAGATGAGAATGTGAGTGCAGTGGAGAGGAGAGTAGATAGAGGTGAGGAGAGGAGGATGGTGAGTGGAGAGGAGAGGAGAGAAGAGTAGGCGAGAGGGGAGCGGAGAGGGAGAAAGCGAGAAGAGAGGAGAGGACAGGAGAGGAGATAGAGGCGTGGAGAGGAGGGTGAGTGGAGAGGACAGAAGAGGAGAGGAGAAGAGAGTATAGAAGGCGAGAGGGGAGGGGAGAGAGGAGAGGAGACTTTTGATGGATCGCTCGACTTCCCCTGTTTTCAGAGGCATGGCTGGTGATGAATAGCGCGGCGCGGCGGGGAAAGACACCGGCTGGCCGCCGAGATAAGCGGCCTACACAAAGAGCAGCGCCACCGACTGCACTGCCTTCATTAACCTCAGCTGCACTCCAGGACCCAGGAGGTGGGAGAGGAGAGGACGCTGGCCCCCGGGCACTCTCGCTCTCTTTTACTCTCTCTCATATTGTCTTCCTTTCTGTCTACCTGTCTCTCTCTCTCTCTCTCTCTCTCTCTACTGTACTCCCACGTTCTCCATTTCTCTCCCTCATCTTTAGCTATACCTTATACCTCTTAAACACAAACAGAGCCTCTGTATCTCTCTTTCTCTCCCTCTCTCTCTCTCTCTCTCTCTCTCTCTCTCTCTCACGATCCCTCTCTCTCTCCAATGACACACACACACAAATACACAATGAATGGGAATCCTCACACCTAGTAATTCAGTGTCACTGCCAGTGCAGCACAATGCTTAATGGTCATTGGAGAGGGGAGGTGGAGAGTAGGTTCAGGGAGTTTGAGGTTGAGGTTGTAGGTAAGTGGTTACAGAGTTCCCAAAAGCTTATTTACATTTCCCCTCGTCAAGTCAAGTCAAGTTTATTGTCAATTTCTTTACATGCACTGGTCATACAAAGAATTTGAAATTGCGTTTCTTGCATGATGCAACGCTTAGAAATGAACTCATAGTTCATTTCAGAGAGATTTGGAGTCAAATGTTCTTTGGCAGCAAGTGGTTGGTTTAAACTTTATAGGTATATGTTTTCACTTTCTCATCTTGAGGTAACATGGCGTGGCAATAAAGACCGCTACGTGACCTTTTCGTTTTCTGCGACTCTCCAGAGGGTCTGTATTGTATATCTCTGGGACGCTCTCCAGTTGTGTTGCTCAACACACACAGGGCTGCGGACCATCGAGGTAAGATTTACCACACATACTACATCAGAGGTTGTTTTATGCCTTTGGCTTTTTTTAGGAGCTCAGCTTGTTTTAGATTTACAGATCGGCGGTAAACAGAGAGCCAAAAAAGATACATAGGGTGAGGGTGAAACGTACAAATCATAAGGAACATTCTCAAGCCTAAGCTCGCGATACGTGCATAACTTCTCCGTCCTTGCGGTGAAACTCCTAGATAAGCCCCTGCTGAGGGAAGACGTATAGTTTGCTTGCTGGCTTTTATTGACTGCCAGGCCGCCAGGTCCAGCCCATTAGCTGACAAGGCCAGAGAGCTCAGAGAGTTCAGAGAGCTATAGAATACAACCTGGAGGCACGGCCGCCTATACACACTGTCCTGTACATGCATATGTTGTCAGGTGATGTAGCACACAGACACAGTGCATCAGAGCAGTGAGTACAACCTTCACATTGCTGCAGGTTTGTAAGTTTATCTCTTCATGGGACAACAATAAATAGTCAATGCACAGCTTATGTAACCATTTAAAATGTATTGTTCTCTCAAAATAAATCAAATTGCAGCCATTGATGCGTCATCATCTGGCAACAACAGTGACTACACCCATATTTAATCTGCTACAGGTTACATGTTGACATGCATGTTTCTTTTGGTGAACTTCAGCTTCCCTTGCACACACACACACACACACACACACACACACACACACACACACACACACACACACACACACACACACACACACACACACACACACACACACACACACACACACACACACACACACACACACCTTATCATCACAGTGTCAGGCTCAAATTAGGAGATTTTTAGAAGGTGTGTGTGTGTGTCTGTGTGTGTGTGTCTGTGTCTGTGTCTGTGTCTGTGTGCGTGTTGTGCATGTGCAAGACCTAGGCTGCGTTGGAAAGATTCACACTTTTCAAACTGCCTGGGTTGGAATTGATCAACTGATCTGAACAGTTATGGAAATCCTTTAGGACTCCATCTTCATGCAAAATATGCTACACCTAAATGTGCTGAAAAGCTGGAATTTAACAGTATAGTAGATCAATGGAATTTATCTGATTTGTTCGATCACATTGCACAACCATAGTGTGCTTATGTCATCAGCACCTCTCCGTGAAGTAATGTTATGTAAAACACCTCTTTCCCCTGTGGTAAATGTAGTCAGATCAATAGCAACGTGTACTACCTCTGCATGAGGTAATGTTATGTAAAACACAAATATATATATTTTTTCTATAGCAAATGTACTTACATCAATTGCAGCAGTGCAAATGAATCCCCCTGTGGAGGGTTTGGATTGGAAACATGTGTGCTGGACACAGGGCCGCTGACAGCCTTGATTGGACCCGGGACAAAAACATCTGATTTAGGCCCCTTCATCAGTACATACAACGCAATGAGGACCCAATTATGGGCCCCTCCTCTCCCTGGGCCAGGGGCAACTGGCCCCTTTGCCCCCCACTGTTGGCTTCCCTGGTTGGACGTGATGTGATGCAAGAGCTCCCTTTCTGAGGCTCTCTTGCCCCCCCTCGGCTGCAAAAATAGAGGCACACCCAGCGCCTCTTCCATCATGGTCAACTCCCACTGCACTGCCAGACAGACATTAGGCCGCGGCAGAAAAGTTTGTGCTGCTGCACACAACTTGGCACGTCTGATGATGCCGTCCGATGTTTTCATCTTGCAAGTGTAGTGCATGTTCGTGTGTATGAGTGTGAGTGTGGATATACTGAATGTGTGTGTGTGTGTGTGTGTGTGTGTGTGTGTGTGTGTGTGTGTGTGTGTGTGTGTGTGTGTGTGTGTGTGTGTGTGTGTGTGTGTTTGTGTGTTTGTGTGTGTGTGTGAGAGAGAGACAGAGAGAGAGAGTATGTGTGTCTGTGTGTGTCTGTGTGAGTCTGTGCACAATTTCAACCTGCCACCACCTGTGTAGTTCCCAGTGTTTATGGTGTTTCATATACGTACGAATCCAAAGCTCACACGCCGTTACTTGAACTGCAAGGCGTTTTTTTCACTCTACACATTTGTATTATTTCCAGATGGCCTTGTTATAGTAAATCCATGTGCCGTGTTACAGACACATGAAATATTGAACATCGCAGCCATGGGGTCTTGCATGGAAATATATATGGCATGTTCTGGTATTTATTGTGGGATGAGTGCACATCCAACACACCCTGATGGAAATGACAAGGGCTCGCCCCCTCGAAAAAACGAACAAATTTCGAATTGAAATTCGCCGGCGCAATCATATCAGCGAGGCTGAGACAACAACACATGACGTTTGCCAGATCGTATCTAGAATATCACAGCGGTTGTATAATCTGAACAAATGCGTCGGCCCCTTGTGAGTCTGCTGCAATCGCTCACAATTACAAACATCTGTGGCGATGGCAGTCGGGGGAGGGGGAGGGGATGAGGCAGTTGCACTTTGCAGGCTGACATCAGGACATGTGGAATGGATGACAAATGTATTCGTAAATGCATTATAGGCAATGGCCTGAGCTGTAACTCTCTCCATTGGGGAGACATGAGCTAGAGCTCGTGTCATGGATAAGGCTTGGTTTGAGTGAGGATCATCATGTTTTCTTTCTGCATGGCCATGTCTGAGGCATGACCACAATTGCTGCATACAAGGTCAGCATTGTCTATACAGCTGATTATTGATGAATCTTGGTCCATTTTGAATCTAATTCGAGTAAATGCTCTTCAATGCTCTACAGTAAATGCTCTTCAAAACTCATCTCAATTAGATTTTCCAACAAATTGCCTGTTTGCTCATTTTTCTTCTACATGCTATGTCATGTGCTGTGACCATTTGGTATATTTTTCAGAGCTTGTTTACGTCAGTCTGATGGTATTATTTTTTGATAATCAGTATGGTGTATGGTTCCACTTCTTGCTAACAAAAATGGCAAAAACGGGGGATAGGATTGGAGTGCCTTTCCACTTCTGCACATTTTAGCCATGTAAGAAACAGTGGCGTCATCAACTTCATTACGCCAGTTGTGACCCTCATCCCTGCCACATCTCTGCCAACTGCCTCGATTATTTCTTCTGTCTTTAGGAAAGTTAAAATGAAAAGAAAAAAAAAACATTTCAANTTTTATCCACAGAAATGGCAGCTATCTATGGTGGATCTCCATAGGACCCCATTCATTCTGACGGACTCTGCACTCAACCATGAGCGCCACCCTAGAGTGCAGTACCATGCGGGAAAAAGTCGCCCACTTTCATTGAACCTCTCCGATAATATGTTGTTGGACCACCTTAAGGTTTGATTTTGATCTAGTGTTGCATTTTGAGCGCTGTGCAAAGTTTGAACAATGTACATCTCCAGCACTTTCCAAAGGTCCTCAATAAGGTTGAGCTCTGGGCTTTGGTGGCCAATACAATTTGTAGCAATTATCAGAGAAGGTCTAGTAAGAGAACGGAATCTACCATTGACTCCCATTGTAGCCCCGTTGGCGAACACAACCAAGTGAAAGATGAATGGGAGCCTATTGGGCTAAATGGCTCAGCAGGGATTTGTGACGGTTCTGTTCTCTGGTTTGTAAAGATGTGTGCACACTGCACATGCTGTACCTCATCATGGAAGTTGTATTAGAAGTGAAGTTAAATGTTCCTTGTATGACTTTGTTCTCCCAAATACTTGTTAGTTTTGTCCTGCAACACGCTAGCATTCGGCTAATACCGGCTGGCTGAGGAATCTCTGCGACTATTTATGACCAGAGCTGACGAGAGACGTACTCTGACTGATCCTCGCAGAGACATCTACGGTCACACACCTCAAAACCCCCCACCACCGTCCAACATGCTAATTGAAGGTGCCCAAATTCTTAAGGATGAGCGCTGTCATTTCCTTTACCCTCTTTACACTTACCGCTTTTCCACCACCTTAAATGCAATAAATAACAGGTGTCCGCAACAATCCAAACACAACTTAAACACATCGACATCTGAAGTCAGACTTAAAACTACAAAACAAATGGCGAAGTGCCGTAAAGTCGATTGTCACGTGTTGTGTCATTGCTATGGTTTAAATAAGGGTAATTTTCAAGAATCTAACCGCAGAAATACACCAGCGGCGATCTGAGCGAGGCGAGCGACGGAAGTAATTGACTTTGTATTGAGTCGCGCGACAAAAGCGATTCTGGAGACTAGAGCGATTTGCGCGACGAGCGCGACAGTTTGAAGTTGAAATCTTTTCAACTTTCTATGACGCGGTTCGGCGACAAGCCGCGACAGCCAATGACTGTCAGTGACCACAGCCAATGGGAATGCTTGAATGCTTTGCCTTCTGCCTGTACGGACATACTCTAGTCTCCTCAATCGCTCGTATCGCTTGCTGCTGCACTCTGTCGCTTGAATCGCATCGCGCCTGGTCTATTCGCGCGGTAACACTTGACAAGATGCAAATGTGTCGGCAAATGCTTTCACTTACTCCTGTCTATCGAACGCGACTTCATTATTTCCAGGGAAAAAATTACACGGGCAGATACAATTATTAGAAGCATACAGCCCCATTGGGACCCATTCATTATTTACTTGGCTGCGAGAACATAGCTGCAGGGCCACTCCTGGCCACCAGCCTGTGATACTTCTCTTACGTTAGACATTCTCTGCAATTGCTTGCTTCTCCTATTGGTACGTTCATATTAAAAGGTGACAATGCCAACTCGTGGGCTCAAATTTTGAAAGCATGGTTCAGGGAGTGTGAGACATATAGTATCCTTTTCACTCATGGATTGGCCACACAGAGTACAGACTTCAACCTCAGTGACAGTCTTCAGAATGTGCTGCAGAGGGCTTTACGCAGACTCTACAGACACTACCATCATCAATTCAAGATCATGGTGAAAATTCAATGCAACACTAGAAAGAATCCAGACATCGCAGAAGTTTAATGAAACAATACAACATCGAATGTGTGGCATAATCAAAGTTAAAGACAGTCCAACAATATTGTGTGGTATTTACTTTTGATGGCACTTTTTTTGGCTGCGCTGTGTATATTATTGCTACTTTAACTAACACTTACCTGTTTTAGAGAGATACTGAGAGTTTGAGAATTATCTCAGAAACGTGTGCTATTGCCATTAGTCGCATGGCACACTGCACACACACACACACACACACACACACACACACACACACACACACACACACACACACACACACACACACACACACACACACACACACACACACACACAATTAAATACTCAATTTCGTTTTACATGTTAACAAAAGCACAGCACAAAAAAAGTTTCGGACAACTCGGGAGATAAGTGAAATGCATTCTCCGGCTTCTTCTTCCTCCTAGTTTTAAATTACCTACTTGTTTTGCAGACCACCCCGAGCTAATTGCAATTTCATGCCTTCAGGATGGAGCCCAGTCCTTCGTGGACAGATAACACAAATTCATTTAGACATTTATTTAGTTCCCAAACACCTGTGGAGTCCAGGACTTCTGGTATCCTCACCTCCTCTGTGTATTTCTTCAGTGTGCGCACCGTCTCGCTGGATATCAGGCTCCACAGCATCAACACTCGAAATCCCTTACTTGCCTTCATCAGGGCCGGATTAACGTACAGGGTGGATATGGCTGCAGCCGAGGGGCCCCCACCAGCTAGGGGGCCCCCAGTTGGCCAAGGGGGGGATCCAGAACAG
>NC_085878.1:14195739-14225739 GCF_034702125.1 Engraulis encrasicolus
TGTCAACACATTAAGGGATTTGTCTCTTATAAATGTCATCCTTTAATCTAAATTAGAATTTCTCCTCATTACAGGCATTAAGCATGTTACAGGCATGAGAGACATGTAATGAGAAGTCCTATTGAGTCCTAATGAGACGTACACACTGGTATTCATGATGTTTACTGTAATTTGATTGAATTCAGTATTTGCACCTGTTATTTCTTAACAGGTGCAGGTGTTAAAGGGACACTGTGTGAGATTTGTAGTTGTTTATTTCCAGAATTCATGCTGCCCATTCACTAATGTTACCTTTTTCATGAGTACTTACCACCACCATCAAATTCTAAGTATTAATAATGACTGGGAAAATTGCACTTTTCATACATGAAAAGGGGGATCTTCTCCATGGTCCGCCATTTTGAATTTCTAAAAATAGCAATTTTTTGCTGCAAAAATGACTCAACTTGGACCATAATAGAAAATATTTGTTTATGACTTAGAAAACTTTCATGTAAAGATCCATTTTGGCAATTGGCAGTCCAGTTTTAATGAGCAGCAGTTGCAGTACCCTTTTTGACCATTTCCTGCACAGTGTTTGTTTAATGTTACTGTCACTGTTTCTAATCTTCAACTCTCTCTCTCTCTCTCTCTCTCTCTCTCTCTCTCTCTCTCTCTCTCTCTCTCTCTCTCTCTCTCTCTCTCGCATCACCCACTGCTGCTATCAAGACGTCTTCATCTTTCTTTCTTTCTTTCTTTCTTTCTTTCTTTCTTTCTTTCTTTCTTTCTTTCTTTCTTTCTTTTCAACATCATTCACTCTTTTACTTCACTCTACTGTATATGTCTCTCATTTTCTTGCTTTCTCATTCCCACTTTCTTCCTCTGTATCTGGTATCACAATTGTCCGAATATATTTAAAGCTATGAATACTGTCTGGCGTGTGTGTTTGTGCATCACTGGCATAATTTGCCCACCCAATCAATTATGGATAGTTCCACGAGTTTTTAATCTTTTCCATATTAAACGTCAAATTACAAAAGTGTTTTTTGTCCAACACAAAACAATGCATTAGAAATACACACAGCCCCTTGCTCTCCCCTCAAACTGACGGCGAAACAAAAAGAGGAGGATGCAACGGCGTGATCTTTTGAGCAAACAATTAAGCCTTTCAAGAACATCAGCAGCAACTCTATTATCCTCGCCGGCTGCTGTTTGCTCAGAGGGTCGGCCTGAGCCAAGTCATTAGGAGGCTGAGCCGGGACATAAATTGTCTGGCCAGCGCCATCGCCATCTCCCTCCCGAAACTTTAGATAAGCAACTTCAGAAACTTCCACTGGAATGCACACGGCCACACAAATGCGCAAACACACATACAGTATGTATCCATGCACAAACCCATACACATACACACCGGTAGAGAAAAATTTCTCTAACACACACACACACACACACACACAAACAAATGCAGGGACACACCCACACCCACACACACACAGACGTGCGCACACCCACGGCAGGAAAAGCATTTGCGGCAGTAAATGAATCAAGGCTGCATTGGCCACTACTGGCTAAGCACAGAGGTGATGAATCATATCCCATCTACACTCATCATGCAGTGACTCATTTTATGAATGACTTTTATGCCAGTGCTATGACAAATAAGCTCAAACTCTGATGGTGTGTGTGTGTGTGTGTGTGTGTGTGTGTGTGTGTGTGTGTGTGTGTGTGTGTGTGTGTGTGTGTGTGTGTGTGTGTGTGTGTGTGTGTGTGTGTGTGTGTGTGTGTGTGTGTACAACACCAATCTACCTTTCTTGAGGCCACTGCTATTGGAGCACACCCACATGCTGGGGCCCTCGCCCTTTTGCTGAGGTACTCCTGTTGTTACTGGTAAAAGTGAAAGTGTAAAAACACTGACAGGTTAGGGTTAGGGGTTATTTTGGTTTGGGCACAGTTAAGCATTCTTTAGCTATTGTTAGGGTTAATATGAATTGAAGGGCCCAAAAAGATAGGACGGGCCCCACAAAGATATTAAGGTTGGGCTGTTTGTGTGCGTGTGTGTGTGTGAGAAAGAGAGAAAGAGAGAGGGGGAGGGAGAAACACTTTAAAACACTTTCAAATTCTGGTGGTGGTGGTGGTGTGTGTGTGTGTGTGTGTGTGTGTGTGTGTGTGTGTGTGTGTGTGTGTGTGTGTGTGTGTGTGTGTGTGTGTGTGTGTGTGTGTGTGTGTGTGTGTGTGTGTGTGTGTGTGTGTATGTCAGTGCGCACATGCTTGCTTCTGTATGTGTCTGTGTGTCATCGTCTGTGTGTGTTCACTACACCAATCCTACTTCCACGTATGTGCATGTGTGTGCGTGTGTGTGTAGGCCTGTGTGTTTTTGTGTGTGTGTCTGCCGTCATGCGTGTGTATGAGTGTGTCTCTGCGTTTACGAGTGTGTGTGCTTTTTTCTGAAATGCATGTGCCGTTTTTTTATGCCCGCAAGCACATTTTCAGCTCTTCCGACATATGGTAAAGGTCAAGCTTTTTTTTAGGCCTAAACCGTCAGCCCGTTGTTGTGAGAGTGTAGCAGTGATTAATGCCAGGAAGGAAAGCTCTGTTCTCATGGAGCCTGATGTGCAAACACACACACTGTACCCATACACACATTGTGTCATTTGTTTAGTTTACTGTAACAGAGCAGTAAAATACCATCCAGAAAGTGAGTGGTCTCTGTACCGTACTTGTTCGTGACGGACATCGAAACATCAAAATGCCCTGGATAGTCAGAATTACTGCAACAGTTACATATACAAATAAGGATTTATGTGAAGAACACGAAACAGCCACAAAAACGCAAAACAGGCACAAAAAACGTTTGCATACAATGCAAAAACGCTAAGCACACTCATGCACTGACCATTTTCTGTTTGGACTAGTGGTTGCTTGAGCAATACTTTATAAACATTTTAACATAAACTTTTGTCTATGTTTATGAGCTGGGTAGTTGCGATTTGAACCCTCTGTGAGCATTGTATTTCCCTTGTAAAGCTATTCCTCGGAGAGCAGCAAGGATGGATTACTGCACGGGCCTATCGGGCCCAGGCCCAGGGGCCCAAGAGTCAAGGGGGCCCTGAGGCCCAAGTCTCTATATTTCCATTCTCATACTGCGTTAAAAGCACACTTTTACTAACTATGTCTTCATATTGTCTCGGGATAAAACCCTGAACCCCGAACAATATAGGGTCTCTAAGATCTGGTCTAAAACCCTAGATGTTTTGGTAAAGGAACCATACCCATAGAGGGGGGCCTTTGTTGTAGTTTTGCCCAGGGGCCCACAGACTCGTGATCCGTCCCTGGAGAGCAGGCTTGTCTCGCATACAAAAAATGCCCCTGTATGCTACTGGTTGAAGCTGTGGACCCATAATGCACACTGTTCCAACAGTAAAACGCTGTAATAATCTGAAAAGTTACCATTGTACTACACTACTATGACATAAAACGGGGCCTTTAGTGATGCATGCAACTTGGTAATTGCCATTCTGATAACAGCAAATGTATAACGCTGTGTCTTATCAGGTGACATGACTATTCTATGATTCTATTCTATTCTACTGTATGTATTCTATCATATATTTTACCCTTGAATTCCAACCGATATCTCGCAGTGTCATGTTCACAGTGTCACTACTTGTGGACGAGGTGATGAGATCATGTGTAGCACCCCCCAGGACGCCGCCTGCATTAATAAATCAGGAGTCGTGCAGATGATCTGAAAGGGGTTTGTTTCATCTCCAGAAAGAGAGGGAGAGGCAGGGGAGATGGAAATAGGCCTTATCACAGCGTGAGGTGCTGGGGAAGTAGCTGGTGGTGTCACAGACAAGAAGGAGGGGCAAGGAAAGAAGAAATATTGGAACGTGATGGTGTGGCAGGGAGTTAATACCTACTATGTTTCAGCCTTCTGCCATCCTTCAATGTAGGTTGTGCACATTCCTGACAAACTCTAAAGTTATTCCACAATATTTTTTTATTGCCAATGGTCACATCAGAAGGCATAATAATGTTAATACATAGGCCTACTGTTGGTCTTTCATGTTGTGATGCTACAGTGTCTAAATCAAGTCAAGTCAAGTCAGCTTTTATTGTCAGTCAGTTTTTTTCCTATGCACAGATCATACAAGGAAATCGAAATCATGTTTCTCTCTCTCTCTTTACCATGAAAGGACATAGACATACACAGGACTGACATTTACAAAAGCTAAATGCAGCTTTCTGCCGATTTCTGAAAAGACATCATCACAACATCACCGCTCTGCATATTGCTAATTTCCAAGACAGATTTAGACTTGGTCATTGCTAAATTAGTAAATTACCAGCAAGCATGGCTCTGCTTTGATGAATGATGCAGGTGTTTCCTCAGAGTGCCTTCTCCACACGAATCCATATCTCCATTTGATAAATGATGCAGCTATCAGCTGGTAGGGGTGATGACCTGCTAAGCATTGGGCTTTATGACTATTTAATATGCATTAAAATAGTCTCAGCTTCTTTGCTGTTTTGCTACTTTGCTCTTCTTCTCCCAACATAGCTTGCTTTCAACCTCAGCTTGACTCCACCACCATACAGTAGCTTGTCTTCCATAAATTAATGGAAGGACCTCAGCTCCCCTCCACTCACTTGCATGTACAGTATTTTCGCCCCTGGAATGTGGGAAATAAAGAGAGACACGTCCTCAATACTAGACGGGGGTTTTGTTCATCCTTGTGATATTGGCTGGAACAGTTGGGACCTGACTCAGTGAGGAATCCATTAAAATCTGGCAAGTAGGTGTGGGGTTGAAACCGAACCAACCTACACTGAGAGCCATTCATCACTTTTTAAATCGAGAGAACAGAGTAGAGAGAACAAGAGTTCTCTCTCATGAGTAGAGTGAACAATAAACATGTTGAATTGAAAAATAGAATAAATTAAAAGTAGAGAGAATTTCTTTTTTTCATCTTAAATTTAACACAAGTAGCAGCGCATGAATTTTAGTTCTGTATAGGTAATTGAATGCACTATATTATAATGTTCCAGCCCCGCAATTATATGCAAAGCAGCACATGCCTCTGTCACAAGCCAAGTCAGTGAACATTTTTATTGAATACATTTCCACCAAAACTGGTCTAACAGTGTAATCATGTCAAATATATCGCTCTAACTGAGCACTTATCATGTTTGGTTCCCCATGGTGCAGGATTTTAGGTTAAGAGTAGAGTAGAGTAGACTAGAGTAACTTTATTGATCCCCGGGGTGAAATTAAGGTGTCAAGTAGCTTACATAAATACACATAATGCCCACATGGACATGGACATTTCAAGACACGTGTAACACAGGTAATAATCATCGAGGGAAAAAATAAAGTCTACAGAAAAATAAAAAGGAATTTGTGCAGAAACATATTGTATAGATATACTATGTATATACACTATTATATAGTGTAGAAGTTAGAGAAGACGTAAATTGTATCCAAAGTAGAACATAGATCCAGGTAAGTTTCCACATGTTGGGAGGAGTGAGCCATCTTTCTGTGTCATTTGATATATTTTATATGGGTATTCTGATATAAAATGATATAAACTAGCTTTTAGGAGAATGTTCAATCCTGAATTCCAACAGAGTGCAATAGTCTTTGAGCTTTGGCAAGCCCATTGTTGAAATAGAATAGAAATGTTCCATTTCGCCTCCCTGTAAAACACATCTTATGTCAGGAGACATAGCCCTACGGTACAATCAATGCAGGCACCACCATCCATTATCCCAGACTCATTTCCCTCTGCAGGAGTAATATCAAAATGATTGAATGATATGAGCTGATTAAATGATATGTGCATGATTGAAAACCAAAATGGCCTCTTTCCATTTATCCATTTTTGGCATCAAATCACAGAGCGGTAGCCACAAAAGGATGATTATGTTTCTGTCATTTTGCTCTGGTAATAAATAGGACTGACACACACACACACACACACACACACACACACACACACACACACACACACACACACACACACACACACACACACACACACACACACACACACACACACACACACACACACACACACACACACACACACAGATCGTGTGGGTGTTGGAGTGAATAACTAGCCCTTTTCTGCAGACTTGTCCATGGCTGAGGTATACATAAAGATGCCAGCCCTTCCCTTGTGGCTCCGGGGATCTGTGGACAAGAATGTAATGTGATGTAATGTCATGCTATCAATGACAATGCCAGCTCAGATGGCTATCGTATAGGCCTATACATAAAACCATTTTTCTTTCCAGTGACTGTTAGCAGAGTACCATGCCATGATAGAAAAGAATAGGTTTGGTAATTTCACAAATTATAATCTTAAACTCCAAGCAGTAAATGAAAGTCTTATCTCGCCATATTATTTTTAAACTTACATTCAGGGAAAATATTAAAGCCACGCAGTATCTCTAAGCAATTTAGAAGTTTGTTGCATATGTATATAAAAATACATATTTTATTGCAACAAGTGAAATGAATCCCTCACATAGGCCTTCTGTAATAATAATAGAGGGGAGAAATAAGAAAGATCCATAAACTTTCCACCGCCTGGTATGGTTAAACAAACATGCCAACCACTATAAAATGTAGGTAATACATTGCATCTTGTCAAGAGTTTTAGGTCTACTTTGAGTTAAGTCTATAGGGTAAGTATTCTGACACTATAGGTGTAAGAGTCGGAGTTGGAGTGAGGAAAATGAGCGTCTGATAGAGAGGGGCAGAGATAAATACACATGAGTACAAAGGATGAGTACCAAGCGAAACATGGGAAGCACGTGAAGACAGTAGATAAAAACACATTATCACAGCAACCACATTTCCATAAAACCTATGCATACAATATCAAGCCATGGTTAAACAGCAATTTTTATCTACAATCATGCTGTAATGTATGGCATTTATGGACAAACATTTCAGGATCAACAATAAAACCGGCATAAACATCCATCCTTGCCAACCAACTGGAAGGCACATCTGAGGCCACATATCTTGTCTTTCACGACACGGTTACAGTGGACTTGTCCTCACTACACGCCACCCACCACCACCACTGTCACCAATCCCCAGTGACAGTTCATAAATTGTGTCCTCTTTTCATGCCTTAGCCCCCATGTTCGAAGTGCAGCTGATGTGACATCACTATTTTTATGTGAGTCAGGCCCATTGCTCATTTCGAGCAAGAAAATGAGAGCACGTTGTGGCAGATAAATTGCTGTTTTCCTACCCCAATGAAATCTCATCAATCACAGGTGTACAGTATTTATGGGAGGAAAAAAAATGTCACCGGAAATTGTCATTTTGCTTTTGAATCTGTATGCGAAAGCGGAGTACATACACTATAGGTGAATAAATAGCATCACTCTCTCGCTCTCTCTCTCTCTCGCTCTCTCTCTCTCTCTCTCTCTCTTAGATTTGTTGTTTCTGACATAGCCCTTCATAAAATGAAACCCTGGGCCCTAATGGCAAGGCCTGTCATTTCCGCCACACGTCCATCATGTGGTGCATTAGGAATGCATTAGAGAGCAGCATAGTAATGTAATGTGCTGTACTGAACCATAGACTGTACATACAGACACATACAAAGACATATAGACCATGCACTCTCCCAGTTCTTAATAGTTTCGGGACCCACAATTTTCCACAGACATCATGTTGTGACCCTATTTTTTTATATCGTTCGTACAATATTTTATAGCGTTCGTACAGGATGTTTCACATTTTATGCTGACATACAACATGTTTATCAGCTGGTGTAAAGGAGTATTTACAATGATATTACTGCATCTTGTCTGAATTTTGGGACTGATAATAAAAAAGGGGAATACATTTTTACACAACACCACTCCGCGACCCTGGTCCTGGCCCACCAGTTAAGAAACACTGATAAAGACCATGCACTCTCTCAGAGATGCTTTTATGTTGAAATAGAAAACACCAGCGGAATGGCAGTCTTGGTCGTTTTGTGTGTGTGTGTGTGTGTGTGTGTGTGTGTGTGTGTGTGTGTGTGTGTGTGTGTGTGTGTGTGTGTTTGTGTGTGTGTGTGTGTGTGTGTGTTTGTGTGTGTGTGTGTGTGTGTGTGTGTGTGTGTGTGTGTGTGTGTGTGTGTGTGTGTGTGTGTGTGTGTGTGTGTGTGTGTGTGTGTGTGTGTGTGTCTGTGTGTGTGTGTGTCTGTGTGTGTGTGTACATGCCTGCGTGCCTGTGTTCGTGCATGTGTCCGTGCATACGTGAATCAACTTTAATCAAACTATTTGTGAAATGGGCCTTACAGAATTGAATGTGTATTGAAGTCACTGTAATGCCACATTTCTCCTCTGAAAGAAGACACTGACCAAGGCAACAGCTGAAACGTCTGTCTATACTTCTGCTGCTATGTAAAAAATAAAAAAAATAAAAAGAAGAAAAGAAGAACCCAAGTGCGATCCACTTTCATTTTTTCACCCTCTGAAAGACCTCAAGGAATGATATCACGCTGTCCGTCCTTTACTGGTGCAGTGGTGTGCTGTGCATTCCTCGACCATTCATACTTTAAAGCCATCCAAAATCCTTCTTCCACAGATCAATACCATATCTTTATTCCCGTTGTTTTGGCTTGCCTTTTAGTCTACAGTAATGGCATGATAATAAGAACGAGAGCTCTTATGGCTTTGCCAGGCGTAAAGAACAGAGCAAGGTCAACCACCGTTGCTATGGTAATATAAATACATGAGAACATGTTTAGACTGTGCAGCCTTTTCTTCTGTCTGATGTTTGAATTCAGTTGTTTTCCCGTATGGAAAGGCATGGCTGAGAAGCGGCTTGACCATTGCAATGTGACCTGTTCCACCCTGCAATGCTGAAGTGCAGAAATTGCATGGACATACCGAAGAATCTGTTCAGCTTTTATACTGCTCAGTCACACGTCTGAGTCATAAAGCATTATATCAGTTAACTGGACTAAAACTACCTTTTAGATTTGCTGGGTAGTGATATAGTAAACGTAAGTCTAGAGCGCAAGCCAAATTATATACTTTTTTGTTGTTTCTTATTACTTTATTAGACTGGTAATGTGCTTCATAGATCTATTTTCCAGAAGATGGCATTTAGAATGAACTTGTGTGGTGTGAAAAAATATTGTGTTAAAGGGACACTGTGCAGGAAATGGTCAAAAAAGGTACTGCAACTATGCTGCTCATTGAAACTGGGCTGCCTATTGCGAAATTTTATCTTTACATGAAATTTTACTAGTTTACATGAAAGTAATAAACAAATATTTTCTAGTAAGATCCAAGTACAGTCATTTTTGCAGCTAAAAATGGCTATTTTTGGAAATTCAAAATGGCGGACCATGGAGAAGATCCCCTTTTCATGTATGAAAAGTGCAATTTTTCCAGTCATAATGAATACTTAGAATTTGATGGTGGTGGTCAGCATTCATGAAAAAGGTAACATTAGTGAATGGGCAGCATGAATTCTGGAAATAAATAACTAAAAATCTCACACAGTGTCCCTTTAACAGTCAAAAAAATCAATGGAAAAACACAGTTCATGCAATCTAAGTAAAATTCAGAGTCTGCTGTATAAAAGGTGTTTGGGATGCAGAGAGCTCTTCACACACAGGTCGAAACCGAGCGATCTGCCACACGCTCCTGTATAGTGAAGATGAATGAGGGGCAGCCTCTATCTAAACACGTCTTTACTGTATATGATGACCTTGGGTATACCTCCACCAATAGAGAGTGGATAAATAGGAGAAACAGATGAAACATTGATTTCATGGATGTACGCGTGTGTGTTCATTGTTATTCAGAAGAATATAATAACCCAAAACCTAAAGCAAAGTTCAATGTGATGTCGATCGCACTCGCTGCCCAGATCAATAACAACAACAACAAAAAGAAAAAAAAAGAAAAAGAAGTCTTCTGCGAAAGCCATAAATGGTCGAGCACTTGCATGACACTTTATCACAAGTATGTGTGAGGGAAAGTGGTGGTGGTGGTGGTGGTATTGTGTGCGGCTTTTTTTAGTGTCCTCTATCTTTTCACCCCTGCAGAGAAATTCTGAGAAAACTGCTGCCGGGACAAAGTCTCCATCACTGGCTGCTCCCCTGCATTGCCGCCAAAGGCCTCAGATCTGCTCCCCGTGGATGGCTTTTGTACCACCACAGGGAAGTGTGTGTGTGTGTGTGTGTGTGTGTGTGTGTGTGTGTGTGTGTGTGTGTGTGTGTGTGTGTGTGTGTGTGTGTGTGTGTGTGTGTGTGTGTGTGTGTGTGTGTGTGTGTGTGTGTGTGAGAGAGAGAGAGAGTGAGAGAGAAAGAGAGAGAGAGAGAGAGAGAGAGAGAGAGAGAGAGTCAGTGTGTGTGTGTGCGTGCGTGCGTGTGAGAAGACAGAGACAGAGAAGAGAAAAGGAGTCTTTGTGTTAATGTGTGTGCATGAGTAGGCCTACATCTTTTTAAGCACAAAAAGAAACAGAGCCCACTTTATTTTTAAACCCAGTCATTTCTGATACAATTTAAATCAGATGCTTTTATGAGCCGGTGCCTGAAAGCTATCCTATTTTAAATCGCTTATTATTCATTCATTTTCATATTTCGTCTACGACAGAGAAGAGGAGGGCGTAGCTGAAATTGCTATAGTTGCCTCCTGCTTTCAGCACTCATTTTCACTCAAATTTTAGCCTTCAAGTCAGAGCAATTTATTTAAATGAACGGCGCTTCAGAAAATGAGACTTCAATGCAGCTTTTCCATTCTTTCACACTTGCGACATCTGTGTGCCCAGACAATTAAAAAGACTTTGCCATTATTTCATTCTCTGGTGAAAAAAATATAAGAAAATAATTTAAATAATTTTAATAAAATCCACCTAAGAAAAAAAATCAATGAGGCTCTTCAGACTGTATTTGTCACCTCCCTTTCTTTTTATTTAATTACCCCCTCACTATTACTCCAATGGCTTTGCCCTCGCCCAGCTCATAAAACTAAGCTTCGGGAAATCATTACGTCTGCCAACACGAGGTGTTTGACTTGGGTGGAAAAGAACTTTTTTATTATTTGGTCTCGCCTAATTCCTGAACGTTGTCTTTGAGCGAGTACACCCTTCAAGGTCAAACCTCTCCGCCCGCCCTCAGATGAAGCCGAACCGCAAGCCAATTCAAACACAGGACCGCTAGCATTTAACCTTCAAACAATGAGTCACTGGAGGGGGGGAGCAGAGGGGGCCACCAACTTGGGGGGAGCAAACGGGTCGGTTGACCTGGGCCCCAAGTAGGAAGAGGGGGACCAGAATTGGATCCCAATTACATTTCATGTATTGAGAGACGGGGCCCTTTCCGATGATTTTGTCTCAGGCCTGGTCAAAGCTATCAGCGGCACTGGATGGAGGACGGCACGGTTCCTTTGTTGTACACTATACCGGCAGAGCACATTTGGCTTATGACGAGTAAAGAAAAAGGTGCTTCACTTTCACCATTAAACCCTTCGCACATTCCCCGTCATGATCGAAACAAAGCTCACTCAACGTTCCTGGGGCGGAAACGGGTCAAACGGGCCATTCAAAGGCAGTTCCATTTTACAGTGATTACATAAAAGTAGTTCATCCGTAGAATGGAAATATGGATCCAGGGTTCACTGGCTGTGGGGCCCAGGAATAATTTCCTCATGCTGTGCGGTGCAGGCCTTGTTAAGGTGATCAGCGGGCAAGAAGAATGGCATTTAGACTTTAACTGTCTTCTTTTATTAGCGGCTTGTCTTACATTTTCCTGCTGTTGAATTTATGGACGTGACAAAATGTCTGGAAAGAATATTGTTTGTGGTGGTGGTTGCATTCTGCAGCTAGGCGAAAGTGCAGACATCAGCATTAGAATCAGAATGTGTTGTGACCAAGTGCTCGCCTTACATGCGAGGAATTTGACCAGTGAGACAATGTATTGATGTTGTATTTCAATTATGAATACTATTCATTGTTCACGTTGAGCTACATATTTTGATATGTTGTATCTTTCCACATTTGTCACTTGCAAGTCAGATACGGAAAGGCTGTGAAATACCTGAAAAAGTCTGAACATGTTCTATTTGTGCTGAAGAATGGCATTCGCAGATTCAATTCTCAAGTAGCCTGCTCAAGGCAGAAACCTCATTTTTCACAACACCAGATTATGTATACACTCACTGCCATTTTCCAAATACTTTGTACTTCAACCCATTAATTGGCTGTGGCTAAATTTCAGTCATTTGGATAGTCTCTTGTTGAAGGTCTTTATACTGATGAACAGGCATGCTAAGATAGTAGACACCAAGTTGATACATTGCTACTGCATGCTTGGGTTACTTAAATCCTTCTTTTCTGTGCCACTTGCCTAGCAAAATCTGTACGAGAGCATGTTTAGACTGCTGCTAACGACTACTCATTTTCATTTTTTATTCTCTGTGTAAAATTTCAGCCTCATAATCCCCAAGGTTGCTTAGAAGTCTTTCAAAATACCCAAGTGCCTTTCAAAACACGGTGTGTTGCTTGTCATTGAATCTCTGTCTGGTGATTCAGAGGGGAATCGCTGCCTTGTCCCAGTTGGACAGCCACCGGGCACTGCACTGGTGACCTGGGTGGTACCTGTGATAAGTGGATTTATTTCTCTCTCTCCCCACTTTACCTGTTTAGGAGCAGGGGCTGTAAGATTCTTTGAAACAGGAATCTCTCTCTGTGTCTGTCTCTCTGTCTCTCCGTCTCTCCGTCTCTCTCTCTCTCTCTCTCTCTCTCTCTCTGTCTCTCTCTCTCTCTCTCCCTCTCTCTCTCTCGCTCTCTCTCTCTCTCGCTCTCTCTCCTTAATCCCAATTTTGTAAGTGGCATACAGGGGCAGGGGCTTTAGGACTTACGTATTTGGAGAGAGGGTAGAGGCATAACAAGACCTCAGGGACTCGTGTTTTGATGTTTTGACTGATGTAAAAGGTTTTGAGTGAGAGGCTGAAGGGCAGGCAAGCTCAGACTTTTCCAGGATTTTCTGCAGTATACAGTATGTCTGAAGAATAAAAACATACACAATGTATTCACCTGATAAACTACTGTAAGCTAGAAAGCAGCACAAATAATTTAGCATGAGCCAATTAGAATAGACATGCGTCCCACCCTCGTAGATTCTTGGACTGAATGCTTGCATTCCTCACTCTTTGACGAGACGAGGATCTGATGTTGAGTGATGTAACGCATTTGGCCGTGGATATGTCAAGGCTGAGAGAAGTGAGACAGTCGAGAACATCACTGGCACGTGGCAGGAAGAAATTCCAACAGGCCAACGCCCCTACCTACCATCGCCCCAATCCCACACACACACATGCACGCACGCACGCACGCACGCACGCACGCACGCACGCACGCACGCACGCACGCACACACAGATCATGTGGGTGTTGGAATGAATAACTAGCCAGAGAGAGGGAGAGAGAGAGTGAGAGAGAGAGAGAGAGAGAGAGAGAGAGAGAGAGAGAGAGAGAGAGAGAGAGAGAGAGAGAGACGCACATTCCAGACATTTGCCTGGCTGCATGGACTTGTTAGGATCAGGTGAGAGAGACAGGATAGATGGTATTTACTTTCTTACCTGCAGTGGCTCTGTTGTTTCTTGCCACCCAGCTGTGCAGTTTCCAACCAAATTCCACATTTGCGGGGGAGGCCTCACGAGTCACAACACAGATTCATACTTCCAAAAGGCCAGGTTGGGTTAGGAAGGTTGAAGGGGGTAATAATTTAGAATGTTTTTAAGAGTGCAGGTGCTTATAAAGCAGTAACAATTAATAATTTACAAATATTTGTATTTGTATTTGCTTTATTTTACGGTACAGTAGCCTATTTACTTCCTGGGTAACAGTAACAGAGAGAAGCACGGTATCTAGCAGGTACAAGTAAATACTGTGCAATTGGCAAAAAGAATACGTGAAGAATTACGCTTCTGGATGGCTCCAGAATTGGACATCTTGGGTTGAAAGGCAATTCCTGCCACCTGCATTGTTTCAACCCATTCACTTCACATATGGTTACAGGTGTTTACAGTATGTCACCTCTTTGACAGTAAATAGTCGCTAATATATATACAGTTGTTAATATATACGACTGTATATTGTAAAGTATATAACAACACCTCAGATAAAGCCATTTTCAGAAATGATTGAAATAGTTACACATACAGCTTCTTCATAGTTATCGTTGTAGATCTGAGGTGCATTTCTCGAAAGCGTAGTTGTTAGCCAATTAGCAACTTGGGTATAGTTGCCAATGGAAAATTGCATTGCCAACAACAAAATGCCTATTGTTAGCAACTACGGTTTCGAGAAATGTACCCCTGATCATTCCAAACATAAGAGCGAGCAAGCCAGACTACATGGCTCTTCCGCGAGCCAGTTTCCTACTGCTACTCACTGCAGGATATGTCATTTCCTACCTGCCCAAAATGTATTTTTATGTTGCGGGTGTTTTATGTCAGCTCCTCTGCAATCTCCTGGCAACAAAGGCCCAGACAGGGCATGTAAACACATGAGTCAGTGTGACTGGCTCCCAGGAGTGGTGTAGACCAGTGTTGCCAGATTGGGCTGGTTCCCGCCCAATTGGGCTGCTTAGGATGGCCGTGTGCGGGTAAAAATGGCATTTATCAGAAAAACTCGCCCACTTTTTGCCATAGAAATCAATATAATTGGGCGGGATTTTGTGCTTCTAGACGGGTTTTGAACATTTTTTGGGCTGGAAATCATCAGCCTCATCTGGCAACCCTGGTGTAGACTGGATGCCAAGGTATGGCTGATGAAGGGGCATGTCACGCTAGAGGTCAAGACAACAAAGTTATCATCATCATAACTAGGGGCTGAATTAGTGGAGGTGCGTGTGTGTGTGTGTGTGTGTGTGTGTGTGTGTGTGTGTGTGTGTGTGTGTGTGTGTGTGTGTGTGTGTGTGTGTGTGTGTGTGTGTGTGTGTGTGTGTGTGTGTGTGTGTGTGTGTGTGTGAATGCGCATGCATACGTGTGTGCCTGCATGTGTGTGTGCTTGTGTGCCTGCATGTGTGTGTGCTTGTGTGCGTGCGTGAGTGCGTGCGCATGTGTGTGGCCTGTGGAATATGTGTTGGGCGTGTCCAACGGTTGTTGCCCATTTTCCAATCTGTTTCAGAAGAATACACAGAGGCACCCTCCCAGGAATGCAATGTATCATCATCATCATTAAGAACAAAAAGAAGGAAAACAACATCAACGTGAGATACACTTTAAAATCTCTGAGAAATTGAACCGATTTTAAATCTGTGAGTCAGAGGCCATTCCACAAACTCACACATGTTTGTGTTTATTGCACATACTGTACTGACAGGTCTCTCTCTCTCTCTCTTTCTCTCTTTCTCTCTCTCTCTCTCTCTCTCTCTCTCTCTCTCTCTCTCTCTCTCTCTCTCTCTCTCTCTCTGTGGTTGTGGGTGTATATGTGTGCTGTGCATGGATGCGTGTGTGCCTGCCTGTGTGTGTCTGTGTGTGCGTGTTTCCATATTGATATGTTTGCCGAATGTGTTTCCTTTTCTGTCTGTCTCTGTGTGTAAGTGTGTATAAGCACACGATTGGCATTGATTTGAGTGTCCATCTCAAATCATCAGCAGCTGAGCCTAGAAGTGAGTCACCCAGCCATAGTCTTAAGTCCCCCGTGGTGCTCAGATTTAAGCTCTTCATCATTTTTGGCTCAGCATCGTATTTGAAAATGTTTAATTTTTTCATACTGTATGTGTTGCAGCATTCAAAACCCTGTGTCACGCACGTGAAATCATGTTTGTGAATGTGTGTCGTTCCAAGTACAGTACTTTGAGGTGCATACAATTTTTTCTTGATAGCACATTTGTATGTCAGTGTATTCTGTCAAGGAAGGGAAACTACAACAAACCTTAAAACAGAAACAACCCTGGCAGTATATATTCATGTGTTACTTTTATAGCCATTTCCCATTATAGGTACATTTAGCAGATACATTTATTCAAAGCAGTGACGTGCGCTGGGATTTATGGCTGGTGAGGCAACTTTTTCAATATCAGATTTTCAAATAAATAATTGCCAAATAGGCCTACCGACAAGTTCCATATGTCATAGCAGCTTTCTTAACATAAGGTAGGCCTACATATTTTGACATAAGCTTACTGCATTTCCGCAGAGAAAATGCTATTAGATCTCTCTCTCTCTCTCTCTCACACACACACACACACACACACACACACACACACACACACACACACACACACACACACACACACACACACACACACACACACACACACACTACACACACACACACACACACACACACACACACAGGATTCAAACAGTGGTCTCACATAAACTACACAGCACCAATGTGGACAGCAGAGCAGAGCAGAGGAGAGGAGAGTAGTGGAGAGGAGAGGAGAGAAGAGGAGAGGAGAGGAGAGAAGGGGAGGGGAGAGGAGAGGAGGAGAGAAGGGGAGAGAGGAGATGAGAGAGGAGGAGAGGGGAGGAGAAGAGAGAGGAGAGGAGATGAGAGGAGAAAGGAGGAGGAGTGGAGAGGAGCTCAAGGAGAGGAGAGGAGAGGGAGAGGAGAAGAGAGAAGAGGAGAGTAGATGGGAAAAGAGAGGACAGGAGAGGAGATGGGAAAAGAGAGGAGAGGGGGAGAGGAAAGGAGAGAAGAGAGGAGAGGGGGAGAGGAAAGGAGAGGAGAGGAGAGGAGAGGAGAGGAGAGGAGAGGAGAGGAGAGGAGAGGAGAGGAGAGGAGAGGAGAGGAGAGGAGAGGAGAAGAGGAGGGGAGGTGAGGTGAGGGGAGAGTAGTGGAGAGTGTAAGCTCCTTCACAGCCCACTGCTCACACACACACACACAGGATTCAAACAGTGATCTCACATTCCACACAGCAGCAGCAATGTGGACTGAGCATCACGGCGGATGCTCAAGACACACAGGATTCAAAACATGGTGTCATATAGACCGCTGAGCACCACGGCGAACAAACCGGTGTGATGGCTTTTGTGATACGAACTGGATTCTCGTGCACACACACACACACACACACACACACACACACACACACACACACACACACACACACACACACACACACACACACACAGGATTCAGTGGTCCAGACTCGGCGTTGGGGCAGGGGGCGTAGGTAAACAACGGTGGGGCAGTGCCATTTAACAAGTTTGAGTCAAGTTCACCATATAACTGGCGGCAGAGTCACGTTTAGTTCTACCTAGGCTACCTACTGCACAGGCTGCGCTACTAGGCCTGCTAGGCCTACTCCTCCTCCCTACACCAATATGTCTGTTAGAAAGGTGGACACCACATTCAGATCAGACGCGATATGTGTCCAGGATTATACTGTATTTTTATAGGCCGTCAAGATACAAGGCCATTCTCAGTGTTTTCTGGTCTTTGAAAGAGGGGACGCTGATAACCCCAAGCCACACGAGCATTTTGGACAAAAATGCTCTTATGGTGAATTTTGAGGTCTGCTTATCAGCGTTCCTTTCACTCCACCACTCGAAAATACAGATCCGATGCTTGCGTTGTAATAGGCTACCGCTTACACAGCAACAATTCACAGTAGGCCTATGCATTCAACAACAGAATATCACCCCACCGGGATGATCCTTCTGGTAGCCTGTGAAATAGATAATGAAGCCAGACGTGGCCGTGATCATGGACAGCTACCACCTCCGGTAGAAAAGACTAGAGTAGACAGAAAATAGGCACGACATGGTGCGTCATTTGAGGACACTCCTCCTGAGAACCGTCAACTATCCCCCTCATCCACATCATACCACTGCGGACCCAAACTCAACCTAAATAGGCTAAACAATAATGACGCTGAAATATTCCACAGTCGTTCATCTTGAGGATGGACATTTCAAAGAATGTCAGACGAGCCGAACCTCAAAGCGTGTATTATACAGCGTTTGATTATTAGAACTATCATTTTCTGCCTCGTTAGGATAGCAAGCAGCGTTATCACTTGGGCATACTGGGACTGGCAAAGTGAACACACAGCCGCAAACCAAACCAAAATCCAGGAACCCACAACCCCTAGCTATTAGTTCGTTCTGTTGCCAAAATCATTCGTGATGAATTATTCTTTGAGACATGTAGCCATTGCTATGTCATTCAAAACATTCTCACTAGTTGCAGGTTAAGATTACGCCTGAAATGCATATGTGAAACATAGCTACTGTAAAACCAATGCAACCGAACTATTTTTCAAACAACTCTTCCTTCATCTTGACAAAATCAAATAAAACTTAGACCCAAGTCAACGCCACGGCGGGCCAATGTAATAATCAAATTTCCTTACCTTGAAATGCTGTCTTGATTACAGGGCTTCTCGCAATAATATTCTCACGGTTTGACATATCCAACCCAGCTAGCAAACTGCTAACGTTGTTTTGCTTGTTGCCTCCCATTCCACATAGCCAGTCTTTTCGGTTGTTCCACTCACTGTGAAATAATCAAATAATATTCTGTCCAATCTCCTGAATCAATTTCCTCAGCTCTGGTGTCAGTCGTCCATTCTTTATCACGTCTTGTTTCCCTTGGAAATCCAACTTTGAGAATGATCTTAGTTTCGTTATGAAATCCACTTCCATGGTAGCAGTCAACGTGAACAAGCTAGCCAACACTAATGACTGACTGTATTGAACTTGTATAGTGGCGCTATGACGTCACTGACAAAGCTAGACTCAACGGCAGAATGAGGTTGAGGCCAATGTGTTGCTCGCCGCACTACTCTATTTTTCAATGGGGTTATGCCAAAGCGCGCAGAGTAAAGAAATGATAATCACACGTAGAAAATAGTGAAAACAAATATCAGGAAAATGAGGGCACACCATACATATTTCTATTAAGTGTATAAAAACGTTTAATACAATATTACGAATTGCATACACAGAACGAGCAAAATGGCGCATGCGCTGAAGCTTGTTACTGAGGGATTGCGCAATCTGCGGTGAGGCCAACTCGGGAGTTGGCCCAAATTCAGTGTATTCGGAGCAGGAGGTGGGAAAATAGTGCGGTTTTGGCCACAAAAATGATTGAAAATGATTGAAACTGTTTAAATACTGCACAAATGGTAGTTATGGTAAATATGCTCGAAAACAGTAGTTATTATTGTTACTATTATTCACATTTACTGCATCTCATCATTCTCATGAAGTCTAGAAGAGACAGGTGAGGCACAGCCTCCCCTGCCGTATTGGAGTGCACGTGCCTGATTCAAAGCGACTTACAAAAGATTGCATATATCACCAACACACTGTACAATGTGTGAGGAAAATACAGAATACACAGGCTTAACAGGTGCATATGAAAAAGGTTGGTTTCATTATGAAGGGCAACTGCCTCTGGAGAAAAGAGTCTTCACAAGCTTCTTGAAGGTTGAGAGACGTACTCGATGCAAGTCACATTATCTATTTCTGTCTTTTGATTTTTGATGGTTCCTTTTTAATAACTGCGTCCTCAGTGGGCTAGTCTTGAATGAAGATGTTAAAAAGTGTGTGAAACTGCTTGGTGCGTTGCTAGGTGTAGTACAGATGGGGGTGTTGCTTTGAAAACGACAAAAGTAGGAATCATGTTAGTTATGCAGCAGGTGGTGACAGTGGCAGGCTCCGTTCACCACTCCACAACCCTCTCAACTCTCTCCCTCTCTCTCTCTCTCTCTCTCTCTCTCTCTCTCTCTCTCTCTCTCTCTCTCTCTCTCTCTCTCTCTCTCTCTCTCTCTCGCTCACATATCCTTCCTCTGCAGTGCTATCAGTGTGCGCTCACTCTCTCTTTTCTTGCTTTCTTTCTAAAGGACAAAGAAGTGAGAGGAGAGCTTTTGTCCCTCTGGGCTCACGCTGCGCCATCCAAAACAAGAAGAAATGAAAGAGGGTTTTTTTCCGCTATTCTCACCGTCTCTTCGGGAAGCCTTGTGTGAAAATAAGCAAAACTTAATCTCCACCGGTGGTGGGCACTTTAAGGGAGGGAGAGAAGGAGGGAGAGAGGAATGGAGGGAAGGAGAGAAGGCAGGAGTGGGCAACATTGTGTTGTGGAGGAGTGTTGTGTATCAGCCCTGAGGGTGGCTGAGGATGCTGCTAGAGAGTTGTGGTGAGGAGCATGAGCAAATCCTCCTCCAGAAGGCAGAATTGAGGAGAGTGCCACCACCTCCATCTTCACAAAGACAGTGATTAAGGTCCAATTTTTTCAGTTATATTCACAGAGGATGGTGCACAGCTCTATTTTACACTGATTAAATTTCATCCGGAGGTTAAATGATGACCAAACTATGGTAAAAAATGTTTTAGCCCTATGATAACAGTAATGGAGTAGAGTAACTGCATCGATCCCAAAGGAAATGAAGGTATCCAGTGGCATACATACAGTAACTAGCACACACTAATCAGCAGGCAGATCAAAGAGAGAGAATGTTTCCAGATTTTAAGGAATTATCCAGGTCTCACAATTCTAGCCTCTCCTCTCAGGTCGTAGGTTCCTCATGTCTACCTGCAAAACCAAGAGGTATAAATGCAGTTTTATCCCCTCTGTGATTAAGGCACTGAACATTACATTTGCTCTGCTTCTAGGATTTCACATCTAGGCCTATTTATTTATCTATTTACTTCTGTCTATATCCTTGTCTGGAGCACTTGTTTGCTTGTCTTTTTTACCTTCATTATTTGACAGGATAGTGGAGGAGAGACAGGAAATGAGAGGGGAGAGAGGGGGGGAAGGACTGGCAAATGACCCGGGCCGGAATCGAACCGGGGTTTGCCAGTGTAGTAACCCAGTGCCCTACCGTTTTGTTTTGTTTCTGCCTTATTTCACTATCATTAGTATTGTGTTGTTTGTGCAAGATTTTATTTCATTTACGTCAATATTGTGTTGTTTGTGTAAGCTCTTTTGACTATAACTTCCACCCAAATCTTTGGGTATGAATAAAGTCACCTTACACTGATAAAAAGGATTTTGAGGGGCAGTACATTTCACTGACAAAAAATGGATATTTTTTACCCCAACAAATTAGGTTGCTGAGGTTACTCTGATGCAAGGGGTATAATATACTCACTCTACCTATAAATAAGGAGTAGGACTTAGTACTGGTGAGAAATGACTAAACTATACCTAATTTGCATTCATACGCTATAACTAATACTAATGGCTAGTGTCGAAACTACCTATAAATGACTAAACTTTACCCAATTTACATTCCAACACTGTAACTAATACTATTGGCTAGTATGATCCAAACCGTCTCTGTCAAAACTACCTATTGAAATTGGTTAAGGCCCGCAATGCGCATTGCTTTCTGGGACTTCATTGGAAGAAGAATCAACCGGCGACTGTGGAGAGCCTCGCCGCGGATGAAGTTACTTCCAATGGACGGGACAAAGTCAGAAGGTAAGCTGGCCAGTCGTGCATTACACATGAGATACAAAACATGAACAATGATCAAAAGGAAACTAAATCACGCTAGAGTTGTAGTTGGCTCGTAATAACTGTCTGACTGTGACTCAGGCAGCTGCTATCAGCAACGCACTGGGCAGACAGACAGGTCAATGGACCATAAGCTGCCGTTCAAACTTCGTTTGGAGAAGGCAACAAGTATGCCCTGTGTTAAAGATGAACGGATAGCACTACCAATTTCAAAATGTTGTAGAATGAAACCCACTGCAGCCAAGTTTTTTTTCCATTCTCAAATGTTGCCTTGTTGGCTAGTTTTGGCGCGCAGACTGGGACTGGCTGCTGGTGGGGACCTGACCTCGTGTGTCGTTCTACAAATATTTGTTGCCGAATGTTCCATCCACTGTTTGCGCTGCCACTGCCACTTGATGCTCTGCATCACGCGAAAGCACGGAGGAGAAAATTCTACAAGATAGCCTCCTTTTTTGCTTTCACACAAGGCTGTAGTGTGATAATCTTACAAGTTACATGCACCTAAAGGACTGTGCTCGTAGACAGACTACGAACGGCACATTACTTCACTATTTCATTCTCCACAATAAATCCATTCAACATGGAACGGCTATTTTGTAGCTGGTTACTGAATCCTTCGTAAGTCTTTCAGCAGTTCCCGTCGCGAATCGTCCTCTTTGAATGTTGTTTTAAAAATGTGTAAATTCCTATGGTCACCAAGTTTTCAAATCAATGAAATGCGCGACGAAATGCTTCATATCAACTGTCAAAGCAGTGTGCGTAAACAGTCATCATTCTGGGATGCCTCCGTGCAACTAAAGACTTTTTTGTATTATCATAATCGTAGACATTCTTAGTTTGAATGACAGTTTGAAGATGGGGAGCGAGACAGACGGTGTGTGCATGCCGGGTGCCTGCCTGTGTTACTGGGAGGGAGAGGGGGAGCGAGAGGAATCGATCATCAAATAACTTTTCAAACAACGCTACCCTAGACATGCTAAATCCTGCTGAGAATAAACGCTAACAAAGGATCAATCCGTTAACATTGCGAGGAGACATTGATTAGTTTGTTGTAAATGTATCATAGTAAGTAGTTCAAAATGTAGACCAACACGCCCTTATGTTACTCTGAGTAGTGGTGAGAGGAGATTTTTGGCGAGGGACCTCCCAATGTGATCATCCACGGTCATAACATCACCTAACATGAAGTCAGTTATTTTTTGTTGGATGTTGCAAACTCAATCTCAGGGTTAGTTTTGACAAGGATAGTTTGATAGTTGCTTTCACAGTCGAAGGACTCGCTATGAACAGACACGCGCAGGTTCCATAAGCACAGCCCTCTCTCTCTCTCTCTCTCTCTCTCTCTCTCTCTCTCGCTGGTCTCCGCAGTTCGCACACACTTCAGTTGTACCGAAATGATGACGTTTGACATTAGGAAGGGCAGTCCAACGAAAAGAGACCGGTAGCCTATATTTTCACAACTAGTATAAAAAGTGAAACAAAGGCTTCTAAACGGATAGCAATTGCAAGGAGTAGAAATGTTTACATAATAATCGAGTGTAAAAGTACAACTTCTTAAACTTTATCCATGTCAAATTATTCACAATGTTTTGTGCATAATGAAGGTGTTCTGCTTCTGCCTACTGCAGGAGTTGAGAAAAGGCGGTAACTGCTTACCTCTCATGTAAGCTACAGCCTATGTGGTGGCAAGTCATATTAATGACCAAGAATGACTTACTTGTAACTTAATTGTTATGTGCTTTTAATATGTGTTTCAGGCAGTGGTGTTGCATCTTTTATATGCATGGTTGTCCTGAAGTCATTCTGGAACAGGGTAAGTCGCCGACTGAAGAAAAATAAACAGACTTAAAGGCCATAACACTGTCATGTTATTTGTTTATGAATAGCCATTTTCACTCACTCAGGCTTGCTGTCCTTGTTGCACTGTGCACTGTGTAGGATGGTGGCAGAGTAGATTTTGCAACTAAATAATAAACTCATATTTACAGTTAGTACTATTATAACTAATATTGCAATTTGCGCAGTCATAGAGAATATTTTGAATTTGATGGTGGTGGTAAGAATCAGTGAAAAAGATTTATGACTGGGCCGCATGAATTATGGAACGAGACTGCCAAATACATTTCACAGTGCACCTTTGAGGTCAATAGATCCCTTTACTGTTTGCATACAGATGTGACATAATCAAGCTGCGCTCTCATTGTTGGAGCACAATGGACCATGTATGCACATTTGTAAAGAAACTAGCCAGGTGTTATTTCTGAAATAAGCAAATGGATGGTCACGATAACTTCAGATATGAAGTGGAACCGCTCATTCCTTATGGTGGCCTCAGTCCGGTCGTTCTTAAATTTCTTGAAACAAACTCCTATGTTCTGAAACAGCCTATTCCCGTAGAATAGCGTAACAAGTGTTCTTTTTAGGGTCTCTATTTAAAAAAAGGATGGCAGGTCTTCTCTCTTTAGGGTCTGCACTGTCTCTGTGTGTGTTTGAGTCAACAATGCGTGAGCAGTCTGATGACTTAACTTCTATGTGAAGCTGTCAAGAGCTGTGTAGAGGGCAAATACACTGTGGATTGGTCACAACTGTTACTAATAACTCAACCCCTTTACTTTTTCAGCTCTAGACAGATGACCAAAACAGACCATAGAATGTACCTTTAAAGAAAAAAGTTTAACCAATGAGTATTCTTAATAGTGTATCTTGTCCCAGGGTTGTGTTCAGGTGCGTGACAACTGACAACATTGAGAAGACCCAGGAGCGGGAGAAGGGCAGCCTGATGAAAGAAGGCGACAGTGTTCTGTGGTCACACCTGAGATGATGGTCCTGAAGAGGAACGAGAGGAGATACTGGCCATATAAATACAGGCACTGTACGTTGTTTTTCTGTCCATTATCTTTTTACTCTTTTTGGCATACTGTATTTCACTCGCATATGTAGTAATCAGTACGTGTTATTGTTAAAGGGGCATCACAGTGGAGGACAATCATGAAAAGGTTGAAGACTTCACTGTGCCCATCCCTGAAGTCCCTCCACTCGGTGCAGCAGCTCTTTCCACCATACTGCCATGCTCTGGGTTGTCCCTGCCACCATCCACCTTTTGGGTCATCCGTGCCGCCAGCCATCACCGTGCCTGCAGCGCCTGGGTCATCCGTGCCACTCCCCACCATGCTGCCAGCCATCACTGTGCCTGCAGCACCTGGGTCATCCCTGCCACCATCCACCGTGCCTTCAACGTCCACAGCACCTCCGGTCTCTGTGAGCCAGTTTGCAGCTCTACTGACCTCTCCAGTATACAGTATGCTGTAATTGCTAATGGTTTCTCTGAGTGGCCTGACCGGTTAATTGTCCCGTATCCCAACTATTTACCACTAAACAAGTGATTTTGTAATAAGTAGGAGATCTTTGCAATGTTATCAGTATGGTTGGACTCTGATGTTTCACTGCTGTATGTCTTCCTCAAAGAGTAAACCGAATTCTGAGTATTCTTGGATTTAGTCTTTGAAAAGTAGAGCAGCCCGTTTGTTTGAAACTGTTGTCCTGGACACCAAATAGACTGGAACTGATATCCTTTTTTAAAAGAAACTGGTATCCTTTTTATGTGTGCAGTTTAATGGTAGAACAGTATACACTGATGTGCCTTTATCAGTAACAAAGTGAAAACGGAACAAAATTTGACTATTTCTGTCAAAAACTGCTACAAATTCTACATATTGTTTATATAAACCTAGTTCTGGAGGAAGTCTGAGAGTTATTGACAGTTGCCATGTCAAGCTTCCGCCTTCGCGTAAATTTAAATCCCACCTTCCCTCCTTCCCCTGTCATGCGCAAAGGCTATCCTAATTGTCCCAGCACCTCCCCCTACTCCCTCATCTCACTGGATCACCCAGCTACATGTCCCCTACACTTATGGAGTGGAAGCGGATCTCGTGCCGCATGATCTCCGCAGGGTCCCAGGACAGAGGCCAGCTAACATCGAATTATGCCTATTGACTATGGTTACCATACTCCAGGGCAAACTCGTGAATTAAATGGTCCTGTTGTTAATGTTTGTTTACTTTTTGTGAGATAAACTGAAACATTGAGTATCTGCTCATTTTTCACATTTTCCTGTTGGCCATATGAATGAATGAATGAAACTTTATTGTCATTGTACAGGTACAACGAAATTGGTAAAGTGCAGATGCTCACGGTGCTTAAAAATCAACAAAGAACCTATATATATACTGTATAAAAAATAAATAAGATTTTAAAAAGTCAGCTGTGCAAAATTAAGTGTGTAGATTGCTTTTGGATAAAAACTGTCTTTTAGCCTGTTTGTTTCTGTACCCAGAGCCCTGTAACGCCTGCCTGATGGCAGCAGCTCAAACAGTTTATGTCCAGTATGGTAGGGGTCTCTGATGATTTGCTTGGCTTTCTTTAGACAGCGACAGGAGAACAACTCCTCTAAAGAGGGCAGGGGACAGCTGGTGATCTTCTGAGCTGTGCTGACCACTATCTGAAGAGCTCTTCTGTCCGCTGCTGTGCAGCTGGAATACCACACACATAAACAGTATGTTAGGATGCTCTCTATGGAGCTCCGGTAGAAGGCCACCAGTAGACTTTGGGGTAGATGGTTAGCCCTTAAGACCCTAAGGAAGTACAGTCTCTGTTGTGCCTTCTTGATGGTAGCAGTGGTGTTGGTGTTCCAAGTAAGGTCGTCCCTCAGATGCACGCCCAGGAAGCGGAAATCAGAGACCCTCTCCACACAGGCCCCATCGATGACCAGCGGTTGAATGTTAGCCTTTGTCCTCCTGTAGTCCACTATCAACTCCTTTGTTTTTGAGATGTTTAGGAACAGGTTGTTCTCCTTGCACCAGACCGATAGACGCTGCACCTCTTCCCTGTATGCAGTTTCGTCTCCCTTGGAGATGAGACCTACGATGGTGGTGTCATCAGCAAACTTGATGATACTATTGCTGGAGTGAGAGGGGGTGCAGTCGTACGTGTATATGTGTATATGTTATATGTTATGTTATATGTATATAAGTGTGATATCCCTTTAAATAAAACATCTTGGTTGATATGCACAGGTTTGTTGTAATTGTAATTTCCCTGGTGGACGTTTGCACAACACAGTAGAGGCAGAAAACACTGATTGTTAAAAAGTAACTTTTTAGTTTTTCTCAAAGTTTATTTTAATTTTAAATGATATACTTTTTATTTTTACCTAAGTAGATTCTTTCAATGGTACATTTACTTGTGATTGAGTACAATTTCAACCGAGTAATTATTCTGATTACTTTATTGTTGTGTTTTTCTTATTCCTATTAACCAGAGGTGAAAAGAGTACTAAAATATTTTACTCAGAGTAAAATATTTTAGTACTCTTTTCACCTCTGGTTAATAGGAATAAGAATAACACAGCAATAAAGTAATCAGAATAATTAAAAGGCTCCATGAAATGAGTAAACGTTAACCCTTTTTTTATCAGTAATAGGTGTTAATAAAAAGCTACATGAAATGAGTAAATTTTAACCAATTTTTAACAGTAACAAGTGGTAATAAAAAGCTACCTGAAATGAGTAAACGTTAACCTATTTTTATCAGTAATAGGTGTTAATAAAAAGCTACATGAAATGAGTAAATTTTAACCAATTTTTAACAGTAACAAGTGGTGATAAAAAGCTACCTGAAATGAGTAAATGTTACCCCATTTTTACCAGTATTTTTTACTTTGATGTGGTCAGTATAACAGAACTTCTGGAATTGGTTAATCTTAACTGAATATGTAGGGGTACGTAATACTCTATTTAGGACTGTGGAAATCCTTACACCAATTAAATTGAGTAAATCCTATAGATCTCTTTTTACAGTGTAGTTGACCTTACCTTACCTTCCTTACCTTACCTTAGGCTTTTTCATTTTGTATAATTTTTTTAAATATTTTTCAACATTTTCTTGAACCATATCTCTTTTCTTGTTTTGCTTTCCATACTATGGCAAGTTTTTTTTTGCTTTTATTTGTGGAAAAAGTTTCGAGTATAAAGTTGTAAACATGCGATTGAATATGCCTGTCCTTGAAATGGAGTCAGGGCATCCACTTGAATACCTCCTCTGAATTTCCACTTTCGATACACCCACAGACACAGACCGGACATGCACATAATGTCATGCACATACATCCTGTACGGCAGCCTCAAGGACACAGCACAAAAAACCCTACATACAGACACGCATGCTGTTTACTCTTGCAACTTATTGAGTCACGTGTATAAATGTAGCTGTGACATTCCAGTAGTCACGTTTAGCAGTATAACCATAGATCGTTTCCAAGGCCATAGCCAGGGTTTTGAAGTTAGGGAGGTCCAGGATGTGCCCAAATTTTTTCCCCAATATATTTAAAATATATTATATTGATATTGATTAATTAATATTAATATTGATAGGTATGAGGGTGAATTGTAGCCTATGCAAGAGTTTGGGACAAGCAAAGGCAATTTGGCAGGGGTAGACTAACTAACTAATATAATAAATGCAGTTCGAAATCATGCAGATTTTTAAAAAAATAAATATTTTCCCCGAAAAGTTAGGGAGGTCCGGACCTCCCTGACCTCAATGCTGGCTACGGCCATGATCGTTTCATACGCTTCATAGCTAAGCGAGGGGCAGCACACTGAATGACAGATGAGTGAAGGACGAACATATGACTAGACATGGAGCCATCTCCTGCAGTGCAGACTGTGGCCCTACAGAAGCCCAAAACTAAGCATCAGGTAATTACACATCATAATGAAGTCTGCATTGGCAAAGCCTCTACTTGAGTGACAGGTTGAAATGATGTCAGCACTCTCTACCAGTCACCCTAATGGACTATGTGCAGTTTTTTTAATTAAGTATTAGTTTATGAAATATATGTTTTTTTTTAGTGTTATTGCTCTATATCATGCATTATTTGTGTTTACCTTCTTTGTATAGTATTGTGATTTGCTTTACTGTTTGATAGCAAAGTGATGGTGTTTGTTCACTTGACTTGCGTCCTCTGGCTGCGTTTTGACAAACTCCATGCAAGAGTGTTCCGCTTTCCTCACGTGAAAACAACGACGAAACATAGGCCTACCAGCTGGCAAGACTCATCTGTGTTATGTGTGAGGTGCTTTAAGAATAAATATAGGCCTATGATAGCATTATGCGCAGAGACTTTTTTGTAGACCCCTATCACTCTCTATTCACTGATTACTACCAAATATCTCTTTTTCTCACACCCCTAACATCACCTTTTCTTTTCTCTCTCCCCCTGTGTGTGAGTGTGTGCGTGTGCTTGTGTTTCCATTTCCACGTGTGCACGCATGCATGATGTTCCACACTTTATTGCCACCTCTCTGACTTGCAGCTATACTTGTGATGAGAGCAGTACGTTTCCAGTGATGAGGCTCCCTCTTCCTCACACATGGCCTCTCCATCTCCTCACGAGCAGCTCTCCCCTTGGCCACACATGAATCTGCCATAAATCCTGTCCCCTATGACGCCCCTGTCTGCCAGGCAAAGAGGGCTGTCCATTCGTCAAGGACATCCTCCGGGGACAAGATGGGCAGGGGGGCGATGGTGACACATTAGGAGTCTAGTGCCGTAATCTCTTCCTCCCTGCTCCTCTTTGCCTCTGTTGTGTCTGGAGACCCTCTGCCCGCTGCTGGCTCCATCTAGGTGGGATGTCAGACCTGAAACTGTACGGGTACTTTAATGGTACTTTTGGTCGTCTGGAGAGATGGGAATGTATTGGGTGTACAATGTGTTGGATGATTTGCTTGCCGTACCGATACGCTTGATAGTTTTGTTTCAGTATTGACACTTCGAAAGGAAGAATTTTGAAGTTATCAGATAATCTATACATTTGGAGTAAGCCTAATAAACAAGATCAATTTAATTCAAATGTATTCATCCCTTATTTTGAAAACATATTTAAGCGTGGTGAAAATTCTCACACAGTGCACTTAGAGATAACATGGACTATGCTATGCACTTTACCATGACATTACGGACTGTCATACAATCGTGCTTCTCGAAGGTAACTGCTGACGATTGAAACGTCCTGGGGTCTTATGATGCATAGAATGAAGATGTGTGAAGTAACGGGTGCTTCCTGTTATATTCCGCCTTCAGGGGCCAATTACCTCCCCCAATTACAGAGTGAACTTTGCTGACACCACTCCACTTTGCACCTTCTAAGAAAGAAGGAAGGGAAGGGAAGAATACAATTTGTAAGACAATTAGTGGTGAATCCTAATAATACTGATGGAAGAAAAAAAGAAAGAAAGAAAGAAAGAAAGAAAGAAAGAAAGAAAGAAAGAAAGAAAGAAAGAAAGAAAGAAAGAAAGAAAGAAAGAAAGAAAGAAGTAAAGAAAAAAGCTACAACTATCCTTCTCCCTTCTTTAAACTATAAGTCCACCTGCCCACTCCTCCTTCCTCTCCGTTACGTGAACTCCACCTGCCTGACATTTCCAAAGCTCTGAGGAGACGCGGTGATGTTCTGAGGTTATTTTGGCATTCCCATTCAGTTGCTCTGATACTGTACCTGCTGTGTGCTAT
>NC_085878.1:14230739-14238239 GCF_034702125.1 Engraulis encrasicolus
GACCAGTTTGCTAATACCATAATCTGTGTAATGATTGCATTCAGGCTGACAAAATCACACACACACACGCACGCACACAAACGCAAGCACACATGCACATACGCATGCATGTATGCACACACACACACACCAATACACACACACACACACACACACACACACACACACACACACACACACACACACACACACACACACACACACACACACACACACACACACACACACACACACACACACACACACACACACACACACACACACACACGCCCTTCCATCCATTAGTCTGTTTTGGCTCTGTAGCCACAGATTTTTGCAGTGAGTGAGTTAGTGGATGGCTGGGGTGGTACCCCACAATTCCCCTCCACAGGCTCCTGGCCAATCATCACACAGGAGTGTCCATATGGAACTAATGACCTCAAGGCCGTTTCCCTCCCAGCCTCCCTTGCCTGGCGATACACTCCACTGTGTGCTTTATGTAAGTGTCCGCTGACGACCGTGTTAGACACACACACACGGGCACACACACACGGGCACACACACGGGCACACAGGCGCGCACACACACACACACACACACACACACATGCATTGCGCAAACTTACGAACGCACACACAGTACACACACACATACACACACACACACACACACACACACACACACACACACACACACACACACACACACACACACACACACACACACACACACACACACACACACACACACACACACACACACACACACACCCTTATCTCTTCCTATACTATAGCGAATGTGCTCACTCTGTTAATGAGTGGAACGCCCCATTACAAGTGTATGGGTTGCGATTACACAAAGTAAACAAGGATGTTTTGTCATTCACTTACACAAACAACTACAGCGTGAACCCAAAGCACAGTTTTTGACTCAGGAGGCAAAGGGGTTTTGGGAGGGAATATGGTGCTCTACTGATGAAGAGGATAAAACGAATTACTATGCTGCTGTGTGTCGAGCAATGTTATTTGCACTATGCCTTCTTGTTGCACCGTCATCCCGCAACAAGATTTGCTTTGGAAACAAGCGAGTCCAACTTTTTTTTTGTTTTCTGTTGTTGCTTTTTGTCACTTTACCTTTGGCTGTGGGAATACAAATATACGGCGTACTGAGCTATTGGTGGCAAATCGTATTGAAATACACACTGAAGGGAAACTTTGGGGTATGATGATCCATGACTCCATTTGAAAATATACTCAATAACCGAAGCTCACTCTCAACACAATGCAGAGAATAATAAATCACCCTCCCCCCTTCACCTCACCCCATCACCCCTACCCAAACACCGCCCCCCAAAAAACCTGATTTAATGAAACAACATTTCTCACTGTCCTCAACATTTTTACCCGAACCCCCCTCTCCTTTTCAGATTAGATGTCAAAGAAAATAACATTTTCCGTCACAGCAGACATATTTATTTCGTTGGGCCGTGGTGGTATTTTGTCTGTTTCTCTTTTTTTCTCATTTGATTTCCCCTTCGCCTAATTTCTCCTCTGCCGATGGAGAGCCAAGCTGACTGCCAGTGGGTATATGGGTAGAGCAGGATGGGGGGGGTGTGGGGGTGGGGGTGGGAGGGGGTCTCATCACACCCAGGATCCGCCATGTGTGCAAGTTGCTGTAGAAAACAATATTGATTGTGCTGGGGCCTGGCAAGCCAATGAGATCTCCGGCTGGATAATTGTATGTGTGCCGTAAAGTCTCACCCAACGCTCCGCTAGGCCTGCTGAAAGGGGAAGAGAGGGGGAGGAGATGGAGGAGGAGATGGAGGAGTGTATACAGTACCAGAGGGAGTCGTCCCGCTTGTTGGCAAAGGAAACAAAATTATGCTCCCGTCGCTGGAATGAAGAGGAAGGGTGGGAGGGCAAGCCTGCGGAGTACAAATGAAGACACCTCATGAAACGATCCTGCGCTTTTTCCTGTTGGTGTACGAGGTGGAACGCAGATTGGAACGCTACCGCATATTTCAAGCGCAGACCTCTTAAATTATCCCTGTCAGTTTCCACTCCTCTTGACGGCAGGTTCTCTTGTACTGATGTCAAACATGGATTAGTGACACATCTGGAATCAAGGTGCAAAATTGTCCCCTTCATCGTTGTGCTTCATGACAGCCTCTCCTGCAGGGGCGCTGACAGCTTTGGCTGGGTCATTGCAAAGTCATGTGAAAGGGGCCCCCCAGTCCAATAGATACAATGTAATGAGGACCCGATTCTGGGCCCCCCTCTCCCTGGACACCAGGACAACTGTCCCCTTTGTGCCCCCCTGTCGGCACCCCTGTTATGCTGGCTTGGCAGGAGCACTAGGGTGGTAATTATGTGCTAGTGCCATGCCTATCACACGGCTAAGAGTGTTAGGAGGAACATGATGAGCATGCAGGCCACTGGGATGTGTCCTGGTTGTTGTTTTTAGAATGCCAAAATAAGACATAATTTGACAGGAACAGGACAGATTTTGTATTACACAAACTAAGGGGAATGAATCCTCAGGTAAACCGTGGAACCTGATTTGTATTCTTCTCGCATCGTCTTTGTCAGCTACTCTGGGCCTCTCTGCTAATCCTGGAGTCTCCTATACCAGTTTGATTTGTACATTGTTCATTTTCTCTAATATATATACTAGAGACAGTGGTTTTATCGTATTTCTCACATATTTGTATACATACATCAGTACTATAGTGTTTCTCAATCTGTGTCTATAGAAGTAACAATGGGAGACACCTCTATGTCCTCGCTCAATGTGCATACCCTGCAACTTCTACGAGCCTTTGAAGATGTTTCGAGCTGGACCTTGAAAGGAGCAGTCATTATGCAGTCATGAAACATGGTATATAAATACAAACAGTGGCTCCGACTGCACACTGGTGGAGTGGGGCAGCCGTGGCCTAGTGGTTAGAGAGTTGGTCTTTCAATCTAGGGGTTACCGGTTCGAATACCCCCTGACCTCTCCCTACATCTCCATCCATGGCTGAAGTGCCCTTGAGCAAGGCACCTAACCCCACATTGCTCCAGGGACTGTAACCAATACCCTGAAAAATAATAACTGTAAGTCGCTTTGAATGAAAAATGAAGTGCAATGTAATGTAATGTTGGGCAGCCATGGCCTAGTGGTTAGAGAGTTGGTCTTTCAATCTAGGGGTTGCCGGTTCGAATCCCCCACGACCTCTCCCTACACCTCCATCCATGGCTGAAGTGCCCTTGAGCAAGGCACCTAACCCCACATTGCTCCAGGGACTGTAACCAATATCCTGAAAAATAATAGTTGTAAGTCGCTTTGAACAAATGAAAGCGTCAGCTAAGTGAAATGTAATGTAATGTAATGTAATAATGTGATTGGAGAAACTCTGGATTTCATAGAATGCATGTGTAATGCAGTCACTCACTGCACCAGCAATGGGGAAAGATGAATTTGTCATTTGGTGTGGAAGGTGTTTGGTCATCGTTGGCTGCCTGTTGTTTGTACACTCAGCTTTGACTGCCAACTTTGCCAGTTGTTCTGGGAAAAGGATTACAGGATTTTGGGATGAGATGAAGTTTCACAGATGAGGTAGTTTGCAGTTATCATTTGGTAAAATGTTATGACAGGTGCTCAAAGCTGACGTAAGAAAAATTAGATGTTCAACTCCACTAAAATACCCCGCGAAGTAATGTGTGCATTACCAGATTGTCCAACAACATGAGACAGAATACTGCACCATTTTTAACCCTTTGCAGCCATTTTAACTCAGATGAGAGGAAAGCACTTGCATATGAAATACGTCTAGCTATTGACACAAGAGGATCAACGGCATATTAATGGCGGAAGACAGGAGTGAAATGAGGCAAGTAAAAGAGCTTTGTGGATGATAGAGATAGGTGAAATTGTGTTGACAAGCTTGGTTCTTTTACAATTTAGTGATCTAGTAAAGGAAGGTTGGCAAACAACTGTAATAAAAGGAATGTGTACAAATAGAAATTTTATGTGACCGGACTTTTATAGAACATTTAACAGTGAGCAAGTATGCATTTCTTCTGCATACTGGTACTTGACATTGAAACATGAAACGATTGAAATACATACAAAGACCTTTGGCAAAAGGAAATATATAATACACTATAGTCAATGTCTCCATAAATGAAGAAGTCACTGTGTTGGTGTTCAGCAGTGTCAGAGATCGTTTAAGTATGTCTTATCTACTCTCTCTGGCGGTATCATGAAGTACAAGAACCTAAGGTCATGGACAGCAGTATCATTTGAATTTTCCATTTTATCTTCTCTGCTCAAGAGAGAAATCAGAACTGCTGTGCGACCTGACCAGGTCCTCTCCTAAAGACAGTATGTCTGCTAGCTGTACAGCAAGGTGCAATTTATCTCCATATTCTCTATGAGCCTGATCAAAAGGACAGCTGTAAGCTGCATAGTGATTTCATTTTCTTTCAATCAAGCTACTGTAGTCACGAATCTATAAGGAGAGAGAGAGACAGAGATTGCAGGGTAGAATAGATGGATTCAAAAATAAACAAGAAGGTAGAGATAGGGGAGACACATGAAATCAATGGAAAGAAACAATACAGAAAAAGCAAAATGAGAAATGAAAAAGACAGAAAGGCAGACTGACAGATTTTACGTTTCATCTCTTCACAGACATGTAGCTTCAGGCACAGCGAGAGCGAGTGTGAGCTGTGGGGTGGCATGCTCAGCCATGTCTGGCCAGAGGCAGGATGGAGTGGGTCGCTCTTCTGCTTCTGATCTGTGCCAACTCTCGTTGACCTCCAGTGCTGGACTGGGGGAGAAATAGGGCCCGGGCACTTTTGGCTTCAAGGAGCCCCCTCATAATTAGCGGCGCAGAACTGACTCACCGGTGGGCCCATGAGAATGCGGGGGCCCACAGGGACATGCCCGCTATGCCACATGGCCAGTACAGCCCTGTCCCCCTCCCAGAGGCCTCTCTCTGCCTGGCACCTCGACCCTCGTTGTCTGTATAAATCACCAGCATCACCATCTTCATTATCATCACCATCTTCATCATCATCATTGTCATTGTCCTCATCTATATTATTGTCATCATTATCATTATCTGATCTCAAATTCCAGCCCACTGTCATCTTCATCTTCATTGTCTGCCAGCCAGTCTCATCACCTCTATAATCACCATCACCATCACCATCTCAATCACCACTCATTCATCCTAATGCTTGTCTGTCCAAAATAACAAAGATGGCAAAGGTTGTAAACATTCCACCTGATGACAAAGTAATCCTTTTATTCCTTATAATTTCACCTTCCCTATTTTGCTGTGTACATTTACACATAACTTCCACCAATATCTGTTTTGTCACCAAATGAATCCACACAAGATAAATCTATTATTGAATTTAGTAAGTGCCTTTGCCTTTTAGTAGAGATGTGGAACTGTTTTCCCCCAATGGAGACGCATGAACAACTTCCTTTTCAAGCATCAAATGTGACAATGGAGGAGGGAGTGAGAGCTCTCTCTCTCTCTCTCTCTCTCTCTCTCTCTCTCTCTCTCTCTCTCTCTCTCTCTCTCTCTCTCTCTCTCTCTCTCTCTCTCTCTCTCTCTCTCTGTGTGTGTGTGTGTGTGTGTGTGTGTGTGTGTGTGTGTGTGTGTGTGTGTGTGTGTGTGTGTGTGTGTGTGTGTGTGTGTGTGTGTGTGTGTGTGCATGCGAGTGTGTGTGGTGGTGGCAGGGGGCTTGTGAGTGAGGGGTGTAAAAAGCCCTGTTGAAAAGACGCTGAAAAGTGTCCATTAGGGCTGGCTGCCAGTCAAGTGTCCTGATGGCACTATTACTGGACTGTCCACTACACACAGGAGGTGTGGGCGATAAAATTACACGTCTCGTCCGCTCCACCACCTCAGCCCCTCTGTTCTTGCCGCTTTTAAAATATCCGATAACATCAGGGTGTTGCTCTGCACTGCTGACTTTATGAAATGACTCAAGGTGAGAAAGTATAACAGGGTTTGTGTTTTGTATGCTATACTACACAGGACTATTTGTGCCCTCGGGTATTTCGGGGGGTAAACTGAAAGTAATGATTTCCTTAATGTGAGATTGATTACTGCTTCGAGCAGAAACATGATGATGGCGTGATTCATTGACCCTTATGAAAATGACACGCGATACGATAGGTGACTGTGGGGGGGGGGGTAGGCGACTGCATACAGTAGGCCTATACGATGCAAGAGTTTCTCTGCAGCGTCCTCTCATGCCTTTCTGACGAACACTGATCTGAAGTTTCTCTCAATCACATCCTGTCTCATTGATTTACCTGGTAGCATTATGATGTTTGGTACTGCAAGGTAAGTAAATAGAAGAGATTAAAAAAACCAAAGTAAGCTTTTACTTTTTTAAAAAACTTTTTTTACTTTTACTGTCTCTGCCCATAAACAATACACTTTTGTTCAAGGCTGTCAACAAGGACTCAGAGCATATTCATATTATTAAGAATAAGGGCATGTTTGTTGAAATAAAAAAAAATGAAAACAAATGTAAAAGAAGAGAAAAATATTGGTTTTCGAGTCATCTCGTGAAACAGATGTGTTACAAATTTGAAATGGAAGAAACAGTATTGAGGTCTCATGGGGTGTGTGTGCGCGTGCGTGTGTGCGTGCGTGCGTGCGTGCGTGTGTGCTTGCGTGCCTAAGTGTGTTATGTCAGCGGCAGAAACACGTAAGAGGGAAAGTGTTGAAACGGGAGATAAAGACAAGTATTAGAAAGGCATTTTTGAGAGAGAGAGAGAGAGAGAGAGAGAGAGAGAGAGAGGGGGGAGGGCTGTGTGTGTGCATGCGTGCATGCCTGCCTGCGAGCTTATGCCTCGGGTGTGCGTGCGTGCATGTGTGCGTGCGTGCGTAAGGACGTGAGTGAGGGAGTGCAAGTGATATTGATGGAAGACAGAAACAGTACATGATAAGAGGTGTGGAGAAGGGAGATGGAGTGGATGAAAGATGCGTGAGAGAGTGAGTGAGTGCTTCTTCCCCCTCCTCTCTCCTCCTCCTCCTCTGTTCTCCTCCTCCTCCTCACCCTCCTCCTCTTTCCTCCTCCTCTCTCCCCCTCCTCTCTCCTCCTCTCCTCCTACCCCTCCTCTCTTTCCTCCTCCTCTCTCCTCCTGCTCCTCTTTCATCCTCCTCCTCTCTCCTACTCCTCCCTACCCCTCCTCTCACCTCCTCCTCCTTCAGCAGACAGATAGCTAAGCTCTCATGTGGTCTCCAAAGAGGCCTACCCAATGCTGGCGGAGTGTGCAGCATGTGTGTGTCTGCGTGTGTGTGTGTGCGTGTGCGTTTGCATGTGTGTGTGTGTGTGTGCGTGCGTGCGTGCGTGCGTGCGTGCGTGCGTGCGTGCGTGCGTGCGTGCGTGTGTGCGTGTGTGCGTGTGTGTGTGCGTGTGTGAGTGAGTGAGTGAGTGAGTGAGTGAGTGAGTGAGTGAGTGAGTGAGTGAGTGAGTGAGTGAGTGAGTGTGTGTGTGTGTGTGTGTGTGT